>NW_011888938.1:1020227-1024924 GCF_000151845.1 Pteropus vampyrus
TGTCCACGTGGCCAGAGAGTGTCTGTAGAGAGGCGAGTCCCCAAAGCATTTTCTTCCCAGTCAGGGTCCCTGAAGCCTGAGCTGTGCCAGCCCTTGGGGGCAGGTGTGAGGCCCGAGAGGTGCCCACAGGCCCCTCGAGAGGCCCCTGCTCCCCAACGTGAGGGCAGGACGGAGAGCTACTGGGCCCCGCGGTCATGCAGGGCCAGGGCACACCGCAGTCTGGTCTCTGGTCCCGTGAGTGACGCTGGGTCTGGGTCCTCCATGGGTCCCTGGTTTGCTGGAGGGACGGAGGGAGAAAGGAAGAGAGGCCACAGAGGCCGGAGGTGTGACCTGTGGGTGGCACCTCCATGAACCTCGACCCCCCGCAGCGGTGTCGGCCAGCAGAGGGGTGGCAGTGCCGTCCTCCGAGCCACCAGGGGCCACGGCCTTGCCCAGGCACGTGCCTGCTCACGCTCTGAGCTGCCTGGTGGGGGACAGGCTGTGGCACAGCCGAGAGGCCAGCCAGGTAGGTCAGTGAGCATGGTCCCCCCCATAAGGGTACCCTGGTCGAGAGCCTCCCACGTTCCCCAGGTTCTAAATGTCCCGGGAGCCTGGCCAGGCTTTGTGAAGGCCCCTGAGGACTCCTGCAAGGCTAGGGGAGACTCTAGCTCTGCCCCGGAACTCCAGGAAGGCTCCCTGGAGGAGGTGGCCTGTGCCCTGGCACCAGAAGACCAAAATGACTTGGAGCGGGGCTGAGCGGGTGCAGGAGCAGTTCCTGAGGCGTGGGGCAGGGAAAGCGAGATCCTGGCTGAGAGCCAGGGAGGTGCGGGCAGAGGGGGCGTGCGGGATGAGGCTGCGGGAACGGGGGGCTCGGCCTTCACCCCGTGAGCAGGCTGGAGCCCAAGGAGGACCTCCGATGCTCACGTTAGGAGGATGTGGGGTGCAGGCAGGCCACTGCCTTGGCAGCCCCGTCCAGCCTACGTGGCCACTTGGGGTGGCCCGGCCGGGTTCGGTGAGCCAGCAGCCAGCAGGACCCGGTTCCCTCAGAGAGGAGCTGGCTTGGCTCCAGGAGGCTTCTGGCCGCAGGACCAGCCCCTCTCCCTGCCCCAGCAGCCCCCCCACAAGGAGGTGGTCCACGGCCTGGTGATCCCCAGCCACCCCTACTTCTTTACCATCTGCCGTAGAGGAAGGAAGTCCCTTGTCCCTGGTCCTATCTGTGGTGGCCAGGGCTGGGAACAGGAAGCCAGGGGCATCGGGCTACCGGCCCACCTGCCCTCAGCCTGCTGCTCACCCAGGAGGAGCAGGAGGGGGCAGGGAGGCTGTGCCTGGGGCTGGCCAGATCCAGGGGATCCAACTGGGTCCAGGACCTGCCACTGGGCCTGCTGCTTCTTCCCAGCCCTGATCACGCTAGTGTGGAGAAGCTCTCTGAGGCCTGGGCATGCCCGGGCGGGACCCACTGTCTCTCCCCGGCACCCAGGGTCCCCTCCCAGAGGCCCCACCTGAACCCCTTCTCCCAGGAGACAGCCAAGATGTGGGTCTTGACCCGAGGGGGGCCGGCACTGGAGAAGGTGGACCCAGCCACAGGCCCAGGGCCCTGGGAGAAGCGGTCACAGCTGGCCCCCTCACTCGTGCGGGGCATGGCACAGGTTCTCCCAGAGGTGGACGGGCTGAGGGTCTTGGGCAGGTGGTCCACTCCCAGGGGTGTGGGGACAGGGTGGACTTGCCCAGCTGCCCCCCGGTCTCATGGTCCTGCCTAGCTGGCAGGACGGAGGCCCCTGTGGGACCTCTCAGTGTGCCACCTGCCAGGGTCCTGAGAACCCCAGGACACTGAGCCATGAGGGTCTTGTCCCCGAGTGCCCCCCCTAGGAGAACAGCCTGTGAACCGGGGTGGCGAGGCGCGTTGGGGCCTGAGCCTCGCCTCAAGCTTCTGCCACAGCGCTCAGCGGTGTCCCGGAGGGAGTGGGCAGAAAGCCTGGCCCCAGGCCTTGGGCGGGTCTGGGGTGGGGGCCCTGGAAGGCCCCATCCTTCTACCTCCACCCCCAGGGGAGAGGCAGGCTCGTTCCCTGCGCTCCCACAAGCCCGAGCCAGGCCCCGGAGCCTCAGGTGGGCGTGGGACAGGTGTCTGCCTCCTTCCTTTCCCGGGGCCACAAAGTCACACACTGGGCCTGGCACAGGCTGGAGCCAGCGGGTCCCAGGCAGAGCTGTGAGGCCCTGGACGCCCCGTGTGGGCAGAGCCCTGGGGTGGGCAACCCCCGGCCTGCTCCGCCCCGGTGGACAGTGCCCGGCCAGGCCTGCGGAGGGTGTGTCCCGGCCTGGGTCCCGGGAGCAGGGCACTGGGCAGGGGCTGGAGGCCCGGCCTGGGGCCCAGGCCATTCCCCTCCCCTCTCTGGGCCTGAGGGGTCGTTTCTCCCACCCCCAGCTCAGCCTCGCAGACCCTCTTGGCCTTAGCAGAGCCCCCGGGCCTCCCCCTGGGCGCCCGCGGCCCTTCCCCACCGCTGGGCCAGGCGGAGCCTCTGCCGGGGGCTGGGCGGTGGCCCTGAGGTGCTGTTCCCAGCATCTGTCTCTGCTCCAGGCAATTATCTGCACTGGGCGAGGCCACCCCAGATAGGAGGCACTGGGCGGGCTGGGAACACCCCGGGCACCCCCGCCCCCATGCCCGGCCTGGGCCTGGTGAGGTCACGCTTGCAGCGGCCCCTGATAACCGGCCTGGCTGGGGGCTCTGGGCTCTGTGGCCAGCGCCCTGTGGGGGAGCAGAGATAACCAGGGCCATACAAGCCCCTCCCAACCCCGGACCGGCCTGGCCCGGGCCCGGTGCCCTGGGGGACGGGGCTGCAGCACCCCCACCCCCACGCTCCAGAGCTCTCCTGGGACTGTCCCTCCTGGGGACACGGGGCCATCGTCCCTCCCGCCTCTCTTCTCCCGCACAGTCCAGGCAGAGCTGGGGCGGGGCCTGCCGGTCAGGGGCTGTGGGAACCGTGTGGGGTCAGTTCTCACTGCGTCTGCCACCCCGCGCCCAGCACCCTGGCCTCCTCTGAGCACACTGGGCAGAACTGGGCTGCTTCCTCCTCTCAGCCCCTCTGCTTGGGGGGCCACCAGGCTCCAGGCCAGCAGGCTGCTGCCCTGGCCTTTGCCACACCGTCCCCCGGCCTGCAGTGGCCTCTGGCTCCTCTCGAGAGTGCACCAGAGCCTGACCCCTCACAGGTCCCTCTGACAGGGGTCCCCTGAGGGTGAACCCGGGCCTGGGGCGTCGGCCAAGGGGTGGCCTGTGCCCTCGGGTAGACCCCTCAGGACCCCATGCACGGAGGGGGAGGGGAGGCGCTCCAGCATGCACTTGGGGCTGCCAGCGAGGACTTGACCCCTGAGGCTCTAAGACCAGAGGAGGGGTCTGCCCGGGGCCAGGTCTCCTGCCCTCTGCAGGGCACGAAGGCAGCATGTCCCGGGCTGGGCTTGGGCGGCCTGTTGGAGGGAGGACAGTGGGACCTGAGCGCGGGCGGGCGGCCTAGCCCCTTGCAGCCCTCAGGGCAGGTGTGGGCTTCGGTGGCCAGCTGAGGGGGCTGGGAGCCTATCGCCACTCAGGCACCAGCTGGGTGGGGATGGCCTGTGGTCGTGGCTGGCCTCGGCCACCCCATGCCTCCTGGGTGACCCCTGGCCTGCCCCATTGCGTGCAGCCATAGGCGGCCAGTTTTCCGGACCCCACGTTCATTGCACAAGCTCGCGAGGTCATCAGCAGAGGACCGAATTGCACCACCCAGTCCCCAGCCCAGCTTCCTCTTCGCTGTGTTGATGGCCTTGGCAGAGCGTGAGCAGAGAGCTGGCCTGTCCCCCCGCCCCCCGGGTCAGGGCACAGGCCTCTGACAGCTCCATCTGGGCCCCGGGCAAGTCCCCGAGGCTGCCGGACTCACCAGCAACACTGGGACACGGTGACTCTTGCGCCCCTCACCGGGTAGAAAACTAAGGGCCAGAAGAGCCTCCAGGGGCCCTTAAAAACCCTCTTCATCCTCCAGGAAGCCCTCGTGGCCTGCTCTACCTGGAAGGGGTCTCGGCCTCCCTAGGCACTGGGGAGTCCTGCCCCACCTCCTGCTCACAGACACCCCTGCGCTCCCTGCCCAGCGGGGCCGCGCCTGGGTTGCTGGGGACAGTGCGTGTGTCTAGCTCTTCTCCGTCTTCCTCCACGGGCCTCGGTGCACGTCGGCGCCCCCCCAAATGCTTGCTGATGGCTCCCCTCGAGGGGCACAGCGGAGACGACGCGGGACGTGACACGAGCTTATCTGCACCCGGGACACTCACGGAGCAGTCGGGGACAGAGCCGGGGCCAAGGGTCAAGCTCTGGCCCTGGAGCCAGGTCTCCTGCTCCCCACACCCTGGGCTCTCGAGCGGAGGGGCCCCTGGCAAGGACATGCCACGGGGGCGGGTGGACAGCTGCCTGCCATTCAGCACGCCGCGGTCACGGAGCAGCCAGGCGTGCCTGCTCAGGGCAGACGGACAGGCAAGAAAGGGAAGGACGGGCGGGCTGGCCTAGAGGTCCCCTCGTCGGCCTGGCCACCACCCAGTCCCCGCCGCGCCCCACAGGGCTCTCGAAGGACCAGGGCGGCCCTGGGCAGCAGCTTCGCGGCCTGAGCCTTTTCCCGTTCACGGCGGTTGTCACCCACCTCGCCTGGCCGTGAGCGTGCGGTCACGTCACCCCCTTCCGTAAAGGAATGAATCCTCGCTCAGAGCAC
>NW_011888938.1:1024974-1031843 GCF_000151845.1 Pteropus vampyrus
CCCCCCAAATGCTTGCTGATGGCTCCCCTCGAGGGGCACAGCGGAGACGACGCGGGACGTGACACGAGCTTATCTGCACCCGGGACACTCACGGAGCAGTCGGGGACAGAGCCGGGGCCAAGGGTCAAGCTCTGGCCCTGGAGCCAGGTCTCCTGCTCCCCACACCCTGGGCTCTCGAGCGGAGGGGCCCCTGGCAAGGACATGCCACGGGGGCGGGTGGACAGCTGCCTGCCATTCAGCACGCCGCGGTCACGGAGCAGCCAGGCGTGCCTGCTCAGGGCAGACGGACAGGCAAGAAAGGGGAGGACGGGCGGGCTGGCCTGGAGGTCCCCTCGTCGGCCTGGCCACCACCCAGTCCCCGCCGCGCCCCGCAGGGCTCTCGAAGGACCAGGGCGGCCCTGGGCAGCAGCTTCGCGGCCTGAGCCTTTTCCCGTTCACGGCGGTTGTCACCCACCTCGCCTGGCCGTGAGCGTGCGGTCACGTCACCCCCTTCCGTAAAGGAATGAATCCTCGCTCAGAGCACGGCGCCCACACCGCTCCCCGCAGTTCCCACCCCGCTGGCTTCGCCCCCGCTGCCCGTGGGCTGCAGGCCGGCTCGCGGGCGGGGCTCCCTTGACAGCAGCCGGTGGGCAGGCGGGGAGGGGCGAGGGACCCCGTCTCCTCTCTCATTCCCCTCCCTCCTCCTGGTTCCGGCAGGGCACAGTCTGTTGCCTTGAAATGCGGGCAGCGCACCCAGCCTGCCTGTCTCTCTCTGCACCTGGCCTGGAGGCTTCCGGGGTGCTCCCGCTCTCCCTCCCATCCAGGGGACCCCTGGAGCCGCTGCCTGCGGGGCTGGGCGCAGAGGACAGGGCTCCCGGAGCCTCCGATCACCCCGGGCTGGCAGCTCCCCGCAGACGCCCCCACAGCGCCTCTTCTCATCCAGACTCCTTCACGTTGCAGTGGCTCGAGGGACCGCGATTGTCCCAACCCTCAGACGAGGCTCTCAGGGTCAGACAGGCGGACAGAACTGCCCGAGGCCACCTGGCCAGGCAGGGGTCCCTGCTCTGGTGCCTCTGCCCACGCCACCTCTGAGAGGCACGGAGAGTCACCCCAAAGCCAGGCCCCACCTCCCTGAAAAGTTCCCTGATGGACACAGGGCATGTGGACAGTGGGCAGCAGAGCCGGTCTGGGGACTGGGAACTGTCGGCGACCGCACCCCAGGACCCCGGGCTTACCTTCCAGCCCACGTGCCAGCTGCCCTGCCCCTTTCCCGGCCTTGGGCCCATGAACGCCCTGTCCTGGCACCTTTGGCTCCAGCCCTCCCTGCCTAAATCCTAACCACTCCCACAAACGCACCCCGACAGGACAGCCCCTCTCTGGTCCTGGCTACTGCTCACGACACTCCCACTTCCTCCTGCACCAGCAGCTGTCCTGGGTGAGGCCCCCGTCCCAGAGACCCCAGACCCGCAGCCACCGCTGACGTGCCCACTCTCCACCTTCCGAGGTGGCCTGCCATTGGGGCTCCGTGTCGCCTGGGCCCAGACCCCCGGAGCCCAGGGGCCCCGAGGCCGAGCCCCAGCTCCCCAAACTTGGCATCCTCCACACTCCTCCACACCTCTGTGGCGGCCCATGGCTCCCCAGCGTCACGCAGCCCCCCACCCTGGCATCCCTGAGGCCACCTCTTCAAGTCCAACCATGTCAACGATCCCTGGCCTGACTTGGCTGACTACTGAGTCCAGGCCATGCAGGGGAGAGGCGCCCTGAGCCCCAGCGCCTAGTCCCACACCGGGCCTCTCCCCAGCAGCCCAGCCGAGCAGTCCCCGCCAGGTCACCCTGCAGGCCCAGCGTATTTGGACAGCTGCAGTGCCGGAGCTGGCCGTGACCTGGCCGGCTTCACTGGAGCTGGTCTTTGTGGAGGCGAGCATAGGAGGTGGCCCGAGCGGAGGAAATCGCCCCCATCGGGGAAGGGTAACTCAGCTGGGGCGGGGGGCACAGCCGAGGTGGGGAGGGGGCCTGGAGAAGGCTCTGGGATTTGCAGTCGGCTGGGCTCAGGGAGAGCTCGGCCTCTGAGCTTCAGGAAGACGCTGGGGGAGGCTGAGCTCCTGTGAACCCAGAAAGCGAAGCCCCCCACACCCCCCCCACCACCCCCCTGGCGGGAGGGCCAAGCAGGGCCACGTGAACAGATGTGCGATGCAGGAACTCCGGCCCGTGGCCCCGGGGAGCTGAGCGGATGGAGGGGCTGCTGGGCCCCCAGCTCCCAGTCAGGGGCTCCGGAAGCAGCGAGGCTGGGGGTGCTCGGGGCAGCAGGAAGACACGCACAACCCCCCGCCACCCAGCCGGTTCCCAGGACATGTCCATGCCGAGGCCGGCGAGGCCGGCAGGGGTCAGTCTGATGCCACGTGTTCATGCTGTGGCCTGACGTGCCTCAGTTTCGCCTCGAGCACACAGAGAGGCCCCTGATGGCGTGAGGGGTCTGGGCTTTGCGGGATGTGGACGGCCAGGTTCCTGGAGGGAGAAGAGAAGACTGTGACCTTCCTCGCCTCATGTGGTGGTCACTCGGTGTGACAACGCAGTGCCAGGCGTGACTTCTGTCTGTCTGCCCTGGCTAGGGGCGGGACTCCAAAGCCAGCACCCCCAAAGGGCGCTCCTGGGGTAGCCCTGGAGGAGTCACTGCCCAGAGGCAGGAAATCCCCGGCCAGTGCACAGCAGGAGCTGAGAGGTTCTCGCCTGGTTTGGGCACATAGTGGGGATAGCGGCCCCGCCCCCAGAGCAGAGCGGTCCCCAAGCTGGAGCTGACCGCTCACTCCATGCACCTTCCAGGGAGGAGGCGGGTCGTGATGGGGGTCGTTCTAGAGCTGAGCTCTGGCAGGACAGACTCTTGGAGGAGAAGGATGGGCAGGTGGGACCTGAGTAGGTGGGGGGTGGTGGGGAGGGACACAGGGAGCCCTGCCCGACACGGGGTCCTGCAGGCAGGGAGCTGAGGAGGGGGCAGGCACCCAAGTGCCCAGTCCTTTGCTGGCCTCTGCCCCTGATGGCCTAATAAGAGTTTTGCTCCGGGAACCTCTGGGGTCCCTCCAACTCTGAGTACCTACTGTGCGCCCAGCTGTGGGGTGTCGGTGGGTGACACACTTCCACCATGGGAGGCACTGCCTAAGCCCTGTCACTCCTCAAAGCAGCTGCAAGGCAAAGGCCCATCCTGCAGGAGACACCTTGGCTCAGAGAGGTCAGGCTACTTGTCCCACGTCCCATAGCCCGCAGGGCCTAGCTCTGAGTCTCACTCCCCAGACCCTGTCCTGGATCCCAGGGCGGGCAGAACCAAGCCAGGCTATGGCGAGGCCCCCGCTTGGCCTACAGCCCTGCATTTCAGGTCGGGAAGCTGCTGGCAGAGGCAAAGGGGCCGGGCCCCAACCCCATTACAGGGATCAGCAGGGGCCCATGCCTGGGCCAGCCCCACAAAGGCCGAGGAGCCTCATTTTCCGGGACCTGGGGCCCCATTCCTACGACCTGGGTTCTCCTGCTTGCCTCTCCTGTGAGGACCCTCGGTACCCATCTTCTGACCCCTGGAAGATTCCAGCACTCTGGTAGGAGAGGGGTCTGGAGGCTGACAAAACAGGATTTCGATTTATGGAGCCTGCTTCGAGATGCCACGTGGCCTTGGGCCACCAGCTTCCCCACCTGGTCCCTTCGGCATGCAGGTCCAAAGCTGTAGCCGGGGCGGCTGGGCTGGTTGGGGGACCCAGCTGCCCCTCCCGGCCTGAGCCCGGCCTCCTGGGAACCACTTGGCCTGGAGCCACGTGCGAAGCTCCTGCTCTTGGTGCTGTGGCCTCAGTGACACCGAGATGCCCAGCCTGCCAGGCCCGGCCTGGCACCCGCCCCCCACCCCGCTGCCCCCCGATGGGCTGCTTCCTCGCCGCTGACCCCAGGGCTCCCACACACTGCCCCCCAGAGCGGCCTCCCTTCTCTGGCCCCGGGCCCAGCGAAGCCCCCTCCGCAGTTCAGTGAGGGGGGAGGCGTGGGCCGCTGACCAGCCACCTTGCTGCCACGCCAGGCGCTTTGTGAGGACCGGTCAGCTCTGAGGTCGCACTCGAATGGCCTCTCGCTCTGTGGCCTAAACCGAGGGCCCGTGGTCAGCCGGCGGGGCTGGACAGGAGGCGGCCACTTCCTGGGCTGGCTGGTGACTCACAGGCCCTTTTCTGGGAAAGCGTCCCCCTCCACCGCCCCGGCTCTGATGGCTCAGGCTTCGGTGTGGGGACCAGCTGTGAGAAGTTTGGCTGTGATTAGAGGCCGGGGTCTGGGAGACAAGAAGCAGGGCAAGGGGGGGACGAGGGGGGACACCGCCCACCCTCTGGGCCCCTGGCTGGCTTCCCCGAGCTGCCCGGGACCTCCCCGGCCTGGCACACTGGCCCTGCATGAGCCTGGGTTCTGACCCTAAATGTGGTCCCAGGGAACGGCAGAACAGGTTGTGCCTGAGCCCTCCCCAGGTCCTCCTAATGGGACAACACCCAGCGCGGGGTCAGGCCCTGCACGCCGGCCTCGGTGACACCCCACATGGCCCACGAGGCTGGCCCCCTGCGATCCCGCGGCTCAGAGGGGCTGAGACGCGGCAAAGCTGGGCGCCGGCCAGGCCTGGGTGTCCGGAGGAAACAGGCCTTGATCGGGGGTGGGATGTGGGGTCTGTCCCCACGAGGCTTCCAGGCCAGAGTCCAAATGCCATTTGCTCAGCAGGTCCCTGGAAAAACATCCTTCTGGGAAGGCTGCGGGCGGGGCCGGAGGGGACGAGGCCCCTGGCCAGGTCGGGAGCAGGGACCGGGCCTCCTGAACAAACACGGAGAGGCCCGCAGCGGCCAGAGCCAGGCCCTGGGCCGGCCCCCGCCCAAGCCCATTTGGCCTCCCCACCCCAGCCCGCTGCAGGGGACACTGCTCTGCGGAAGAGACGGCCATCTGCTCCCTGCGCGAGGAGCCCCAGCCGCGGCCCCCCTCGGCCCTGCCGTGGGCAAATCTCTTGTTTTGTCCTAACAGCTCAATTGAGATGATTCACGTGCCATGCAGTCGCCCACCTGGTGTCCAGCCCGTTGGTGCTCGGTGCATTCCCAAAGCGAGCAACCGCCGCCCCTCCACCCGAGGATACCTTCGTCACCTCCAGGAGAGACTGCGTGCCCGCGGCTGCCTCCCGCCTCGAGCCCCCACCCCGAGGAGCCCCGAGGCTGCGGTCCGTCTCTGTGGACACGCCTGTTCTGGACATTTCATGTTATTGGGACACTGCATGATGTCTTCCGTGACTGGCTTCTTTCACTCAACACGATGACCTCAAGTTCATTAGGACTCTTCCGCTGTGGGGCTGGACCATGCTCTGTTTGTCCGTCATCTGCTGACAGACGCTTGGGTGGCTGCCGTGAACACGCGTGTGCGGGCTGGGGTGAGGACGTGCGTTTCCGCCTCCTCTGGGCCCACATGTGCCTGGGGTGGGTGGGGCTCCCAGGTCACACGGGAGCTCTGTGCGTAAGGCCTTGCGGGACTGACACCCCATTTCCCAGTGCCGTCCCCTTTTGCATCCCCAGTGGCAGTGCCTGAGGAGCCTGATCCCCACTGGCTCAGCCACACGCCCTGGACCACTTAGGCCCCTCTCTCCGTGCAGCGGGGGCCGTGCTGGGGGGCAGGTGTGAGTGTGGGCGCCGGGCACACACGTGCACTGACCTGTGCTCCACCCGTCTGAGGCGCCAGCATCGGGCACAGGCCACCAGCCCCGCCCCCTGGGTGGTCAGTGTCAGCCAGGCTTCTGGGTGAGGCGGGAGGTCAGTGCGCGCTGGCCCGTCCTTCCCTAACCCAGCCCCACGCTGTGCCTTCCCAGGGCCTGAGTTGGCCACCGGGCCTGGGACCAAACACTCGGCATGAGAGTTCTGGAGGGTTCTGGAGGCCCCAGAGCTCCCTGGGCCCGCTGCACTGGGCTCCCGTGGGTGCACATGGCTCAGCCACCACACACACCCCTGCCCCAGGCCCAACGTGGCTCACACTGAGCGGTGTCTGAAGGAGTCCCTTCCCTCCTGTTCACACCCGGCCTCCCCCAGCAGCCAAGAATCTGGGTGCAGGGAGGGGCTCCAGCCGCCTCCCCAGGCTGGGCTGTGTCCATCTGGGTGCTGCTACCCAGCCCATTTGCTTCCTAGAAACCATCGTCCCTATTCCTGGTGGTCCCCAGGATGTGGCAAATGGCCAGAGGAACGTGCCAGGCACCCTGGCCTCCGGGTTCCCAGAAGCCCCCAGGAGCTGGTGAAGGGCCCCCACCAGCTGAGCCGTCGGGTGGCCTGGGCTCACAGTGGCTCTCTGCCCCTCAGCCGCACATCCTGGTGGAGTGTCTGCAGCCCCCTTGGGGAGGACGGGGCTGGGCATCGCAACCAAGTCCATCTCAGGGATGGGAGTAGGGGGAACCCAAAAGCCATCGGCTCCTTCCAGGGCAGAGTCCGAGCCACCTGGGACCCTGTGCAGGGCCAGCAGCCCTGTGTCCCCCGCACTTCAGGGCCTGTGGCGGTGGCGACCACTCTACACTCAGAGTGCTCTGGGGACCGAGCCCCTGGTACCCCAGCACCCCAGCACCTCACGCGAGGCCTGACAGGGCAGATGCTCAGGAGATACTCGAGGCCCAGGCACGGTGTCCTGCTCCCCCATCGCTCCTTGACAGGCCACCCCTGAAATGAAGCAGGTTCCTGTCGTCGCCCCAAGCCCGGGGCCACACACGGTTCAGGGGCCCCTGGGCAGGTAGGCCCGCAGGCCTCACCACGGCTGCTGGATGCGGCCCCACAGAGAAAGCCCCATCAGGGTGGGCAGCAGGCAGTCGGGGCCATCACTGCAGAAGGAGGTGGCCAGGTAGGGGACGGCTGGGCACGGTCAGCCTGCGG
>NW_011888938.1:1032253-1042652 GCF_000151845.1 Pteropus vampyrus
TGAAATGAAGCAGGTTCCTGTCGTCACCCCAAGCCCGGGGCCACACACGGTTCAGGGGCCCCTGGGCAGGTAGGCCCGCAGGCCTCACCACGGCTGCTGGATGCGGCCCCACAGAGAAAGCCCCATCAGGGTGGGCAGCAGGCAGTTGGGGCCATCACTGCAGAAGGAGGTGGCCAGGCAGGGGCGGCTGGGCACGGTCAGCCTGCGGGCCGGGTCCCCTGGTACCCTAGCTTCTCCCAAGAGCACCAGGGCCAGGCAGGGCGGGGCGGGGCGGGGCCAGGCGGGCAGCTGTGGGAGGCCTCTGCCCCCGCCCCAGCCCCTCTGCCTGCTCTTTGGCGCCCACCAGCCTGGCCCTGCCCAGGAGGCCTTGGGGTTCCCAGGACGGGGCGGGAATGAGCTTGTCTCCGGGAACCCTCTGCTGAGCATGGACACCTGCCCGATGCTGGGGCCTGGCTCTCACTGAGCACCGCGGCCCAAGGGGAACCCTGGGAATCTTTTTAGCCCCGTGGGGGGCTGGGGCTGGGGGAGGGGCAGGGCGGCCCACCACACACACCATTTGCCGAGGCTGCTGCCCAGCTGTTGGTGGGCCTGCCCCGCCCCCCAGCCTCAGCCCATTTGGCATTTGTCCCTGACCAAGGAGACCCCACAGCTCTGTCTCCCCAGGAAGTGCGTCCTGTGCTGAAGCAGAGACAGACGCTGGGGGGTGGGGCGGGGTGGGGTGGGGGGTGTTGCACAGAAACATCCAGAGGCAGAGACAGAAACATGCAGAGAGCCCGGCTAGGAGGGGCTGGCCAGGCCTTGGGAGGCTCGACCACCGAGGAGGGCCCCAGAGGGGAACGGAGAAGAGAGGGGAGCCAGACTGCTCTGCGGTCGGGGGGCCCCAGGCCGCCGGGCTCCTCCCACTGCTTCCCCTGCCCCGCCCCGGTCCGTGAGGGACAGGTGAAGCGGGAGCAGCCAGGCCCCGCCAGCGGGCACGGGCTGGGACAAAGACCCCTTTGAAATCGAGATCAAATGCTCAGCGTTTCATGTGGGCATGGGAAGAGGCCGTGGGTTTCGAGCCTCACAGTATAATGGGGTGTGGGGGGGACAGATGAGGCAGGAGCCTCCACGGACTCACTTCAAAGCCCAAGGAGTCCTGGGAGCCCTCCCGTGAGGAGGAGGAGGCCTCAAGGAAGGGTCACTTGCCTTAACTGGGCCAACACTGACCATGTACCTTCTCAGGCAGTTGTGTCCCTGGCCTTGGGGCCATCAGACAGAAGCCATTGGTGCCTCTGGATGCAGAGGCAAGGCCGGGGGCAGCTGTAAGATTGGCAGAAAGGTGTTGGGGCAGCAGCTCAGACACCACCAGGGGTGGCGGGTAACGGCACAGGCGTTGGGGGCAGCCTCCTGGGCCGGCGGACTTTGGACCCAGCCTGCAGCACAGGCAGGGTTTGGCCTGGGCTACCCAATCGGAGGAAGAATCACCTTCGTGGTTCTGTACACTCGACCTCTGTGAATGCCGCCCAGCGGGCCCTCATGCCCTGGCACTCTCTCTGGGCAGCCAGCTGTTTGATGTCCCAGCCCCACGTGCTCAGTGCTGGTGCCTGCCCCCTCCCGGCCCCGTGGGAACCATCCCACTGCATGGTCCAGGGTGGGGACGGCGCCGTCCTGGCCCTGCCTACAAAGCTTCCCCAGGTGCTTATTGGTCCCCTGTCCAATTAGCCGCCAGTTCCACCTGCTTGGATCCCTGGCCTGGGAGCCTGGTTCTGCCACCCCCAAGCCCTGTCCAGAGCAGCCGCCCACCGGGGCACCCTCTGGGCACCCTGCCAGGCCTGCTCTCTCCCACCCCCATCTCCGGTCCGGCCCTGGTCCCGGGCAGCACACCCCAGGCCACCAGCTCTGGTGGTCATGTGGTCTTGGACGTGCCAGTTCTGTGTGTCTGTGGCTGAGGGACAGCCTAGGGCAGCCCCAGAAACAAGCTCGGGGTGGACCTACACTCGGAAAGGCCACAGCGGAGGGGACCACGCGCTGGGGCACAGCCTTCCCAGAGCAGAGCTACTCGGAGATGTACATGGCGGGGTGGCTGCTGGGGGGGGGCGGGCAGAGAAACAGCAGGGGTGGGTGTGGGGAGCAGGCCAGGCTCCCACCCCCACCTCCCTGGGCCGGAGCGTCTCTGCCCAGCTGGGGCCGAAGGAGCTGGGAGAGAGGCTGGGGTCGGGTCCTGAGGGGGTGCCCGGCCAGCATGGCTGTGAGCCAAGCCCAGCGCGGAGCCCCAGGGAAAGGGCTCCTGGGCTGCATCCACCACTGCAGGAGGAAGGGAGGCTCATGGACACCCAGAAACCCTCCCTCCCTGCCCAGGGGCCAGCGGCCTTTGAAGTGGGAAGGTCGGGGGGCGGTGAGAAGGCCCAGGGGTGTAATTAGAGATGATGGTTTCACTCACACAGTAAAATATGCTGCCGACCCCCGGATGGAGCTGGCCTTGTTCCCCAGACAGGACCCTGGCACGGTCTTGGGGTCCCCTGGCCACCCTGGCGTGGTCTTGGGGTTCCTCAGCCCCCCTGGCTTCTATAGAGATGGCGATGGCTGCACCTGCTCCCCCAAGAGCTGCCCCTTGTCTTGTGACCACACAGAAGGGGACTGGACAGAAGCGGGAGGGGTGGCTCCCAGCAGCCCTCCCCAGCCTGCCCTCGGGTCAGCTTAGGGGTCCTCGGGCTCAGAGGGTGCTCCCTCCAGCCCCCAGCATCCTGCCACCCACGTGTCCAGAGTCAAGGGTGATGCGGGAACCCCTGCAGTCTGTGGCCACACCCCGGCGCGTGTCCTCCCTCAAGGAGCAGGACGCTGGGAGGGAGCTGGGAGGGAGCGTCGGAGGGAGCGTGGCCGCCATCCTGGCTGGCACAGCCGGCCCTGCTGGGCCACGCCTCCCCGCCGAAGGTCTGGGCCCGGTGAAGCCACCCCCCCCCCATCTCTGCCTAAACCCTGGGACCTCGTGCTCTGCCCCCGCCCACTCCTCCACTGCTCTTCCTGTCCCCCCTTCACATCTCGGCCTGGGCGGGGGCTGCTGCAGGGCCTTTCTGAACCCCCGCTGGAGTGCGCGCCCCTCGTCTGCATCCCCACGGCCCCACGCTCATTGGGCATAAATCCTGGTGACTGTGCTCCTCCCCCACTGGTCTGTGCATGCCCGCGGGGCCTGATAGCCATCCACCCACCCATGCACCCATCCACCCACCCAGCCACCCACCCATGCACCCATCCACCCATCCACCCATCATCCACCCACCCACCCATGCAACCTTGCACCCATCCACCCAGCCACCCATGCACCCATCCACCCTTGCACCCATCCACCCAGCCACCCATGCACCCATCCACCCATTCATCCGTCATCCATCCACCATCCACCATCCACCTCCATCCATCCACCCCACCCATCTGCTCCTCGCTCCATAGCACGGATTTGTGGCACGTCCACTCTTGGCCAGGCTCTACTCCGGGGGGCGGGGTGATGCAGAGGAGAGAACGGAGATAGCGCAGTGGGAGAGGCGATCTCGGGGCGACTCCTGCGGCTCTTCCGGGAGCAGCTGTCTGAGCCAGGTCTCTGCAGAGGATGCTGAAACCAGGGCTGAGGACAGGGCTGGGGCGAGGCTCCCGCCTGCTCCGGCTCCTGCACTCCGGAATGCCAGGCCCGGGCCATTGTTCCAGGGACACCAGCGCTGCCAGCACAGAGTGAGGTCACCTGCCGTCCCTCATCTCAGGGAATAACCTAGTTACGTGGTGGGAGAAGTGAGTGCCCTCCCAGCAGCCTTGCACCTCCCCACTCCCAGACCAGAGCCCAGCCCCCGGAACTGGGTGTCAGAGCCCTGGGGAGGGGTCCAACCATGTGGCTGGCGGCTGGCGACAGGGCCTTGCTGAACAGTGGGGGGCAGGGCTGGGGTCCCATCCCCTCGAGGCAGCCCCGACTGCCCCCCTGCCCCTTCCATGAGGGGAATGTCACCAGGCGGGTCCCCTCTCTCTGACAGCACCTTCCTTCCTGCCCCCGCCCTGTGCTTGTCCCAGTGCTGGGCACTCCCACTAGCCAGAACAAGGGGTGTAGAGACAGGGCTGTCCCGGAGACCCCTGGAGACCCCCCACAGCCCCTCCAGCTTCAGGCACCCAGGAGCAAGGGTGGGGCCACAGGCCAGGACAAGGCCAGCATGGGACAGCAGCCGGCTTTTGCCACCCTGTGCTGGACGCCATTCTCAGGGACAGACCTGCCCCCCACACCCCTCACTTCCATGGACAGCCCGGAGCTTAATAAGTGTTTGTCAAATGAGTGAAGGTAACCGTGCCGATAGACGAGACAGCCACAGGTGTCAGCGGCTGTGGCCCAGCCAGCCTGGTGTCAGTCCCAGCACAGCCACCGAGCAGGCCACGTCCCTGCCGGTCGTGTGATTGCTCTGAGCCCAGTGCTTGCAGAGTGCCCTGGGCCACCCCTGAAAGGGACTTAGGAACTGGCAGCCGTGGCCCTGCTGCACGGTGGCTGAGCAGCCTGCTACAGCTCCTCCGCCCCGGCCCCGGTGCCCCTGTGAGTCCCCAGAGCAGACGGGGACACCTGCGGCCAGGCCACCACCGTTAACTCAGGCGGGCTGGGGGCTTTTGGCGCAGGCTGGCGGGGCGAGGGCCCTGAGCTCCCCTCACAGTGGGGACCCGGTCCCCTGCCCTGTGGGTGCACAGCCCCTGCCCCAGCCCTGCGCCCCTGCTCAGCAGGAGCAGGGGAAGAACTGAGTGTTCCTGAGACTGTGCCCGTCTGGCTTTGCCTGGCCTACAGCCACCCCGCCATCTCTGCTGCCCGGACCCCTTGCCTGGGGCGTGCAGCCGTGAGGGAGCGGGGCCCCTCAGCGGCCCACGGGCAGGGGAAAGCGGGCCCAGCCCGGGGTCCGGAGAGGGCAGGGCAGGCCGGGCCCCAAGCTTCGGAACAGCTTGGGACGCTCAGGGCCCTTTAGCTCCAGGGGCCTGTGTGGGGCAGCAGAGCGGGCCAGGCTCGGCCCAGGAGCTCGGCCAGGGGCCTGGCTGGCTGGGAGACCCTCAGAACCCCACGTGGGGTGAAGGGCCTGGCTTCCGACAGGAGGAAGCGGTTCCCTGCCCATTGAGGTAGGAACATACTAGCAGGGGGGTGTCTCGGGGTGTGGGGGGCTGCTCGGGTGCAGTGGAGGGAAGCAGCCAGGGCAGGAGATGAGCCTGGACCTGAGGCTCGAGTTGGGGGAGACTGGACTTGGGGCTGACTTGGATATCGCGAGCCATGGGGAGCCGTGGAAGCTTCCTGAGCAGGGGAGGGCCTGGGGTTTGAGGCTGGCCAGGCCCTGTGGGCAGCGCTGCCCTCCCTTCCTTCCTCCCTTCCCAGGCCCGCCTGGCAGCTGGTCAGGGTGCTGGGGAGGGCCCTGCGTGGGGGGCTGGGCCGCGGGGACTCGGATTTCCTGTCCAGTGGCCACCTCGGGCTCTGACACACAGCCTCTCGGGGAATGCTGGCGACACCCAGCTGGGGAGGCCAGAGCCCCGAGGGACAGGGTCCTCTTCTGCTCCCCCATACTGGGGCCCTCACCTCAGCCCCGCCCCCCGGCTGCCCACCCCTCGCTGCCCTCACCGCAACCCCCACACAGAGCGACCCCGCCCTGAGTCCCGTCCTCAGCATGCCCTTCACCCCACATCCCGGCCTGCACGGCCCTGCCAGCCACCTGGCCCAGCTCCAGCCCCGACTTCCCGTGGCTCCTCCATCTCTGCTGTGGGTTTCTGGGGGGCTTCGGAACCTGGTGCACAGAATGAGGGGTGTCCCAGAGACAGCCCTCCCCAGGAAAAGGCACGAGGGCACAGGACCCCGCCCCAACGTCAGAGTGTAGGGGGACGCAGACTCAGGGTGCTCCTGCAGGGCTGTCTTGGGGGGAGCTCGTGGCCTCAGGCTAAACCCTCAGCAGGAAGCAGGGCTCCCTCCCAGCTAACAGCTGGGGAAACTGAGGCCCAGAGGGAACGGAGACACGAAGGGAGTCCCACAGCCCTCCTGGCTCCCGGGGCCGCTCAGAGGCTGGGGCGCAGCACAGCCGCGCCTCGGCTTGGAGAAGCCGGCAGCCGGGGCAGGCCTGGCCGGTGGCCTTTCTGTAGCTACAGCGAGCCCCGAGCGCCACTCCCCGCAGCCCGGCGCAGCCCCAGACCCCGCCAGGACCCCCAGCATAGGGAAGAGCCTGGCGGCGGGGCTGAACTCCCAGCTGCGGAGCGCACCTGGGTGCAGCTTCGGCTCCGCCTCCAGCCGGGCGCACGCCCCTCCGGCAGCTGGCCGAACCCCAAGCCTGGTGCCCTGGCTGTAAAATGGGGATAAAACATGGCCTTCCGGGGTTCTGTGAGGGTCAGAGGAGCCGCTGTGTACAAATTGGTCAGCGCTCTACAAGGGGAAGTGGCCGGTTGTCCCCGAAACCCCCTCCCCCACTGCTCTCCCAGGCCTGCAGCCCTCAGCCAGGGGTCTGATGGGCTAGTTGGGTGTGGGGGTCACCTATAGGGAGGGGGTCATGGATGAGTGGTTCTGGGTACTCTGTGGGTGCCAGGCATTTAGGAGGGGGTGTATCAGGCCCCTGGCAGTAGTGAAAGCAAACGGTATTTTTACTAAAGTGTGAATGACTGCTGACTAATCATGCTCACTAAATTTGCAGGTACCAGCTAAACCAGAAACAACAGAACCTTGGAGAAGAGGCGGTGGGACACAGGGCAGGGCTGGACCCCTCCCCACAGTCCGCAGGGTCTATGAAGAAGCCAAGTCTATAGCTGGCCTTTCTTTCCAGGACAGATTCAGAGGCGGGGCTTGGAGGTGGGGCTGGGTGGGGGAGAGTCAGCTGGAAACGCCACAGGCTGGTGTCTGAATGCCAGCTGTGCTCTAGGGGGCGTTAACTCCAGCTCAGGGGACAGAAGCCCACTCAGAGGCCTGTGGGACCACCAACCCGCAGATGCTGTACCCTCCCCCTGCGAGGGCGCCCCGCCCCTGCCTCCTCCTGCGGGAACAGGCTGTCTGCAGGAGCCAGGCCAGCTTGGTTCCCACGTTCCTTGGCTCCCCGTGGCAGGTGTTATTTTCCACCTGCACCACCCTCCCTGCCCGCCTCCCCCAGCAAGCCCAGGGTCCCGGAAACACCGCCCTCCCCCACGCCACCCGCACTCCAAAAATCACTGCCCAGACACACGAGACGCCGCAGGCTGGGCGCCCGTCCTCTGCCCGCAATGCCTCCGCCCGCCAGCACTCGGAGTGAGTGGATGGAGGATGACGCCCCCTCCAGCACGCTGGGCCGAGTCGCCCAGCCACTGTGTTTACTTGAGTCCAAGGGGCCCTGGGGAGCCTCCTGGGGCGTCCCCTCCAAGGAGGGCTGTCAGCACACTGGCCTGCTGCGGCCCCGCCCGCAGAGAGGCCCTGTCCCCATGCCCTCAGTGCCCGGCCCGGGGTTGACCCCGAGGTAGGTGTGATGCCCTGAAGCCCCAGGAGACCGGGCGAGAGCCAGCCTCTCCCTGCCACCTCCCCCGGTCCCCAGCTCAGGGGCCACTCCGAGGTTCTCAGGACTCTCTGGGAGGGGGGCAGGCCGCAGCTGAGGCTCCGTATGGAGAACAAGCACCCTGAGGGGCTGGAGGCCCCGGCTGAGTGAGGAGGGACCTGCCCGGGCAGCGAACCAGCTCCTGCAGAGACCAGGACAGGGTGGGCACAGGCGCGGGAGCCGTGTGCCCACGCAGGTGTCTGCACCGGAGCGCAGGGCACGTCCTTCCCGGTGCGCACAGCGCCCTGTGCACATGCACGCACACACAGAGTCCCCGCAGCCCAGGCTCTGCCCTGCCCGTCCCCTCAGCCAGGGGCCCAGGCTCCTTGGTCCCGAGGCTCTGACCCCTGGGTCTGGGGGATGCCCCAAGAGAGGGTTGCTGGGCTGTCTCCCGGGGGAGGAAACTGAGGCCACCGAGGGCTCTGTGAGGCCCCTGAGCTGGCTGGGACGCGGGGCGTGGAAGGGAGGACCAGACCCCAAGCGGCCAGCAGGCTCCTCCCTGACTCGATGGCTCTGAGACAAAGGGCCGTTTGTGCCACCGCTGCCCTCCCCGCTGCCAGGGTTAAGGTGGCTGAATGAGCCCTTCGGAAGTGGCCCCCAACACTGTGTGCCGAGGCGCAGGGAAAGGACAGGCCACTGCCATGGCCTCCACTGCCTTCCCCAGCCTGCCAGGAGGCTGGCAGCGAGGGGGTGGGCGCAGGGCCCTGGAGCCTCTGTCACAGCCCACTCCCTCCCCCGGCCTGCCAGCCAACGTGCTGGGACACCCTGGGCTCCCACCTTCGCTGGGGGCCCCGCTCCACTTCCCAGCCTGGGCGCCAGGCCCCACTGTCTGCGGAATGACTGAGGATGGGGGTCAGGTCTCCGGGGGCTGGAAGCTGGACCGGAGGCTGGAAAGCCAGCAGTCCTGTGAACCGCACTGTTTTGAGACACCTCCCCTGGGACCCGCAGCTGGAGGCCCGTGGGGAGCCAGGCCACGTCCCCAGCAGGCCTTCCTGAGCCCCCGCTGAGGTGGGTGCGGCCTCTGCAGCCTGCTGAGGACAGGCCCAGACGGGAAGGCAGGGTGCTGGGGCAGACCCCTCGCCGAGGCTTGCACAGAGAAAGGTGGGGGGGGGGACAGGCAATGGGGAAGGCGGGAACCCTGCCCCCCAGCCCAGCCCACTGCACTGACCTTCTAAACTGTGGGAAAGGGGTGGGGAGGCCCCCCTGGTCTGTGCCCCTCACCAGCCAGGCGCCGAGGGAACCGGTTCTCACTCGGGGCTCCCTCCACTCGGGGTCTCAGTTTCCCCACCCGTCCATGGGGCGGCCTCGCGGCTCCAGCATTCAGGGACTGCCCAGCTCAAATGGCCTGAGGTTCTGCTCTGGAAGTTTCTGGGCCTGGAGGTGAGGCCTGTGGGGTGGGGGAGGGAAGGAGGTGACAGATCACCTCAGCCTCAGGGGCGCACTCACTCTCCCACCAGCCCCACCCCTCACCCCCTCACCATCCGGGTGCGTTTATGACCCCTGATGTCAGCTGCCTGGGTCCCGCCCCCTCCCCTCTGAGGGCTGGAGTGGGTGCTGCCCACACTCCCCAGCTCAGGGGCACCCTGAGTCCACGAAGACCTTCAGATGACCTCCGTTTCCCAGCCTGGACAGACTCCTGGCAGAGTCACGGGGCGGCCTGGGTGCCTCTGCTCACAGGCCTGATTCGTGCCCCGCCCCGCCCCCGCCCCCCGCAGGTGGTCCCCTGCCCGCACTGGGCCCAACTGGAGGCGGGTGTGGGCTGCGGGAGTCAGGCCAGTCCAAACTCATCCCCACTCCCGAAATGCAGGTTCCCCCAGCGGCCCCCAGACCCTGCCCCAGGCGGCAGAGCCCGGCCCCAGGAACCCCCTTCCCTGGGAGCCGGTGCTGCAGCCGGAGGCTGACGCGGGGAGGGCCGCCCAGCCCCCAGTCTTGGACACAGCGAGGACCGAAACTGGGAGTTTCGGGTGCGAGGCTGGGCGGGGGCAAGGCGGGCGGGCGTACAGACTTGTTTCACGCCGCCCAAGTCGGGGGTTCATCCGCCCCATGCCGCCTGGGTGGCCCGAGCCCCTCTCCCTGATATCCCTTCCCCAAGGTGGGGAGGGCCCCACCTCCACCCAGGGACACCTGGGAGAGCCAGCCGGGGGGGTGGGGCGGGGCCTGTCTGCCTCAGTTTCCCCATCTGCAACTTGGGGCAGCAGTGGCATTCAGCTGGCTGTGGGTGGCGTCCCCACCTCCGCCTCCAGCGGCACTGTCAGCTCCTGGGAACTCCGCCGCCTCCCAGACGCCCCCCAAGGCCTGGGGTGGGCGAGGGGTCCCCACCCAGCCGCATGGAAACCAGCCAGCCTGCGTAATCTTTTGCTGAAAAGATAATTTCTTTCTGTGCCCTTGTCGGGCGCTGGGGGGAAACAAAGGGGCTTTTGTGCGGGCCCCTCCCGGGCGACCCGGCCGGCCCGGCATTTCCCCCCCAAACAGTAAAACCCCGGACCCAGCGGGTTTTCTCATAACCCGCTCCTTTCCCAAGGGCGGAGTCGCTGCCGCGGAGGGCCCGCGTCCACCGCAGGGAGGGCCTGGCTGTCCCTTCTGCTCGGGTCCCTGGAGACGCCGGCGAGCGGGCGCGGAGGGCGGGGTGGGGGGGACGCTGCGCGGTCAGGCCCCGCCTCCTCGGCCCCGGGGTGCGTGCGGAGGGGTTTGAACACATTCCTGGGGGCTGGGGGGCAGCTCCATCCTCCTCCCGAGGACGCGGGGCCGCCCCCGTCCCCGTGCATGCCGCGCAAACGTCCGCGGATTCTGACCATCTGCGATGGCAGGTCCCACGGGCTCGCGGCCGCGCTCAGGGACGCAGAGGAAGGGGCGGGGGGAAATCACGCTGCAAAGAAGACGGGGTG
>NW_011888938.1:1043582-1046335 GCF_000151845.1 Pteropus vampyrus
ACTATGCCTCTAGGTCACCCCCTGAGCTTTTTTTTTTTAATTGTGGTAAAATGCACATAACATTGACCAACTCCACCAGGGGTGAGCGCACGGCTCGGTGGCGTCAGGCACAGTCACACTGTGTGTGGCCGTCGCCACCAACACCTACAAGACTTTCTCATCTTGCCAACCGGAACTCTGTCCCCGTTAAACTCTCACCCCCAGCCCCTCCCCCACCCCTGGCCCCACCGCCTACTTCCTGTCTCTGTGGATCTGACCCCTCTGGGGCCCTCCCGTGAGTGGGGTCCCAGGTCACGTGATGGTTCTGCGAATTTTTGGGGGACCCGCTGCACGGCTTTCCATCATGGCGGCAGCATTGTTCATCCCACGGGTACTGGACAAGTTTCCAATTTCTCCATGTCCTTGTCAGCAAGTGTTATTTTCTGTTTTCTTTTTCTGAATAATACTGGGATAGTGGGTGTGAGGTGGCATCTCCCTGGGGGTCCGGTCTGTGGGTCCGATCTGCATTTCTCCGACGACCAGGGATGTTGAGTATCTTCGTGTGCGCTTGCTGGCCACTCATTGGTCTCTCTTTGGAGAAATGTCTATTTAAGTCTTTGTCCATGTTTAGCCAAGTTCTTTGGTTCGGGGCTGTGAAGTTGTAGGGGTTCCTTACATATCCTGGTGTTGACGCCACGTCCTGTCTATGATTTGCAAGTGTCTCCCCCCACTCGTGAGCTGTCTTTCTGCTCTCTCGAGAGTGTCCTTTGTCACACGGAGCTTTCACTGCGACGTGGTCCCGTTTGTTTACGCCTCCCTGTTGCCCGCACCCAACTGGAAACCGCATTTCTTCTAGGAAACCCCAGGGGGCCCTTCATTCAACATTCAGTCAACAAACACTGGCTGGGAGCCCGCGATGTGCCAGGTTCTGTGCTGGGCACGTGGGACACAGTGACAGACAAGGTGGACCCCTGCCTGCGTGAGACTGGCCGTCCAGTGAGGATGAATGACGTGGGGTCCTGGAGGAGGCCACAGTTGTGCTGAAGCCTCCAGGGTGAGGGAGGCTGGCCGGGCTATTTGCTGGGGTTCTCCCAGGGGCCCCTGAGAGCAGCTTTCTGAGAGGTGTGGGGGACATTACTAGGCAGTGGGGAGATGAGGCTGGGGGGAGGGAGGCCATTGCAGGTGGGTTCTCCAGAGGCTGCTGTGTGTCCACTTCCCCCACGACACCCTGGCCTCAGACCGTCCGCCCTGCGGCCCCGGGGCAGGGCGGCTTGTCCCAGCGCCCTCTCCCTCTGGCCCCACTGGACAGGTCATCTTCCAAGTTGCCCCACAAATGGGTGGGGGCAGGCCCCCAGGCGCCTCCAGGAGCTGTCCCTTCACCCAGAGGCCGGGCTAGAGGCAGGCGCGGCAGGCAGCCCTGCCCTCGGAGAAGCCGCCTCTGGCTCCAGTTTGTGAGGCGCTGCCGGTCCCTGCCATACCCCAGGCCGCTGACCCCCTGAATCTCTGTGGAGGTACTGGCCACTCGACACTGCTCAGTCCCCGGAGGGTTTGAGTGGGCAGGTACCTCTCGCAAAGGCCAGCCGTGTCCGCCGCTCCCCCATCCCGGTGAGAACGGGGATAAATGCCCCCTCCAGGCTGCACCGTCTGGGCCAAGTGCCAGGCGCCAGAGGCCGTGCCGATCTCTGCTAGTGAAGCTGCTGCCTCGGCAGAGAGGCCATGGCGGGGCTCCCACCTGCCAGGGCCCGGCTGACTTCTGCAGGAGCCGACTGGCAGCCAGCGGCACAGGGAGGGACACCAGCGCTGCATCCTGTAAGCCTCCAGGGGTGGCACGGATCCATGCTGTGTCCCCAGATATCCACTCCAAGCTCCCACGTCGGGGGGGCACGTGGCTGCAGGGGCTCAGCGTGGCCCCTTTCCTGCCATTGGGCTGTCACTCCACGCGAGGGTTTTGCCGGCTGCTAAGCAGAGCCCTCCAAAGGCGCCCTCGGGGCTGGCGGTGACCACAGGACGGCCTCCTAGGGCAGCCGGGCCAGACCCGCTACCTCCGCTGGACGGAGGCCATGCCGTGTGTCGCAGTGGTCTCCGACGTCCTGCCTCCGGTGCCCGGCTACTCCGGGAAAGAGCCCGGAAGCTCGGGGGAGCCGCCGCCGCGTAACTCTGCTCGGCGCTGCAGGGTCCTTCCTTGGGGAGCTGGAGGGGCCTGGGGTTGGCAAACCGGCTCAGGTCCAGAGACCGGGGGGAAGCCACCCCACCGCAGCCTTCGGCGTAAGCCCCTGGCTCGCCTGCCGGTGCTCTGTCAGCCGCACAGCCGGGAGGGTCCCCGGAGCCCGCCGCCCATGGCCCCTCGGCCTGGCGCCTGCGGCTGACCGACTGGAGAGCACGGCGGCCGCCAGCGCTTGCCGCAGGCTCCTGGAGGCGGACGCTCTGGCCGCCGTTAGGCTCTGCGGCCTCCAGAGCAAGTTGGCCCACTCGCCTCTGTCCCCCGACACTCCCCACAGGAAGAGCCTGGGGTGCTGGGCGCCAGTGCCAGCCGGGTCCCCCGGTCCCACCGCATCTCAATCTGTGGTGTCTGCTCTTCGGCCCCTTGCTGGCCGTGTCAGCTGGTGGCGTCCTCCCGGCCCTCTGGGGGAGCAGAGGTGGGCGGTGTGTCCTCCGGCCCCTCCCAGTGCCCACCTCTGCCCCGTGGGCCTTGTTCTGCCTCTGTCCCTGGCCGGCACGGGCTTTGTCCCAGAACCCACTCCAGGGTGAAACCCTGGGTCGCGAGGCAGAACCGT
>NW_011888938.1:1047343-1052457 GCF_000151845.1 Pteropus vampyrus
GGCTTCCTGTGTCCTCACGTGCCCCCCTCCCCCCGTCCTGGGGCACTGGCCCGAGGGTCACTTCTCAGACCGCCCCATCCTTCACCTACAAGTGCCCCCGGAGGCCACGTTCGTCCTTAGCTTTGAAGTCATCCTGCACCTCACCCTGCACCCCACCCCGGACCTGCTGCCGCCCCACTGGGAAGGAAGCAGGCCTCTCAGACTGGACCCCCCACCACCATACCCGCCCGTTCCCGGTGCCATCTGAGCAGGCGGCGCCTCGAAATCCGGGTTCTGCTGACCCTTCTCCAGCCTCGACCCCCACGTCTGACCCATCAACCAGGACGAGCTTCTAAAACTGATCACACCCACAGCACCCCTGCTCTGAGCCCCCCACTTCTCCTTGTAAGGGGATCAAGAAGGAGGTGCTCCCTGGGCCCGGGAGGTCCCACGTGCTGCCCAGATGACTTTCCTGCCCTGGCCTGAGCCCACGGCCTCGCTGCCCGTCAGTGTCTTGGAGGCACCCGGAGTCCCCCCGGTATGAGCCTGTGCAGGGCTCAGCGCCACTGACCTCCCCGGCCCCCAGAGGCCTCCTCTGGCCAACTGGGGCGGACACATGGCGGCTCCAAGGCGCTGGTCCCCAGCCCCCACACAGGAGTCCTCTGTGAGCAGCGAGCGAGGGCAGGAGTCACCCACACCCCACTCTGCCAGGCGCTGGGTCCCAGAGGCCCGGGGCCGCCTGCTGGCCTCAGGGGGCCGGGGAGACCCCTGCCAGCTGCCCACTGCAGGTTCTGACAGGTTCTGAAGGGAACAAGACGAGGCGGCCCAGCCTGGAGCTCCATGAGGGGCCGCCCGGGGAAGCACCCTGCCCAGCCCCGGACCCCCTTGTCGCCCTGCCCCTCTGGGGTTCAAAGGGGCCTTGGGGGGGCAGACCAGAGCAGCCGGAGGAAATCCTTGTATTTTTTGAGGACAAATGGAAACAAACCGCTTCTTGTTTATTTCCTGGTGAATTGTGCACACGGTGGGAGAGGGCCGGGCCGGGGGCTCCGTCAGCTCTGTCCTCTGGGTTTAATTGTCCCCTCTTCCGGCCTGGGCTCCTCCGGGCTCTGGCGCCTGGGGAGCTGCTTTCCTGAAGCCGACCCTGGGGGGCGGGGCTGGACCGTGGCACACGCAGGCAAAGCCTCAGCAGCCAGGGAGGACCGGGGACGCCCCCGAACCCAGGACAGGGGCGCGGGGGCACCTGGCCAGGAGCCGGGGTGGGGCTCGGCCCCAGGAGGGGACCCCTCGGCTCCCGCCCTCCCCACAGCTGGAAGGAGCCTTGCTAAATCTGCCGGCTGCTTTGGGGATCCTGGGCTGCGGGGTGCGCACGCTGCAAGTTTTTCCCATGACCTCACCGGAAGGGCTGAGCCCGGGAGGTGGGCAGCCCCCCCCCACCCCGGAGCCTGAGCCGGAGCCGCTGTCAGGCCGGCCCCCCGCCGGCGCCCTCCTCGGCTCGGCCACATCGGGCCTGGGGCAGGAGCCAAGCCAGGGGTCCCGCCCCCACGCCTCTCACCCACATCCAGGCAGCGTCCAGCTGGAGCTGGGGCTGACCCTGCGCTCGGCTCGTACCACGTCCTCTGGGGACTTCAGGCCTGCAGTGTCCCCGGCAGCCCCTGGCCGTGGAGATATAAAGGCCGATGGATGAACACAGAGGCGAGGAGACAGGCGGCCCCACCACGCCGGGGAGACAGGCGGCCCCGCCACGCCGAGGGCGGCAATGGGCAGAGCAGGGCAGGGCAGGGCCCCCACGCCCGATCGCCCCAGCCCCCGCGCCTGAGAGGCGGGCAGCAGCGGGGGCTCCCCACTTGACAGAAGAGGAAACTGAGGCTGGGTGGGGCGGAATGACAGCTGTAAGCCCCCACGGACTGGGTCGGGCCCTGATGATAGGTGGGATCGGGGCGGGGCTCGGAGCCTTTGGTGACCTGGCCCCTCACCGAGGGTCGAGGGTCGAGGGTCGCCCAATGGTCTTGGAGGAGGGATTTGGCGGCCCGGGCCCCCTGGTGAGGTGGTCCGGCCCACCTGCCTCTGGCCACCTCCTCCACCCCCTCCGCCCCAGGGCTGGGCTCCGCCTCCGGACACTCTGGTTCCCACAGCCCCAGCGGTGACTCCCACACTGTTCCCGCAGACAGGCTCCTCCTGGCTCCGGGCCTCCCACCCCCCCAGCTCGCTGGAAACACCAACCAGATGTTGGGACTGTGGCCCGTGGGGGGGTGGGAGGAAGTGGCTGTCAGGGGAGGCCTGGAGAGCAGGCGGGGCCTGGCAGGGTTCGGGCCTGCTCTGGGGCCGGAGGACACAGGCCAGCTAGGGCCATCCAAGAGACAGATGCCAGGCCAGCCCGCCCCGTGCCATTGCTCCCACGGGGAGACCGAAGACGGGGAGGCCCTGGGGCTGACCCCCAGGACCGGGCAGCACAGGCCTCCCTGAGCCTCATCACGGCCAGCACCCTGGCGAGCACAGGAGCGTACAGAAGCTGGGGGTTTCGTGCCCATGGGCCCCGCTTGACCCTCGTCATCAGGGAGGGCTCATGGAGCACCCACTTCTGCCTGGTGCCGCCAACCGCCTAGTGCCACCCCCTGCTGTCTACCTGCCTGCTAGAGTGCCACGTCCCCCAGGAGGCCTGCTTGGGCTGCAGGGCCGGTGACGCCCCCGATCCTGTCCTACGCACACATACGCACACGTGTGTGCACACGCATGCTCAAGCATGCATGTGTGAATATGCTGTGCACACTCATCCATAAACAATGCACACGTGTGCACACACGTGGACAACCCACAGGCACACACAACACATGCTGGAGGACACGCACACACACTGGCACCTATGTATGTGGACCGCATGTGCAAACAAGCACATGCTCGCACAGATGTACACATGTATGTTCACATATGCAGCACATCCTCACGAGGTTGTGTTCTTGTGCACACAAGAACACACTTGCACACGGACAAAGGCACGCCTGCACGCAGACACGCGCACAGGCCAAGCTCGTGCACAATCACACGTGCACACGTGCTCCCGAGGTCTTTCTCCTTCCGGGAGCTCTGCCCACGTGATGCCCAGCTGCTCCTCTTTACACACCCACACCCCCCGGCCTTTTCTGAGCCCGGATCTGCACCAGGCCCTGTCCCCTGGGTAAGGATTCAGAGCGAGAGCCATGAGCCCTGGTCAAGGCCGGGTGGGGGGGCCAAGGAGCTGTGCCAGCCCCTGTGGGGAGATGGAAGGTCCCTCTCCCAGAACGTGGGCACCTGCCCGGGGCTCCAGGCCACTCAAACTCTTGCAGGCAGGGACCAGGACGGCCCCTCAGCCGATCCCTGCACAGAGGGGCCAGGGACAGCTACCCTGGGGACCTCAGGGGTGCATCAGGCCTCCCACCATCTGGAAGCACCCTCCTCCCCAGTGCAATCCGCTGGCCTGGGTGGGAGTCTTGAGACTGGGACCCCCGGGTCCCACGGCACTCAGCCCCCCCTCCCCAGGCTCTTGACTCGGCCCCATGTGTCGCCGGATAAACATTTATTGGATATTTCCTGCCCGGCCCCAGCCCGTCTCCGCCAGCAGTGTGAGAACGTGGGGGGGTGGATGGGTGTGTGCGAGCCTCCGTGTGCGAGCGCATGAGTGTGCACCTGGAGTGTGAGCGGGGGTGAACACACTGCTGGCTCCCCCTGCTTCGTCGAGGGGGGCGGGGCGTGTCGGTGAGCTTCCAGAGGCCCCACGGGCCGACTCGCAGGCACGCTCAGGAGATACACCTGGAATGAATGAACAAACAAATGAATGAACATGTGAGTGAAGGAACAAACTTATGCTTGGCTGGGAAGAGCATGAGGAAGGTAGGGAGGCGATTTGGGACACAAGGAGGGACACTGCCCAGCCCCGCTCCCTGCCCTGCCCGGAAATGCCTTTCTCTGCACCCGCAAGGGGCCCCGGCCCTTGGTCGGCCAGTGTGCACCCTCTGGTCCTGTCCCAAACTTTTAACTGCTCACGTGGGACCATCAGACGTTGTCGCCTCCACCGCCCCCATCTGCTGGCCCCAGAGGGACCCTGGTGGGGGAGATGGGCTGAGTGACAGCCCAAGCCCAGCCCGCTACTCCAGCTGTGTACGCACAAGCAGGTTGCAGCCTCTCTGGGCCTGTCTCGGTTTTCCCTCCCGTAACTGGGTTCTGGGGTGTGCCTTGGCTCCCTGGCTGCTCCTGCCACATGGACGTGACCCCATGACCCGAGGCGTGCAGGCTGGGCCGGGATGACCAGCGCGCCCTCCGTGGGAAGCTGCGTGAGGGGGAAGGAAGGCTGGCTCCAGACAACCCTGGGGGAGGGTGGATGTGGGGTGCCCCCAGAGCGGCTCATTGTGACCGGGGCTGCAGAGGAAGGAGGGAGGAAGTTGGGAGGGGCCTGCAGACCCCAATCAGGGAGGAGGTGGGAGCAGGTGGGGCCAAGGCCAGGCTCCCTAGTGCTAGGCCACCCCCTGGAGACCAGCATCTCCCTGGCTGTAATCGGTCAGTGCACGAGAGGCCAGCGAGACAGTGGCCGCGACTGAGCCCTCTGGTGTGCCTGGCCCAGAGGCAGGCACTGAGGTCGGATGGAACAGGGCCTGGGAGGCTGTGCCGTGAGGCCGGGGCCTCTGACGACGCTGTGAGATGTCTGGGGCTGCGGGAGCAAAGCACCACTAACTCGATGGCTTAAAACAACAGACCCGATTCCCTCACAGGGCCCAGGCCGCCCAGGCCGCCGTATCGGGCGCAGTGTGTCAGCCGCGGCGTGGGGTGTGGGCAGGGCCGCGCTGCCCCTGAAGGCACTGGAGTGGACAGTTCTGTTTTGCCGGGCTTCTGGCTGGTGCTGGCAGTACTTGGTGTTCCTGGGCTCGTGGCCACAACTCAACCCAGCATAAACTCCACGGACCTCTGTCCCGCACAGGACACGTGTGCTAGCGTGGTCCCCCAGGGCCCTTGGGTCGGAGGTGGCGTGGGGCGAGTGCTTCTGCAGAGGGAGCAGTGTGGGCCAAGGCCAGGAGGCAGGACCGGGGAGCAGACAGCTCAGCCCCCAGAGCAGGGGCCCCCCTGCCCCTCTGGTGACCGTCAGCTGTGCTCTGCTTCCTGGCAGCGTG
>NW_011888938.1:1053700-1062169 GCF_000151845.1 Pteropus vampyrus
CACGTGGGACCGGCCCAAGACCCCTGAGTGTCCCCACAGGAAGCTCTCCCCCCTCCAAGTGTCCAGGGGCTGCCCAGGCTATACGGAAGACTGGGGGACCGGTAGGCCAGGCCAGGTCCCCTGGGGCTTCGACAGGGAGGGGAGGGGGCTCCCAGCAGGAGCCTGGGCGAAGGCTTTTCTGCGCAGACCCCCTGCCCCCACCCCAGACTCCTCGGAGGCTGCCAGGCCACAGACAGCTGTGCTGGGGCTCGGCGGGGCTGGGACGGGGCACGGCCAACGGCAGACCCGGCGAGCAGGCCCATCTCAGCACCCAGGCGGGGGGCAGGGCCCGCAGCCAGCGCCGCGGCTATAATTAGCCCCTAGTTGGAGCCAGGCCCTAGAAGGACCAGACTCTGTGCCATACAGGAACCCCCCCACCCCCGCAAGCCCCTCTGGCGCTCAGCCAGGCCTCGGGCAAGCCAGCCTGTCCCTCGTCTGTCCCCCTTCTCATGTCTCTCCCCAGGCCCGGGGAGGGGGCTGGGGCCTCACTGGAGCAAAGGGTCCCTTCTCGTCTGGGATTAGGGTCTTTCCTGCCCTCCCACCGTCTCTGACTTTCCCACAAGCATTTTTGGGCATAAAAATAACTTCATTGGGAATGACTGTCACTGGACGCCTCCTGCTGAGCCCCCAGCCTGAGGGACCTTGCTTCCCACTTGGCTGTGTTTGGAGGTCGTTTCTCTAGCAAAAATACCCCGGCTGGGTTATTTATAAGTAGCCCCGTCTGGGGGCGTCATCACGGAGTTGACAGGGAGTCTCTGGGTGGGGGCCTCACCCCTTTAGTCCCTGTGGTTGGTCAAATAATTCAAGTGACACGCAGCAGGTTAACAGGAGAAAACTGAATTTTAATACTTGCACACGGGGAATTCACATAAACATGGAAGTTCAAAGACAGGGAGGCCGTCCAAGGTGTGTGTGTATTTGGGAAAAGACAGGGAGGTGGGCTGGTCACAGGTAGATGAGAAAGGACAAGGCCTGGTAAGCACATTCTCCAGGGCCACCCGGAAACTGTGTGACACAGGGGGCCCAAGCCGACAGGCTTTTGCTGGGAGCTGCCATCTGCAGCTTCACTCACGTGAGCCCTGCGCTGAGGTGGCTGCCGAGGTTCCTTCCCCAGGCAGGTTTTCTACCTGAGTCACTTTAGGCAGGAAGAGAGAGGGGACAAACTTCCTGAGCCTTTGCCAGGGGGACCGGGGTAGAGGGGGACTCGCTCGAACCCCCACATGACATGACACACCCCAGTGCTACCGCCTTTAACCAAGAGTTATGACTTCTGTAATTTAGAACATCTGCCAAGTCGTTTAGAGTCGTTTTTACTTACCGTGAAAACACCACACGGCCCTGCCCCCCAAGAGAGGAAAGGGTCCCGTGGGGCCGGGCCACAGCGCGAAGGTGGCTGGCCACGGAGGGGGCTCGGTGTACGCTGTGGCTTTTCAGAGAACTTTCTGGTGGCGTCTCTGAGAGGATCAGTCGCCCCGGGGTGGGGTGGGGGGCAGAGCCTGGCCCGGGTGGGGCCCCTCAGGGATTCGGAGGGTGCTGGGGCCCCATGAGCCTGCCGTGCTAGGGAGAAGCGCCCGCCTCGCAGACTCCCCCTCCTCACCTGAGCCCCTCACTCTCAGGGGTGGCTGCTTGTCACCTGCTGTCCTGAGGGGCACAGTGTAGGCCTTCGCTCCCACGTGGGTTCCTCTCGGTTTGTGGGATCGTTTTCTTAAGCGCCCTCTGTGGGGGGGGGTCCACCTGTCTTCTGGAAGGCCGTGGACATTTTTACGGGTCCTGCAGCCTAAGGGACCAGCCGGCGATGGCGCCAGCCCCCTTCGGCCTCGCTCAGTATCTGTGTTTAATCTCACCCTGCGTCGCGAGTTCACCCAGCCCGCGAAGCCCTACAAAGAAAGCGCCGACCCACGGCCTGGGCACTGGGGACACAGCACTGAGAGAGGGAAAAGGGACAAACGTCTCAGCCCACCTGGGGCAGACGGGGCGCGGGTAAAATGGGGTGCTTGGAGTGGGGCTTGTGTGCAGAATAAAGCAGCCCGATGGGAGCGGGCAGACAGCGTGGCTTCGGCAGGGTCACACGTGAAGGCAGTGAGGGCACAGCCAGTCAGGGACCAGCATTCTGTCAAAGGGAGCGGCCAGCGCAAAGCACCCAGGCAGGTTTGGAGTGGCGTGAGTGCGGGGCCGTGCGGGGAGGGGCGCCTGCGGGGCCTGGGGCCACAGACGCGCCCCCGGCTGCTCCTCAGAGTGTGACGGGGCGTGTGCCTGGCACCCCGTGGGCGCTCGGCAAATGCCGGTGCCGATGGCGGCTATGCTCTGCCCCTCCCCCGTCTTCCTGAGTGCCGTCAGGTCCCTGTCACTCTGTGCCTCGGTTTCCCCATCCGCACCGCCCGGGGGGCTGAACCAAACACCTCTCAGATCTTTCTGGAGCAGTGACGCTGTTCAAGGTCACGGGGCTTTGTGCGGGACGCGCGGGGGCGACGTCCTCCGGCAGGCCCCGCACACGCGCTGGGTGTTAGGAAGTGCGCGGGCTGCAGGTGCCCCCAAGGGACAGCGAGATGTGGGGACCGAGCACATGCAGAGGCATCCCTCGCTCCCCTTCGCTCGATTACGTGCAAGTGGATTTGAGAAACCTGGATGGAGCGGACAATTTTAACCAAAACGTACGACAAAAGATATGGAAAATCTGGGCGAGCAGAGAAGCGAGTCACCCACGCTCCTCCCCACCGGCCGCCTCGGCACCGGCACCGGTGGGAAGAATCACCACGTGCCGCCCACCAAAGCTGCTTAAGCTGCTTCGGCCCCCTGGGGAGAAAAAGAAAAACGAAAAGCTTCCAACGTTATGAAAACAGCCCGATATTAATACCAAACTCAACGAAAATAGACAGAGCTGCAGGCAAGTTTCGCGTTTGAAAACCAAAGCAAGGGTCCCAGGAAGCGTCGGCTGGTAGTGCCCAGCAGTCCCGGAAAAGGTCAGGGTTCCCTTTCCACCCCCATGGGCCCTGGGAGGGGGGACTCGGCCCCCCGCCCCGGTCCAGGCCGGGCTGGGTCTGGGCTCCCGGCCTCCCTCCTGCAGCCTACAGGGCAGCTCTCCAGGTTCCCACGCTCACCGGCCCGCCCCCTCAGGCCCGGGCACATATGGCCCTGGGGCTGCACTATTACCTGTCTCGTTCCTAATCCCTGCCCACACCTTTGTAAATAGTCCCTTTACTGAATCTCCTCGAATTACCTCATTTGAGTACACCATCTGCCCTTTCTGCGCCCGGATTCGTAGGGTTACCCTACTTCACCTCTGAATAGCTCCAAAGGAAAAAGAAAAAACAAATATTTTTCTCCACTGATGCCCAAAGGGCATTTGCCCAAATCAACAAAATTCTTGATTTTAAGAGCTCACGATAAAATATGACTGAATACGTCCTTAACTTGGTAACACATCTCTCTTAAAGCCAAACCAACTGCATGTGAAAATTCTAGAAGCCCATCTGTGAAAGTCAGTGACAGGACAGCGGCTTCCACCAATATCTAACATTATTCCGGAGGAGCGGCCAGTGAAGTCGAGAGAAAATCAGCACTTTTTGCGGACAATTTTATTAAACACCCGAAAACGGAAAGGTTTCAAGCAATCGAAGAATTCCTTAAGATGGCTGGGAGCGAACTCAACACAGAAAGCTCAGCGCCCTTCCTGGAAGCAAACATTCACGAAAGACCTGTGCGTGATTGCCGGGACGATGACAAGATATTTGGAAATCAGTAAGAAATATGCCAAAGCCACATTAAGAAAGCCTCCGAAGGGCGGTTGAGAGACAAAAAAGATTTAAACCAATGAAAAGGCCTAACTTTTTTAATATAAAGACTTAATGTCACAAAGATATCAATTCTCCTTATTAAATCCACAAATACGATGACGTTTCACTTTTTAACGGGCCTTATTTTTAAACGAAACAAACTAATTCTAAAGCTCACATAGAAAATGAAACTAGCAAAAAACAGCCAAGAAAATCCTGAAAAAGAACAAGTATGTTTTGGCGAGGATCAGGTTTTGCCGCGTGTGACAGACGCAGGCACTCAGGCTCACACGGTGAGTGTTCGGTTCTCTCTCCCGTAGGAGAAGCCCTGGGTGAGGTGGGCCGCACAGGGCTGCGGTGGCTCCGTGGTGTTCGGGACTCAGAACCCCTCCATCCCTCTGCTCTACCCTCCTGATGTGCGGCTCCCTTTCCAAGTGGGCCCGGTGGCCCAGTATGGCTGCTGGGGGTCCAGCCATCACCTCCACATTCCAGGCAGCCAGAAGGAGAAAGGAAGGAGGAGCACTCACGCATCCTTCACAGGAAAGTCCTCAGAGGGGCCGGACCCCACTTCTGCTGCCCTCTCACTGGCCAGAACCCAGTCCCAAGGCAACGGAGCCAGGGAAGGCGGTTTCTTAGTGCTTTCCTGCCTCAGGTAAAAGCGGGCAGCGAAGGAGGAAGGGAGAGGGGCCTGGGAGTGGGCGTGGGCTCCTGCAGCCTCTGCCGGAGTGACGAGCGGGGACCAGCCCTACTTGATACAAAAACTTTATAAAGCCGCAAAAATAATTAAAATCGTATGATACTGGTGCAAGAGGCAGGTCGATTTATGGAGCAGAACCGAGCCTGCGAGCAGATTCTAATATGTACGGACTTCCACATGTGACGGAGACGGAATTTCAAACCACTAAGAGAAGATGGATCATCCAAGGACCCACCCTCACCTGGGCAGCCAGGTAGCCTGGAAAGAATAAAGTCTGCATCGCACACCTCATAGCAGAATAAATTCCACACGGGTCAGAGATTTCGAGGTAACAAAGGAAAACCACGAAGGCTAGAAAAAAGGCACAGAAGAAACGCCCCTAACTTGACACGAGCCCTCCGCACGCGTGACAGAGAACGCGAAAACCAGACGCACACGCGACATCTTTCGACAAGTGTCTAATCACTGCATTGTACACCTGAAACTAATATAATATTGTCTGTCAACCATAATTAAAATCTGTTTTCAGTAAAACAATTTTTTTTGACAAACTCAAAAGCATAAAATAAAGTTTCTGCGGAGCGAAAACCACCTGAAGCAAAGTCACAGCCTCCTGTTTGGCAATGTGGGGGGAACAGCTGCAGCCGCTATCACACAGACAAAGGGCTCGTTTCTCTCATATGTAAAGAGCTCCCGCAAATCAATAAGGCAGGCGAGGCATCCGGGAGGGGGCGGGGAAAAAGCAAAGGAGGCGCGGAGTTCACATGGCGGGAAAGGCGAACGGCTCTCGAACACGTGAAAAGGTGCCCGGCCTCGCGCTCGGTGACGAAACGCAGGTGAAAACCGCACTGATGGCCGCGCGCGGGGACTCACGCCTAGGACCGCGGAGCCCGTGCCTCCGCGGAGGGCCTTTGGGCGACATGTCTCAGAAACAGCAGCGCGCCCTTTGACCCCCCGCCCCCCCAGGAAGGCCCCTTACCCACTCGGACCCCTCTGCCGGCCAGGACCAACGCCGTCCGGCGGGGCGCGAGGCAGAGGCCCCCACGTCTGTCCGGGGCCGTTTCCACCAGGCGTCGAGCCAGAGCGCCGGGCGCAGAGCCGGGCACGCTGGTCTGGGTCGTGTGGGAGAACAGATGACAGGCCTCGTCTGGGGTGGGACCCGGGGGGCAGCGGGGAGCTTTCGTCACGCACTGCGTCCCGGCCGAGCCGTGAATGCGTGAGTCCATTCCCACTCAGCACAAGCGCCAACGGAAGTGGGGAGGGACGAGGGGCTGGGGGCCGCCAACGCCAGGCCAGCTGTCGCCGGTCCGGTCCGGTCCAGGTCAGGGCTCTGGTGTGCGGGAGCAGGTGGGGGTGGTGACCAGGGTCTGACCATTCACCGGACGCGGCCTGCCCGAGGCCCTGCCCGCTCAAATCAGACGTCGCAGACGCCTGCGGGGCGGCGTGCGTGGGATGACAATCCTTTGTGACAAGGGCCACACTCTGGGGAGTCAGACCCAGAGGCGGGGCCCCTGCCAGGCCGGGGTCCCAGCCCAGAGGGCAGAGAACGCCCAAGGCCAAGGCCGGAGGGAGGCCGCTCAGCCGCCCTCGCCACTCAAAGGCGGGGGCGGGGCAAGGGGCGGGTCAGCCGCCCCCCCTGCGCTTGGGCGGCGGAGTGGGGGAGGGCGGCTCTCCAGTCCCGCTTTCTGGGGAGTCCTGGCCGGGGCTCATCTACATCTCATTTGCATGGCCATTCACCCTCTCCCAGCATTCCCAGCCCCCCAGCAGCCCTTTCCTGCCCTGGAGAAAGGGACTGGGCCGGGGGTCCCCCTCTCAGCCGCCCCCCACACTGTGCCCCCCAGAGGGCGAGACAATGGGGGTGGGGAGGAGGTGGGGGCGGGGTCTGGCTGGCCGGCCAGGCCGGTGGGAACTATTGTGCGTGAGGCCCTGAGTGTTTGCATAGCAAGTGCCTTGGCTGCTGAGCGGGGCGCAGGCATCCCAAGAATGCTGCCTGGGCCATAGAGGGGCCCTGAACTCGGCCCCCACATCCTTGCTAAGCCTCTGAGCCTTCCTGTCAGTCATTCACACCTGAGGCAGCGGAGTGTGGAGAGCGATGAGGCTGGCCAGGCGGCAAGTGGGCGTGGCCAGGGCTGCCAGGGACAGTGGTGCAGGTGGTGCTCTGTGCCCCCCGGGGCGCACCGTCCACCTGGGCAGCCCTGCAGACCCTTGTCCACCTCCACGGTCTCAGCAGTGCGGCAGGACAGGGGCCCCTGTCCTCAGAGGGCGGCTGCTCTCACCGGGCAGGAAGGGGTGAGGGGCAGACAGGAAGGGCAGACGTGGCAGCAGGGAGGCAGGGAGGAAGGGGGCGTGCGAGCTGGGGGCCACGCAGGGTGTGAGGGCTGCCTGGGCCGTGCGGGGTCCCCGACCACAGTGCAGTCCAGCCTACAGACCTCGGGGTGCCTGCTGGCAGCTCGGAAGTTACCACGCATGACCCCGCGGGCCGAAGCCTTGCCTCTGCCTCCTATCTGCGAAATGGGGCGCAGGAGGCCCGCGGAGTCAGCACCCTAGACACCGCAGCCCGTGTGATTGTCACTGTTCCCAGACGAGGTCCTGGGACAGGTGGGGAGACTGCACCTGGCAGAGGGAACTGTAAGACCAGAGGCCAGGAGGGAGGAGGGCGGGGGACCGTGACGGCAGGAGGGGCGGCTACCAGTGACCGGCGACGGCGCTGATCCGGGAGGTGGGCACACAGAGGGTGGCTCAGGGTGGCCTGAGGAGGGCAGGGGAGAGGAGGCCCAGGCGCGGAGGGTCTGTCCCTCTCTCTGTCCCCACCGTGGATGTCATGCTGTCCCAGAGCGGTGGACGCCATGGAGAGGTTGGGGTCGCAGGGCTCCGGCAGGCGCTGTCCTGGTGTCCGTGGCCCCAGCGAGGGGACTTTGACAAGCAGCATGACAGCCAGGCCCAGGTTATCCACCAGGCCAGGATTTCTGGGTGGCCCAGCTTGGGCCACCTTCCTAAGTGTGAGGAAGGGCTGGGCCCAGCTGGCCGCATCAGAATAAGCCAGGAGGGCTCCCTGGTGGAGGTGGCATTGGGAGTGGGAACGTGATCACAGTGAGACGGGGGCCCTCATGCTGGAGGGACAAGTTCTCATAGCAAGGATAGGGAAACCGAGGTACAGGAAGAGGCGGGGCTTGCCAAGGACACTGTAAGAGGGAGGGAGAGTGGGCCCCAACTCTGTAGGGTCAGGGCAGGGGCCCCAGACCTTCCCAGGCCTCCAGCAAGTGGCCAGGACACCCCGGGGGACAGGACAGAGAGGGGGCTGTGCCACACGCTCCTGCATGCCCTGCTAAGGGGTGGGAGCCTATCTCCCCACACTGTTTCGGAGCCTGACAGGAAGTGGGTCTCAGCCCAGCTCTGGCCCCGGCCTGGGGCCCGGGCTCAGCTCCAGGTCCCCAGCCGGACACTGGTCACCAGCAGGACGAAGGGGAGGCCTGGCCAGGGTGAGGAGCCAGAAGGACGAGAAGGACAGGCACAGGATCTGTCACACGCGGGGTCAGGCCCAGACGCAGGCCATCAGCCCCCCGGATGTGGGCGGGCGGGCTGACCATCCGGACAGAGCCTCCCGTGTGGCCCCACACGAGGGCTTGCTCCCCCGCCTGTCCCCAGGCCTGGCTCAGCCTTTTCCTGCCTCTAGGGATGCCCTTGGGGACACAGGCCCTTGGCCCCCAAAACTGGACCTCTCCTGTCCTCACCCCCCAAGCCTGTCTCAGAAGGGGAAACCAAGTCAGGGCGCCTGCTTTGCGCGTCCACCTGGGTTCAAACCCCGCCCACCACCCTTTTGTTCTTCCAGTCGAGGTGACATTTGCATAACGTAACCTGGTCCATTTAAAGTGGACACTCGAGTGGCAGTTAGCACATTATGCTGGGCGGCCGTCACCTCTGTCTAGTTCTAGGTCACCCTCACCTCCCCCAAGGAGTCCC
>NW_011888938.1:1063474-1065627 GCF_000151845.1 Pteropus vampyrus
CAGTTAGCACATTATGCTGGGCGGCCGTCACCTCTGTCTAGTTCTAGGTCACCCTCACCTCCCCCAAGGAGTCCCTTACCTGTCAGCACCACGCTGACCCCTGGCTGCCGCTCACCTGGTCACTCGTCCGCGTGCTGTCCGGTGGACGCAGCTCTGGTGGACAGTTCATGTCCGTGGGATCCTGTGACACATGCGTCTCGCATCTTGTTTCTTTCGAGGAGCACAGCGTGCTAGTGTTCGGGGCTCACCCACAGCAGCACCTGTCAGGACCCCATTCATTCTCCATTCGTTCATTATTCGCGCTGAGGCAAGAGCCTTATCCTGTCCCCACGAGGTCACACGGCCCCAGAACAGCCCGCCTAGCCGGCCGCCGATGTCTCACCCCCTCACGCAGCCCTTGATTGTCCTGCGGGGAGCTCCAAGCCAGAGCCCAGCGCCTAGAATTCATGCTCGTCCCTCGGGCGTCAGTGCCCGGCGCTGGCCTCACACTCAGCCGTCCTGGCGGGAACCCCGATTCTCCAGCTGTAGGGACCCAGGTCCTCCTCACCGTTCCCTGAGCCCCAGGCCTTTCATGGGGCAGGGACCCAGCTAAACGCAGTCCATGTCCTCGTGAAGACCCCCACAGCTTGGGGGCAAGCGGAGGTGGCTGATGGCGGGGTGACAGGGGCCGTCTCTCAGGCGTCCCAAAGGCCTGGGGCTCGGAAGTGACTCTGGGCGGGGTGCGGAAGAGATGGAGGGTCTCTGAGCCTGGGACGAAGGCCCAGCTGTAAAGCACATGGCTTTGTACTCTGGTCCCCACCACGGACATGGCCCAGGGCACTGGTGGCCGCAGCCCACACCACCGACCGCCCGCCACCCGGACCTGCAGGCACCGGGGCACGTTTCCTGCCGTGTGCGTGCGCGTCTGCGTGCGTCTGGAACGCAAGGCCTTGGCCGCATTCCCGGCTGAGCCCCTCGTGAGGACGATGCCTTCCCCCCATCCCATAGTGAGCACGGCCCACGTCGTTGCTGCGTCCACGGGCACGACCCCCGACTGCAGCCGTGCGTGGCCTCCTGAGCCCGCCTCCAGCCTCCCGCAGGCAGAGCAGTGTCCACACACCCGGCTTTCTGGGCTCCACACTGTGTTCTCAGGACGAACTCCCAGAAGCAGAATCCCAGGGTCAGAAATGTGGGCGCTGGAGGCCTCTCGAGCACACGCAGTCGGGATGAGTCGAGTCTGGCTGCGGTGGAGCCGGGACCCTCCGCTGAGCCTCCCTGGATCCCGGGCCCCACGGAGGCTCGGCACCCGCCCCACACCCTCGCAGGGCTGCAGTGTGCCGGGCCTTCTGCTCCGTGCGTGGCTCACCCGACACCGAACGGGTCTTGCACTCGGAGATGCGCGGGGCCAGGCTTCCGTGTCGGGGGACTCAGGAGGCCCGGACCCGCGGGGCCTTGGGTGTGCCCTGGTGCGTCTTCACAGGGCTCCGCCCACCAAGGTCAGGCCACCAGCCTCTGAGGCATTGGCCAGCCGCTGACCCCAGGGTGACCTCAGGCCGGCCACTTCCCCACCGAGCCTCAGTCTCCCAGGCCAGGCTCCAGCTGAGGAGTGGGCCGGGCCGGCCAGAGTCACGGCACCAGGGGACGCAGGAGGGGTGGGGTGGGCAGGCCAGGCCACTCGGGGCCCTGGGGACTGGCCAGGAGCTTGGGCTTCTTCTGAGGCATTGTGTAGGCACCCACCTCAGCCCAATCGTGGGGTCCCCGACACTCACTCACGCTGGGCCCCGGGGCGGAGCCCTCAGCCTGAGGCCAGCTCGGCAGTGCGGGGGTGGACAGAGACACTGGGAGGCCATCACTTCCTGCCCATTCCAGCCTTCTGCAGAGCCCTGTGACCCAGCCTCTTCCTATCCCTCTCCGGGGCTCCAGCCCCCCGTGGATCTTCCTGTTTACTGCACCCCAGAGGCTGGCCTTGACCTGGCTCTGCTGGGCTGGCTCCCAGAGGGTTGTCAGATTCCGTTTTCGAGAGGACCCTCCTGTGAAGATTCCATTCCGGCCACGGACGCCCAGGTCCTGGGCGGCTGGTGGGGGAAGCTCAGACCCCGCAGCCAGGTCTAAGTCCAGGCCCTGCCATGGGCTCGGAGGCGCTGGCCTCCAATGGGGCTGGCCCCTGAGCCGTG
>NW_011888938.1:1067226-1076860 GCF_000151845.1 Pteropus vampyrus
GCCTCTTGGAGGGGTTGCTGGCTGCCGTGTGGCCACCGGGCCCCCCCAGCTCTGACTGGTTAGTGAGTCAGCTCAAGAAGCCCTGAGTGGTTACTGACTTGGCAGCCGGACAGGCCTCAGCCACTGGCCCCAGCCAGGGGGCTTCTGGGCAGGGGAGGGGGTCTGAGGAGCGACCAGGCCTGGGCTCTCACCCTAGCTCTGCCCCTCGCTGCCCGCTCCTTTCTCTCTCGCGCCTCGGTGCCCAGGGGCCTGGGGGCGGAGTGGTCTTGCTCAGCCTCCGGCAGGGCCCCTGTGGGTAAAAGGAGAAGCGGAGCACTCAGTCGCTCTGTGAGCGGTAACGCCGGGGACAGTAGGCGGATCCTGAGGACAGCTCCCGGCTGCCCGGGCCCAGGGGCTCCAGGGACGCCGTGCGGACGCGGTCTCTGTCTCTGGGCTCCTTGGGCTCCACTCCCCACAGCGTGGCGAAGGTGGCTTTTGTCCCACCAGCCCAGCAGCTCTCGTGGAAGCAGGGTCTGCACAAGGCCTGGGCCCAGGAGTCCAAGTCCACGGGCAGATGTGGGGGAGCGGTGTGTCCCCAAACTGCAGCTGCCGGCCTGGCCCTAGAGGCACTGGGAGTCCACTCACCCCTCACGGGCGCAGAAGCCACTCCAATCCACAGACGAGGCGCCCGCGGCTCGGAGCACGACGGCTGCCTGCCCACGGCCACCCGCGGGCTGGGCCGCAGCCAAAAGGACATGTGGGTGGGGGTCCTGGCCCCAGAGCCCGAGACGCAGCGCTGGCTCCCATGTGGGCTGTGAGAGTGATTCCAGAAACACCTGGCCGGAAGGCAGGTCGGTCGTCACCCAGGGCCCAGGGCCTGCCCGTCCGCTGACCCTCCTATCCAGCTGACACCCCAGGTGAAGCTCCTCGACGTGGGGGCGCGGGGGAGAGCGAAAGTCCGTGGGACAAAGCGCGGCCTGTTTATTCTGGAGTTGGGTCTCGCCGGGGGCAACTAGCATTTTTGCTGCAAGACAAAGGAAACACAAGTTCTAAAATGTGACCACACACTTTCAACACGACAGGAACTACAGAGGAACGCGTGGGCGACAGCCGCGGTGACCACCCCAGTCTCTCTGCGCCTGCACCCCGCCGCCGGCCAGTGCTCGCTCAGCTCCTGGGACGCCAGGCTGCCCAGGAGGGGCCGGGCCAGAGGGCCTGAGGTCCAGGACAGGGAGAGAACACAGGCCCCGGGGCCCCCTCCTGCCCACGCGAGCCCCCCACCTCCCGCTGAGGAAGCCAATGTGTAAGGCCAGGCCCAGGCGCATGGCGTCTCAGGTGGGCTCCGAGCTGTCCGAGGACAATGACGCAGGTCCCGCACATGAGCCTTCACTCACCCTGGCCACAGGGACACTGACCCGCAGCAGGCCACAGGGGCCACCCCCACAGTTGGGTCAAGGATGGCCCCGAGGGACTCGGGGCTCTCGGAGACCAGCTCACCTGGGTGTGGCTTCCCGTGCCCTTTGGTTCCATCTGACCCACGTGTGCCCGGGGCACTCGGCCTGGCCGGAACCCGGGCCTTTCTGACTGGAGACTCCCTGTCGAGGAGCTGGCTGCCGAAGGCTCGAGAAAGCGGCCGTTCCCCGCACTGGGCAGGAGCCGGAAGCGCGGGCTCCTGGGGACCGGTCACCTGGGGACTGGTCAGCGGGCCTTCGGCATGGCCCGGCTCCCAGAGAGAGCTGGCCTCGGACCAGGAGGGAAGATGCCGGGCCCTCTCTCACCTGAATCGCGGGGAACCCAAAGCCGCCCTTATTCAGTTTCCTGTCTTAAAGTGGCCTTGGGGGTCAGTAACCCTGATGGCCTCGGGGGTCAGTAATACTGATGGCCTCGGCCATTCCGCTGCTGGCCTGCGAGCTCGGATGTGCAAACACCACCAGTTTCACACCTGTGTTTTCCGGAAAGCCTGGGGTCCTGCCCTGATCACAGGGTTGGCCCAGCTGGAGCCTGCGTCTGGGGACAGAGCACGTTCGAGTTTCAGCGTCGTGGCCTGTCAGCGGGCGCTTGCCTTGACGGGACGGGGTGTCATCTCTTGGCCCTCTGCGTGGCCGGAAGCGGGCCAGGGGACAGGGAACACAGAGCCTTCTTGCCGCGGGGGAGCCGGGGCCAGAGCAGCGCTCTGCCCACTTCCCGGGAGGACGAGCCAAGTCCCCCTTTACAATCCGGCGGACATCGGGGCCTCTCATCACGCTGTCTCCTCTATAGAGAGCCTGCTGGAGCCACGGGCAGTCACCTCGGCCCCCTCCCCACTCTCGCCTTGGCACCCGCCCCCCCCCCTCCAGCCTTGTGCCAGGGGGTTAAAAATGAGCTTCCTTTGCATTAAAATACCTTTACCCGTCCTGGGGCCGAAGTAGCAGTGATCATAAACCCAGAGGCTTCGTAGAACAGAACTTCATTCTCCCCCGGTTCTGAGGCCAAAGGTCCGACATTGAGGTGCGTTCTCGCCCAGGTACCTGCACGGCCCTGTCCCCTACTTCCTCGGGTCTCTGTCCCTGTGTCACCTCTCAGAGCAGCCTCCTGCACTAGACGGCGGCCTGCCCTCCCAGCCCCCACATACCCGTTCACTGTCTCCCCCGTTCCTCAGGCACACAGAGGCGCCAGGAAGGACTCCGGACTCAGTCACTGTGCGCGGAAGGCTCTGGTAGACCCTGCCGCTCTGTGACCCCCTGGTTGGATCCCTGCTACAGCTCCCGGTGCTCTGAGTGGCTGCCTGCCCACTGCCCGTCCCATCTCTCAGCCTATGCCTGGCCACGGGTCAGCGGGACTGGGCCCAGGCCCATGGGAGAGGTCGGGCTCAGGCGGCATCTCAGCACAGGCACCAGGTCTGAAACTGCCGATGAGGACGGCAGTGCTGGCCTGGCGAGGGACACAGGTATAGGATAGGCCGGTGGGCGGAAGGACGCGGCAGAGCAGGCAGGCTCCCTGGGACGGGCCGGCCCTCTGCGGCAGCTGGGGGTGGGGAGGTGGGGGAAGCATCAGCAGGACGAGGCCTCCCCCCAGCCCCCGCTTCCGGGCTCCCAGCCCGCAGGGGTGGAGTGCGGGGGTCTCAGTGCCGATGGAAACTGCTTTGCTTGGCGTTCCTCCTTCGACTTAACTCAAGGCTCGCTCATCTAAGTGCGAAGCAGACGTTATTACTGCTCGGGACCCCCAGCTTTGGAGAAAGGAGGACAGACACCCCCCAAGGAGTGAGAGCCCCAAGGAAGGGCGAGGGGTGCATGTCATGTTCTTTGCAGCAACCCACCTCCTTGACGCCCTGTGTGGAGGGGCGTCCAGCTCGCCCAGAGGGGTGGCTGGCACGAGGGGCACTGCCCCCACCTGCATGCTCGCCCCGTCACCCCTACCCGGCCCATCCTCAGGCCGTGGGGACAACGGGGTGAACAAGCCGGCGAGGTCCTTCACCCCCAGCCTCATGGGGCAGCCTCTGGGGGCCTGCACGGTGGGTGCTCAGCCCAGTCGTCACCCCTGGCTCAGGGCACCGCCCTGAGTGTTAGTCACCTGGCCGAGCACCAGCACTTGGGTGACGAGGGGCCGTGGCTGTGGGTTCCTAGGCCCCTGGGTCCTCCCGGCCCTGCCCCCCGCCATGAGCCCCTGGGAACATGACACCTCACGGCATGGGGCTGGCGGGCTTGCGCATCACTGCAAGGGTCTGTCCCGCCCTCCGTCCCCGGGAGAGTCTGTGTGACTGATGTGCAAAGACCCTCGGTGGCCGGAACACCCCCGAGACAGGCTCCGGACGGCCCGAGTGGCCCTGTCTTCCAGGACGGTGATGCTGTCATGGCCACACGACAGACCTGAGTTCCCTTGCTGATTTTTGAAAATTACTGCATCAGGTGTTTACCAGCGAAATGCCTACTGTGGAGATAAGGAGGCTGGAGAGGCCAAGAAAAAAGAGACGAGGCAGATTACAAAAGCCCCCGTCCCACGCGCAGGAGCCCGTGGCAGGCATGTCCCACTGGCATTGGCCACCAAAGCGCCTGTTTTTATTTAAATGGCCCAGAGCAAGTCTCTGACTAGACTAACATTCCCACGCCCACACTCAGCAGGCGCCTCTGGTTTTTGGCAAATTTTTTCCTGAGCTGTCAAGGCAGAAATATAGAGGAATTCTGGTCTTACTTCAGGATGGTTGGGGTTTTTCCCTTCCCCCTGGAGACGCGAAAATAACTCGCAGATGTGCCGTACCTGCTAACGCCCGTGCTCCGTCTGACTCGGGGAACGGAATTCTCTGTGCGCCCTGTAACCCAAACCCCCATTTCCAGGCCCATTTTCTTTTTAACAGCGGGCCGTGGGGGGGTGTGGGGGAGGGCGGAAGTTCTGAACATGTTTAAATGTGTCTGGAGCAAATGCGAGCAACCCACGAGGGGCTGCGAGTTCCCGCAGGCGGCAGGCCGAGGCCGAAGATGGCCAGGGTGGGGGACAAGGGGGTGGCAGAGGGGCCGCCGAGGGGGGAAAACCCTTGGTAGGGGCTCCTGGCCCGCCTCGGAAGTTCCCGCTACGGCAGAAGGGTCCTGCTGTGGGGACCCTATATCTTACCTGTAAAAATAGAAACGGACTCTTTTCTGTAAAGGAAATTTCCAGCTATTTTTAACCCCAGAAAGAAAAAAAAAGGAAGGAAGAATAAGGAAGACTAGGTGGGGGGTGGGGGCGGGGAGAGCTGGAGGAGGAGGGACTCAGCCCGCCGGCTTTTCCGTGGGTGACTCAGGCCTGGGAAGCCTTCTTTTGTACCAAAGCCCAAGCAGAGCGGTTTCGTCCCCCGGGGCCCTTTCTTTTTGGAGAAAGTTCTAAGCTGCAGCCTGCAGGGCCAGGTGGGGTGAAGCTCCCCCGAGCCCTAGTCCTCCCTGGGGCCTCACCGCCGCCCACCAGCAGGGTCTGCAGGGGGCCCGGCATCCCCAGAGTGGGGCTGGTGTGGGCGGACCTGAGCGCCAGGCTGGGCTGCACAGTGCCACTGGGCGCATCAGTGTCCAGTCCATCAAGTGGACGTGGTGACATCGTCCCTGTCGAGCCGGCGCCCTGGCCAGCGTCCGCCTGGAGGTATCAGCTCTGAGCACTAAGATCTGACCGCGTCTCTGAGCCCAGGCCTCTGCCATGTCCCTCCTCCGCATAGCCCCCTGGTTTGGGCAGGCCCCGCCCACTTCTCAGTACCCCATCCCCAATCCCGCAAGGTGCCCTGGGGTCCCCAGCTGGGCCCTTCCTCTTCTGAGACTGCCTGTTTCCCTGGGGCACCCAGAGGTAATCACTGAGTCCCGAGCGACCCAACTCTGCCCCAACTCTGTGTGCAGATTAGGGGACCTGGGGGCTGCAGAGGGGCACCTCCTTCTCAGGACGTGGGAACCATGGCCAAGGCCGGCTGTTGAGTTCTGGACACTGAGAAGCCCAGGGGCTGCTGGGAAAAGGCAGGTGGCCTCTGGGCTCTGAGCCGCCAAGAAAGAACAGGTAGGTGGTCTCCGTTAGGGCCTGCCCTGCTTTGGGCACCCCAAAGTCCATTTCTCAAATGGCAAGTGCCAGGTCATCTATCTGGGCAAGTCCTGCCGCCCCCAGAGCCCACACTGGTCAGGCTGCATCAGCTTCAGCTCCAATTGCTGGGAGGGCAGGCCACCTGCAGGGGACTTGCCCGGGCAACATGCTCGCCAGGCTGCGTGCCTGCTTCTGGGGCACTGACCCTCCTCTCCATGCCTCATGGGAGGCAGAGGCTCACGGCCAGCTCTTGCCTTGGCCCTGAGCTGCTGAGAGAGCTTGGGGCTCCCAAGTAGTGGCTGCTGGGGGACACAGGGGCAGGGATCTGTGCAGTCCCGTACTCCTGGGGCTCTCCTCCCGCCGTCAGTCACAGGCGGGGATCCACAGCGACAGGTCCCTGAGTGTGAAACTGAATACCCGCCTGGAAGGCCATAAGACCAGTGTTGGGAGTGGGGAGGCCCAGGGGCTCTAGGAGGCCTTCCTGGAGGAGGTGAAGGCCGAGGAGGGCCAGGTTGTTTCAGCAGAGTGCAAGACTTATGGAGAGCAGAGCAGGGAACTGACCCAATGCGAGCGGCCTGGGGTGCAGGGCATGGGGGGCCTGGGAACAGCGGACCCCTGCCTTGGGGGCAAGGGGCAAGCTCGAGACCTTAGCCTCCCTTCCGAGAATAAGGGGAGCCCCAGGAGGTTGGCCTAGGTGCGCCCCCAGCAGAGCAGTGGTGCCCTTGGGCCTGTCCTGCACAGAGGCCCTCTGTTCACGGGGACTGGCTGGCCAGCCTGGCCCGTCCACCGAAGACAACACCACACAGCCACTCAAGCCACGTCCTGGAAAGACGCCCAACTGCTGGGAAGCGTTCCGGTTGGTTCTAAGTGGGGAAAGTGGGCAGGACTTTAGAAACCCCTTATCAGAGGGGTTAGCCGAGGCCCAGGGGTCAGGGAAGGCTCTCCCAGTAAAAGGCCAGGGTTGGACCTGGGTCTGGCTGGGGTCCCACGGTGGCTAAGGTGCTGGCACTGTGGCTCCTGGGCTCTCGCAAAGTGGGGTCTGTTTTACAATCCGCTCCAGAAGGTGGAAGGGCCTACCCCTTGCACACCAGGGCCTTCCCACAGCTGCCCTCACAGGCCACCCCCACCACAGCCCAGCCGCCTTTGCCCCTCCCCCAGACACCACGAGGCCACAGACCTTGCCTGCACCCTAAGTCCAATCAGCCAACAATTCGTGAGGGTGGGGGGCAGCGGTGTGCCCAGCCCCCTCCCCCCGGCGTGTACATGCTGCTCGCCCCTGAGCTGGAAAGATAGGGGGCTCCACACTACCTGCAAAGGGGTCACAGGCAGCTCCTGGGGTGTCCTGAGGAGTCACTGCTGCCAGAAGGGCGGGGCCAGCGCACTCAGGCCTGGCTGCGCCTCAGAATCCTGGGGACCTTCAAACATGCTGACCCCTGCCCCAAAAGGCCGAGTCACGCCAGATCCCCCACAGCAGGGGCTGGGATGGGCCAATGTCAGCACGGCCTCCGCAGCCCACCCTGGGGGTGGCAGGAGCAAGGGGAGCTGGCCCAGGGGAGAGCCCCAGAACTGAGAGGGCCCCTGGAGGGGAAGGTGGCTGCTGGACACTTGTCTCTACGCTCTGCAAGCTGGACACGTGGGTCCCCTGTCCGGTGGCGTGTCCTCACTCAGCGGCCGTGCGTGGGACTGGCCACAGACCTGGTCTCAGCCCTCACCGAGGACAGGAGGCTCGAAGTGGCCACAGGCTCACTGCTGCCCTCCAGTTCAGCTTCCTGCTGTCCACCCGTCAGGGCTGACTGCCAGGAGGGGATTTCCAGGTCCGAGGCCCTCAGGACCCCAATCCCTCCCCTCCCTCAAAACCCCTGCCCGGGAAGGTTCATGAAGGAGCAGGCCAGAAACTGCCAGCTCACTGTATGAACGAGCCAGCTCGGCGCCCACTTGCCAGGGCTGCCCATCCCTTCCTCAGCTTGGAGCCGGGAGCTGCTCCCCAGCCCCAGCCACTTCTGGCTTTCCTGGGGTCTCCTCTGTCCAGGTGCCCATGGTACCCCAGGAGGCAGGTGGCACAGGGGTCACCAGCCTGGGAGCCTGGTGGCCCTGGTGCTCGGCTGAGTGGCCGCTCCTGGTTGGGGGCCCAGAGTGGATTGGCACAGCTGTGCGGGCCCAGGTAAGACCCCTCCGCCCCTCCGGGCGCGACCTCCCCCTTTGCCCCTCCCCCTCGCTCCTGCGCAGCGCTGTTCCTCCGCAGAAGGGCGAGACTTGCTCCAAGCCAGGGCTGGACCGCACTTCACTTTGGGCCTGGAGCCTGCTGGCAGACACAGGGCTCCCGGGGACAGCACGCAGGCAGCGGCTCCAGGAGCGCCCGGCGCAAGGCCTTCGGTCCGTCCCCGGAAGAGGGATGTGTGCTGTGCTGAGCCCGGAGTCTGTCAGCCAAGGGGGGGGGGGGGCGAGGCTGTACTTCGCAGCCCCCTCTTTTTTCCTGTGAAAATCTGCTGCTGCTGTTGTATAAACTTCTCTGCTGCCTCCAGGTGCCTCCTCCCCAGCAATGACCCCTGACCCTAAGAGAAGTTACCCAAGGCTCTGAGAAGTGTCCCAGCCTCTAGGAGGAGGCAGGTGAGGACGCTCCAGCAGCAGCTGGGGGAAGGGGGCGTGCGGGGAGGGCTGTCTGGATTGGCTGTCCCTCCAGTGCTCACAACAGCATGCCAGCTGCCACCAGTGCCCTGCGACATTGTGCCAAGAGAGGCGGGCCAGGGTCAGGTGTGTCATCTGCCATACTGGCCCCCGTCGCTGGCCACCTCTCTGGGCCTCCCTGCCGGTCTCCAGGTTTTCTGCAGTCCTGCGGGTTCTCCTGCCCCAGAACCCTGCACCCGGCTAGGCCCCTCCCCACCTCTGAGTCTCCCTCTGGCACCCACTAACTCCGGGGGAAGGCCAGGACGTGGACTAGGTGGATGAGCCTCCTGCCAGCGCGCTCACCACTCTGGGTTGGGATGGGGTAGGCTGTCTGTCCCCACTGTGAGGCCGTGAACTCTGGTCTCCCAGGACTAGCGCAGGCATTTTGGACGCCCAGCGCTTAGCCCGCCATGGCACAGGATGCCCAAATCCGGCATCGCGGCGGAGAAATAAACCAGCCGGAAGGAGCACGTGGGAGGGGCCAGGGTTGCACCACCGCCAGCAGCGGCCTGAACCCGGCGCTTTGCGGAACACCTTTGGTGGGAGGGGCCAGGAGAAGGGGCTGGACAGTGACCGAGGAGAGTCTAGAGGAGGGGTCCTCCTGGGGGAGCGGGTGCGCAACCCGTCAGGCCTCGCGTTGGCCCTAGGCTGTTCCTTGGGGCTCTCAGGGCTCCCTTTCCAGGGGTTGCGACCGCAGCGCAACCGTCCCTCTAGGTCAAGTGCCCTGGCTGTTAGAGCCAGGGGTGTCTGGCCTCGGTCTCCGGGGGATCTAAGCGGCGACCACGGGGCTCCTGGTGGTGGAGCCCCTGGGTCGGGGGCGCGCCGAAGGCTGCTGAGGGCGCAACTTATCACAGGACCCGTCCAGGCCGGGGGTCTCCCATACTTGACTTTGGTCGCTCCTCCCCACCTCCCCGGACTCAGCTCCCCGCCGGGCACGACCCCCCTCCCCCAGGCTCCCCTTTGCCACTTCTCCGCTATTGAGATGCAAATGGTTGCCAATTGTCGCTGAGCCCAGCAGCAGCCAGAACTGGATCCTTCCGCAGCCCCAGACCAAACTTTTGGCCTCTGAAAACTTTCGAACGAGAAGTAGTCCCTAGGGCCGGGCCCCGACGCCCCCGCATCGTCGCCGTCCCCAACCCCGGGGGACCCGGGCTCTGGACGCGCGCCCCGGTTCCAGGAGGCTCAAGGTTGGTCTGGGCGCGCCGAGGGGCGCGGCCAGCGAGGGGCCGAGGGGCGCGGAGGGATCGGCGGGGGCGGGGCCCCGGGGGCGGGGCCAGAGCCCCGGGGGCGGAGCTCACGGCAGCCCTGAGCCTCACTAGTGCCTCGGCCGCGGGAGGGAGCACAGGGGTGCGGGGTGCGGGCGCCGCGCAGCGAGGGGACAAGCCGGGGCGCGGATCCTGGGCTGAGTGGCCACGAGAGCCCAGCTCCGCTCGGAAGCCAGGAAGGAGAGGGCAGTAGCGGGCCGCCGCCGCCCGCGAGACCGCCC
>NW_011888938.1:1077175-1087790 GCF_000151845.1 Pteropus vampyrus
TCCTGGAACCGGGTTTGAAGTTGGGTTTGAAGCTCGGCGTGGGACGCTGCCCCCCCCACCCCAGTCCAAACCCTAGGCTCGCCCATCACTAGCTGCGCGTGGGGCTCGCCGCCGGGGCGGGCGAACTGCCTACTACTTTTCGATTTGAATCGAGTCGGTTTGGGTTTCCTGTTACTTTGGGGGCCATTTATCTTTTCTTCGTCTCTGGCCCGCGGCAGGGGCGGATGTTGGGACGCGGAGTGTGGGGTCCGGGGCGCCGCGTTCGCGGAGTCGCGCGGGCCGGGCCGGGTGCGGGGCGTGGTGGGCTGCGGGGCGCGAGGCGGGCCCGGCCTACCGACCCCGTTTGGAGAGTTCGCGCAGGGCTGGGTCAGGGAGCTCGGACCCAGGACCCAAGGGTCCCGGGGTTCCTGGGCATCCCGCCCTCAGTGGCTCCTCCCCGCGCGGGATCGCTGCCCCCTATCCCGCTCACAGACAGTTTTGGGGCGGGGGGAGTCGGGAGTGCGGAAGACTCAGCTGCGATTGGTGGGACTTTCACTTTGCCGAGTTCAAGTTCGGAAATCTTGCCCGGGCCAAGAGCGGGACGTGGGGAGGGGGCGCTTAGTCCTCTCTTCACGCGGAAGGGGTGTCCGAGCAATCGAGTGGTCATTAACTCAACTCCCACAAAAGTCGGAGGGGAGAATTAGCTCCCGGCTTCCAGAAGCTAGGGTTCCATGTCATGCCCCGCCCCAGCGTCCGGTGTGGGGCTTAGTTTACACGGCCCTGGTAAGATGGAGAGGGAGGGGCTTGATTAATTAATCTCTTCTCGGGAATGGGGTCAAATTCCTTCCAAATGCGGCATCTTCATCCTCCTCCCCTGGGTGCCTGGGGGGGGCAGCCCCGAAGATGCCTGAGGGAGCAGGTATTGGGTGTCGGCGGGGGCGGGGCCAGGTCCCCAGCGTGCAGTCCCGGTGCGCCAGGAGGCGGCCCTGGCTCCACAATGGGCTGCTCTGATTCCTCCACCGGCCAGGGCTTTGTTGGCCGCCGGGCGGCTGGCCTTGCAGCTGTCGCATTTTCCCACGAGCGGGGAGCTGGTGTCCCCCCCCAGCACTGCCCCCTCGCAGGAAGTGTCTGAACAGCAGGACGGTCCTCGCCGCTGCATGGGCTGCTCTGTGGGGCAGCTTTCCTCCGCCGCTGTCCAGGTGGTATTTCAGGCCACCACTCCCCACTCTGAGTGTGACCTGTGCACCTGCCACCCAGCCAATCTGTCCCCACCCCCATTTCCGACTACAGAACTCTGGGCGGAATGTTGACGCTCCTTGGGGTTCATTCGGGGCTTCCTGAGGGCCCCTGCCCCCAGCATCCCCCTGACTCTGCAGAGCCTCCCAGGTGAGGGGCGGGCGATGTCCCTCGGGGCTGTCAAGGGTTCCGGTGCCTCGGAGGCTGACCTCTCCTCTCGCCCCTCCCCAGGCCTGCGGTGTTCCCAGCCCAGCGAGACCTGCTTGAATGGCGGGAAGTGTGAAGTGTTCCTCAACGGCTCAGAGGCCTGCCTGTGAGTAGCCCCCTGCGGGACCTGTTGCTTTTGTCGGGAGCAGAGCCCCTGCCTTCTGCAGCGGGGGCCAGGAGGGACAGAACACTGGGCCATTGTCTTCTGGAGATGGCCCAGAAGGCTGGGTGCGGTCACGTGCTACTTTTATTGGACAAAGTCTGGCAATTACTTAATCACCAGCAATTATGCTGCGTGTGGAGCTGGTCTGGCTTCTGCAAGCAGGAGTGCTCCTTTGTGGACCACCTCAGGCTCCTGGGGTGCTGAATGGGAATCCCCGGTACCCCATTTCTTCCTAAAGTCCCTGAGAAACAATCGGCCTGCCAGGGAGACTGTGGGCCTTTTATGGAGAGGCCCAGCCGCCACCACCCTGCCAGCTGGGGAGCACCTCCTCCAGGCAGGCGATGCCTCCGTGAAAACGGACTGTCTCAGAACCAAGCCCACCCTTCTCAGCCCTCTGCCTCGGCCAGCTCGCTCCTCCTCTTGCCTCAGGTGAGGCTGGGGAAGAAAAGTTGGAACCCGTCTTATTGGCCCCACCGGTCTTCTCTGGTTGCCTGGAGTGGGATGGGGTGGGGTGGGGTGGGGTGGGGTGGAACCTGCTGGAAGTTTGGTTTCTGTGCTGGTATCTGCAACGCTGACCCCCTAACCATCTGGCCCTCTGCCCTCCTGAGCCTTGGGTCCTCGGCTGTGAAATGGGCGCATGCTAAGGGGACGCACATCTGCGGTCTGCCCGCCTGGAAATCCCAGCCAGCCTCGGGCAAGTGTTTCTGCTGTGGCCCATGCCCTTCAACTTGAGTTCGGCCCTGATGAGAATAAATGAGGAGGTGCCTGCAGGCTGGAGAGAGGGCCCCCTGCTCCCGCCGGAGGAAGAAGTGGCCCCCAGCTCCGCCGGCTAGCCCTCATGCCAGGCACGGAGGGCCCATTCCCTTGACAACCCTAGCCAGTGGACAGGCAGCCCCCTCCTCCCCTGCCCCCACCCTGCCCACACTGCAGCCAATTAAGCAGGTCTGTGAGCAGTTTAATGGACAAAGCGGATTGTGTCTTTGTCAGACACTAATGAATGCACACTTTTTTTTTTTTTTTTTGCTTTTTTGGGGGCCTTTTTCTCCTCCTGCAGAAGCCTCACCGACGCTCGATGCCCTAAATCTTGTTTCCTTTCATTCAGAGACCGACAGCTGGGATTCAGTGGAAGTGCAGGGGCTATTGTTGGGGGAGGCGGATTAATGCTGTGTGATTAATTATGCGTGGCTTCCCAGAATGCATAGCTCCCTCCCCGCCCGCTCCTGCGAGTGGGGGTGAGAGGCTCCAGACTTCTGCAGAGGGTTTTGGGAAGGCAGGAGGGCGTGCTGTGCTGGGAGCAGCCTCTTCGCCGTGCCTCAGGGAGTAGGGGCTGGCTGGCCCAGAGGACACAGGGGTCTCCCAGGCCCGGAACCTGAGCCGCATGCCTCCTGGGCCGGAAAGGGGGTGCCTTGGGTGGTAGGTTGCTACAGCCCCTCCCTAACACCGGGGTGAGACGCCTCAAGGGGGACAGAGTGACAGAGTGACGTGCTCGCACACCCCCAAGCCTGGGCTCCTTGGGAGCCCTGCCAGCCAAGCCAGGCCACTGATCCGGGTTCGGGCCTTGTTTCCTCTAGGGGGTCTGGCACTCCCCCTCCTTGGCGGGTAGCCTGCCTCAGCCTGGCCTGGCGCTCAGCCGAGCTCAGCCCACAGAGACCCCATTGTGCACACCCCAAGGTCCTCGGAAGATGAGCAGAAGCGCATCCTCAGAGGCCCTGCCTCTGGGCAGCACCGCGTTGGTGGCAAGGGACCAGCGTAGGGACAGTCCCCCAGCCAGGCCGGGGCGTGGGGGGGCACAGGCCCAGATTCAGGCGTGGCTCCAGCCAGGACTCCGCTCCCTGCACTTCCGGGCCTGTGCACCCCGTTCCCTGGAGGCCCAGGGCAGTCTGCTAGTGTGGGAGGCCCTGCTGCTGGCTGAGCGGGGAGCCCCCTTCTTTCCCGAAGGCGCTCGTGTGCAGGCCTCCAGGGCCCCACTGACCGGGGTGCGGACCCCAGCTCTGCATCCCCCAGCGGGACTCTCTGAAAGTCCTTGGAGTCTGTGCTGGTTTGCCGGCTCCCCCATGGGTAGGGGGTGGGGCGGCAGTGTCACGGTGCCGGGCACGTCGGTGCCTGGCGAATCATGTTTCCACCCCCGAGAGACAGAACCTTCCGCAGGAGTCGCTAGTCAGCGCTGGGGAAGGCTTCTGCTGGCGCGGCCGCCGCCTTGGGAAGTCCTGGAGGCCTTGGCCGGCCGGGAGGAAAGCCTCCCGCACGCCCCTGTGTGCAGAGTGCTGTCTCTGGACGACTGTCGTGTGCCGTGGCCACCGGGGCTGCGGTGGGAGGCCGGTAGCCTGCGGGCAGGCCGCGAGGGTCACTGCGGCCCTCTGCCTCTCTCCAGCCTCTCAGCTGCTCCCCTCAGGGTTGAAACAGGATGCTGAAGTGGGCTCCCCTCTTTTTTCCTGATTGGGGAGGGGAGGTTCCAGTCGGGACTGTCGTCCTTAGGGTGAGTATGCGTTCTCAGTCCAAAAGGCTGTGGGGCCGCCCAGTTCCCGGAGGACCGAGATACTCCCCGAGCCTGCGAGAAAGGCCGACCCCCCGGCTGTGACATGCGCCTGACCCAGGGCTGACCTCGGTGGTCTGTGAGGGTTGCGTAAGAGGTTCCGTGCGGTGGGCCCTGGGCGAGTCCGCTTCCTCCCGCCTTCTGAGCTGACGGCGCTGGTTTCGGGATCCCCATTCTTGACATTTAATTGGCTGACGAGTTAATTCAGAGAACCCAGGACGTGCCGCCCGGTGTGCCCGGTGCTACCTGGGGAGGGGCGGCCCCGGCCTGGGATTTCGTCCGCCCTGGCGGCTCCGAGCAGCAGCTGCTCCGCTTCCTTCCGCAGACTCTGGGCGCCTGCTGGGTGCTGGCTTCTGCTCTAGGCCTTGGCCCTGCGGGCTCAGGTCAGACAGCCCCTACCCTCGGAGAGGTGGCAGCACGTGTGTGTGTGTGTGTGTGTGTGTGTGCGTGTGTGTGTGTGTGTGTGTGTGTGTGACGTGCCCGGTGGGCGCGGCAGCCCTGTGGCTCTGTGATCCGGGGATCGGGCGGGGGTAGCCTGCTGAGCACCGAGAGGCCGCTGGCCGGCTGGGCAGCTGAGCGGGCCTGGCCCTGCCTCTTGCTCTCGCGTGTCCCCGAGCGCCACCATCCTGACACACTGCCCCGGGCGGGCCCTGCCTGGCCACTCTTTAAGGAAGCAGGGCTGAGACTACAACTTCCCTTTAAAAGAGGTTCGGGGGTTTAGGCGGGAAGTGACTAGGCCAGCCACCTGACTTGGGACAGGCGGACGGAACGGAACGTTATGCGTCTTCTGTCACCTGGTCTGGCTGTTTCCACTGAGTCACCTGCAAGTCTCGGGCGGGGCTGAGAATGAGAAAAGGTCCCCATAGGACTTCCTCTGTTTGTGTGGTGCCTGGGCTTCGAGGCCACAGGGTTAGGAAAACACACGTGAACTCTCACCTGCCCACTTCCACCGTGGGGAGGCGGCAGGGAGCACACCTTCCCCGAGGGGCCAGGCCCGGAGGGGCCGCAGCCAGCCTCTTTTTTTCACATTGAAAACATGACAACATTTTTCAGAAAGAGAAAGGAAATAGCCCTCAGCAGGAAGAGGCTGGGGGCAGGGCAGACAGTGACCAAGGAGCTGTCCTTCAACAGGATGGCTGAGCTGGGTCCCCGAGGCTGGGGTGGCGGGGGAGGGGTCTGCAGGGAGTGCCAGGTCGAAGCCTGGCGGCCCCGTGGGAGCCAGGCTCCTTCCTGCGCCTTTGATGGGTGGCAGTGGCCATCTCTGGCAGATGAGGTCCACCGGGCACGGCCAGGCGGGGCCGAGGGGTCACGCCCTCCTGGGGTGTGGAGGACACCTTTCCTGTTTCATGTCTCGGCTATAAATAGTGAAAGGATGTGGCTTTGCAGAGTTGATTGAGCGTCTAGATTGCTTTCCTCAATAATGGAACTATTATAACTTCACGCACAGACAGCTGCTTTTATCCGGCATCGTAAAACCCTGACAGACGTGTTATTCAGCCGGCGCCCACCCTCCCAGGTGGTGGCTAGCTCTGCCCCTTTTTATTTTTAATGCCCAGTTTACAGGTGAGAAAAACTGAGGCTGAGCACGGGGGTGGGGATCTGAGGCTGGCTTGCATCAGCTTTTACCTTAGTGTGCAGGCATTTCCAGAACTTTCCAGAGGCTTCCCAGAGGCTTTAACGAGCGGCTGGCTTCGGGGCATTATGACTGTGCATCAGGGTGTGTTTGATGGTCCTGGAAGTTGGGGGAGGCTGGGCTTGGCTGTCCCTGGTCGGGCGAGTGGGCCCCACCCCATGCCCCTGGCTCTGGTTTGCTGTGGCCCCCCTCAAATAGGCATGTCCTCCCTGGGCCTCGGCTTCCCCCTCCATCCATGAGGGGGCCGGGTTAGGTGGCCCCTGGGGCGCTCTTGCAGCCCCTTCCTGGCAGGGCCTTAGAATGGGTTCTGGTGATGGGCGGCAGTGTGGTGGGGGCGCAGGCACGGGGGGAGGGGCGGGCAGCCCTGGCCATGTGGCAAGGCAGGTTCTGCTGGTCTGGGGCCTGCTCTGGGCTCTGCCGTTCACGGACAGGGACGCACCTGCCGGGGAGGGGGCCGTGGTTGACGGGCGCCGTGGGGGAGGGGCGGGCAGAGGAATGCCCTTCCTCCCGCGGGCGCCCGCTGGCACCTCCACAGGCCTCGCCCCCCGCCCTGCTCTCTGGGAGCATAAAGCAGCCGACGGCCAGGTTTGGGAGGAACGGGTACACGAGCAGGTATGTTACAGGTGAATCACACAGGTTTTGCACACTTCCGTGGCGTCGAGTACGTTCACAGGGTTGCGCAACCATCACCATCATCTAGTTCCAGAATTTTTCATCGCCCCAGACAGAACCCTCGGACCCCTTAAGCAGGCACCCCGCTCTCCCGTCGCCCCAGCCCCTGGCAAGCCCTACTCTGCTTTGCGCCTCTGGATTTGCCCATCTGGACGTTTCCCGTGATCGGGCTCATCCAACCTGTGGCCGTCGTGTCTGGCTTCTGGCCCTCGACACGTTTCCAGGGTCCACCCACGCCGTCCTGTGTGTCACTGCTCTGGAGCACGGGGCCTCACCTGCCTGAGGCTGGCAGGGAGCGGCCAGGGATGCATCCCAGCTTCCAAGGCCTTGGATGGTCTTGGACAGAAGTCCGGAGGGAGAGGGGTGGGGGCGGCAGATGTCTGGAAGGCTTTCTGGAAGAATCCGTGCTCGTTTCTGGGCCTGTGTGGCCGCCCACCTGGCAGACACGAAGCCCCCTCGAGTGGGGCCTGGTACGTCACCAGGTGACTTAGTTAGGATGGCCTGGCCTGCTCAGGGCCGCACGCCAGCCTGCAGGCGTGACCCGGGCAGGGCTGGGATCTGGGGTTCTCAGATGCAGGGGTCTCCTCCAGGCTGCCCTCGGGTCCAGGGAGGCCCCACGTCTCCTGCGGGGCGCCAGCACGGCCTGAGGACCCTTCCATTGGGGTGACGAGTAAATGTTAGCATCTGGACACCTGCTCGTCCCCACTGGTGGGGGTCAGAGGGGCCCCTCACAGGTTGCTTTCTGTGCGTCTGTGAGACCCGTGCAATTCTGGGTCCAGAAGCCCCTTCTTGCTGTGGGCTTCCTCCCGCCCCATACCCCCTGCCCCTGGGATGGAAGCATTCCGGGAAGCGGGGTTCCCCAAACCTCGTCCACGTCCCCCGTGCGCGGGGCAGGGGTATGGACGCCGTGTTGCTGACACTTCAGAGTGAAGTCGTTAGGTTTCTGCCCCGCTGCGAAGCCGCCCCTTTGAGTGTGTGCCCATCACGGGGCCTGTGGGCACCTCCACGTGGCCAGGCCTCTCCTGCCAGGCAGCCCCGCTTCTCCGCAGCTCACACCTCCCAGCCATTTGTCGTGCCGTGGGTTCCGGGCAGAGGGGCTGGGCGCTGTCTCTGGAGTGTGACGGCCCCCCACCTGAGCAGTGGACCAGCCCTCTGGGGCTCAGAGCTTCCTGGAGGGGAGTAACCGGGGTCCTGCTTTCAGGTGGGCCTTGGTGGGGTACACAAGGGAGGCCTGGCCTCTGACGCCCAGCCAGGGTCACTGAGGCACGGCTGCCAGGGGGGCCGTGTGCAGTAAACGCCAGGTGGCTGAGCACCCGGCAAGGCTCCAATGCCACCCGACCCTCCAGCCACAGAGCTCACCCCCAAGGTGGGGCCCCTCACCCCAGGACGCTCGCCGACTCGCCCGGCCCTGCCCGCACAGGGCCGCTCGGGGACGGGGGCACGGGGTGGCAGCCGCTCTCACTGGTGGGCAGTCGGCTGAATCCCAGGCTGGTCATTAAAGTTCTCACCCAAGAAGTGGCCGGGTGGTGACCCCCGTGGTCAGGTCCGAGCAAGCCACACACTGGCCTCGCTCTAGGGAGCGAGCGGAGGAGAGAACTTGTCCCCGGCTGGGTGTCTGTTGCGTGCCTCTGAAGTGCTTGAATGGGTTGTTCTTTTAAGCTGTGTAAACGGTCCCCTTGTCACTCTGTTGACACTGTTGATTTGCTGAACAAACTTTTCCCCCACAGGTAGCGCACAGGCCAGCCTCCCCCAGCCGAGCCGAGGCCGGCGGCAGGCCGGCCCGCACCGTCATGTGCATCTCGGTGGGACCCAGGAGAGGGGCCGGGGTTTGAGAGGGGGCCCCAGAACATCGGAGACGCACCCACCCGCCCCAGCCTGGGGGGTGGCCAGTGGGAGGCTGGGAAGAAACTCGACTGCAGCCTTTGTGCAGAGGTGACACTCGGGCGCTCGGCTGGGGACAGGCAGCAGCTTGGCTCCCAGCCCCCTGCCTTCTTCACCCGATCGTGGCCCAGCATGAGCCACAGCTGAGCCACAGGTCTGCCCCGGGGCCACAGCTGGGGCACCCACCCAGCTAGGACCGCCAGAGCCCCTTTGCTGCACAGGCCGAGTTACCGAGCCAGGCCCCGGGGGGCCACTATGCCCGTTCACGCGGCAGACACGCCCCTGGCTGTGCTCTCCCAGGCCCCGGGGATGCATGTGAGAGCAGGTGGGCGGCCTCTGGAAAGATCTGTCCGTGCCTGAGCGGCGGGGACCGGGCCCTGGGCCTTGGGGACCTGCCTCCCACCACTTCCTCTCGGTTTCGGTTGTTGGTGAGCGGGGACCACAGTTACTGGAAGTGACAGGTTTAGGAGAGAAGCCAGGCTTTTGAGTGTGTTTTTCTCTGACGGCTTTTCAGTAAGAGATGCTGAGCTAAGTAAGGCTGGGTGGCGGGGACGGCAGCGGGGATGGGGGGGGCCCGGCCACACTTCCGCCCCTCGCGGCCCCGTCTTTTCCTCCTTGCACAGAAAGCTCTGGTGAGGTGACTCCCTCCGGACCTCTGAGTCAACCCAGAGGTCCCTGCACATTGTCAGCCAGGCTGGTCCTCCTGGAGGGTGGCCTCGTGGGGCAGGGTTCCCACCCCGCACTTTCAGTGGTCAGAATGACGGAGGCCTCGGCCCCGGCTGATTGAGAGCCTGCTGGGGGAGGCCAGGCAGGGCTCCGTGTCCTGGTGACCACGTGTGGCGGGGGCTCAGGCGGTCCAGGGCCCGGCCCGGCGCAGCACAGGTGTCCAGGGCAGCGGTGGTGGCGGGGGCTGGAGCCAGCCGAGCGGCTCCGGGTTGCTCAAGGCCTGGCCTCCAGCCCACAGGGAGACGCGTTCCGAGCCGGTCACCCCACGCTGCCCGGGTCCAGCACGCCGGCCAGATGGCGCCGTGGTCAGCGGTATGGGCTGTGGAATTGCCTGCCGGCCACCGCGTGGGCCGCATGGCCTTGGCGCTCACCACCCTCTCTGCCCCCCTCCTCCCAGGAGGACAGGGACCCGGCCTCCGCCGGGGGCAGCGCGGGACCCCTCGGAGGTCCTGCTGGCACGGGCACCGCCCGGCACTGCTCGCATCATTTCGTTCGGCGTCTGACCTTGAGATGGCCGTGGGTTCGCACGGGTGGCAAGGCGGGACAGATGGGTCCCTTATCCCCGAGGACCGCGTCAGTTGAGTTTTACTCTGCGCTGGAGCCCGTTCCTCACGCTCCACGGCTGTGTCCAGCCCCAGAACTTGGGTGAGGCCATGCAGGGCAGAGGGTCAAGGCCAGCCCAAGAACCTTTCCCCAAAGGGAAAAGCCTCCAGACAGCCCTCAGCCCATGCCCACTGGCCTAGGATCCCCGGTGACCCCAGGGTGTGACATGCAGGCCCCTCCCTTGTTGGACCCACCCTGGCTTGGGCGCAGCTGGCTGGATTCTGTCTTCTGGCATTTGCTGTACCCAGGTGCCTCGGTGGCTGTGCGTGGACAGCCAGGTGCACAGTGGGCCTGTGCGCAAGCCTGGGGGGCAGGGTTGGGGGCTAAGGAGCAGTTGGCTGGTGTGAACTGGGGGAGAAGCCAGAGGGAAAGGGGCTAGAGATCGATACAGAATGGGGGTGACCTCAGGGACCTCCACTGAAGCCTGCATCCCGCGCTGCAGCTTCGTTAGAGCCAGCCCACAGCTGGCCGCACCAAGGTCCCCGCTGCCCAAAGTCAAGGGGGTGTCCCGGGAGCAGGGGGAGAATGCCAGGTGTGGGCTCCATCTCCTTGTCCCCAGTGCCAACCGATGCCACGCCGCGTTCGGCTCCGAGGCTGAGGTCGGTGACAGGTTTGTGGTGCTGGTGTGACCGTCCTGCTGGACAGCAGGGGTGCTGGCCCCAGAGAAGCTGGCAGAATGGCTCCCCGATGCCCAGGCCTCTCTCCAGAGCCCCACCCCCACCCCAGGTTTTGTGTTTCAGACAAGGCTGTAGGAATGCCTTGTCCGGGTCGGTCTGGGGACATCGGGTGGTCAGGTGAAAGACCGAGGCCGCGGGCCAGCAGCTGGGGTGCACACCTCCCTCCGCTGCCCGGGAGCTCCTGCCGGCTCCTCGGTGGCCTCGGGGTCAGGGCTGTTCTGACTGCCCCGTCCCCCCAGAGTCTGGCCACCATTGGTGGCGAGGAAGGTTAAGAGCTGCATTCAGACCCAGGTGGTACCACGGCC
>NW_011888938.1:1089485-1097991 GCF_000151845.1 Pteropus vampyrus
CCCCCTCTCGGGCAGGAGTCTGGGGACCCAGGGCCTGGTGCCCCTCAGGCCTCAGTCTTCCCCCATTAGTAAGGGGCCAGAGTCCCCTTCCCCTGCCTGCAGATGCCTCGCTTCCTGGGCGGGGATGGGGGGCAGCTTTGTTCTCCTAGGCCAGGTGGCCTGGCTGGCAGTGGCCCCTGGTTTTATGTCCAGTTCGATGGTTTGGGTAGAGGGCCAGGCCTTAGTGGGTCTTTGCTTAGTGCCACAGGACCTGGCTTTATCACCAAGCCATCCGTGTTCCCGGGGCCCTCGTCAGCGGTGGGCCCTGGTGACACTGACTTACTTGGTCAGCGTCTACAGAGCAGGGGTCCAGGGACCCCAGTTCCCCTTCCTGGGCAGGAGGCCCGTGAGGGGGGCAGTGCTAGTCTAGGGGTTTCTTGGCAGGCCCTCTGCAGGCACAGCCCCACCAGGTGGGGTGTAGGACATACCTCTCCTGTGGCAAAGCAGGACCCCAGGAAGGTGGTGGCTCAGGGTGGGCGTCTGAGGAAGCGGCCATCGCTTCCCTGGCCAGGTCTGACCGCTCTGCTGTCGGGGGGACTTCAGGCTTTGGGGGAGGCCTGCGGAGGGGTGAGGAGGCACAGTCCTGCCTCCTTGCTGCACCTGGCAGGGGGCTCTGCTCTGGACAGGTGGTCCAGGCCTGGAGGGCAAAGGCCAGGACGGATGGCCGCTTACAGCCATGCGGCTCCTCCCACAACATGCCTGTGCAGGCCGCCGGACACCATGTGTGAGGGACCAGGACGCGGGGGGGCCGGTCTTCTCTGGGTTGGAGTGTGGGCTGCGGGTCCTGGCCCCAGGCAGGGCGGGCACCTCTGCACCAGGAGAGACCTGTGTCCCCACCATCGTCCCCAAACAGCTGTGCCCCGCCTGGTGTGGTCAGTGAATCTCACGAGAATCAAAGCCAACTCTGGCCCCGATGGTCGAGTCACCAGGCGACAACTTGGATGTGCCTGAGGGCTGCCCCCCGGGAGCCGGAGGCAGTGGCCGTCTACGCGGGCCGTCTACGACTTACCGCGGGTGGTGGAGCGGGGTGGAGGGCCCCTTCCCACCCCTAAGAGCTCTCGAACTACCGCGACCCCAGGAGGCGCCTCCCACGGGGAGACAGGGGCCCGAGAACTGACCCCCAGCTGCCTGGGCGGGGGCCGCCTCACCCCTCGACCCTGCGCCGGACCAGAAGCTCCTCGAGGGCAGAACCGAGTCCGCCGGGCACCGCTTGGCCGCGCCCTTTCTCTCCCCATTTGGGGCGGGGGGAGCTGTCATCTGTCCCCCGGGGGTGGCAGATGGCCGCGTAGTTTAGAAAGGAAAACAGCACAATTTGGGATTAGTCCTGGGTGAAAGGTCGAGGTGACATCTGCCTCCGCGGCTTCTGGAGTCACATTTCTATGGAGCCGAGCGCTCTGGGGGAGGGGCCGGCACAGTGGGAACATTGAGGCCGGGAACAAAGCCAGGCTGGGCTGCGGGACAGCAGGCACCGCGGCCATTTGGCGCTCCTCCGGGCCGGCTGCCGGAAGCGCTCTCCGGCAGCCCCCAGCTCCACCTGCCACTCACCTGCTGCCGGCGGGGCCAGGCACCCAGGCCTGGACGGGGACGGGCTGCGTGTGGGATGGGAGAGACGGCGAGGGAGGGGCGGGGGACCGGCAAGAGGGGAGCCAGGAGGCCCCCCCACCCCCGCGTAGGCCTCGGGGCGCCGCGAGCTGGGCTGTGGGGCGGACAGGGCGGTCCTCGGGCTGTAAGGGTGTGCGTCTCCACACTGACCCTGACGGGGGCATGGGGCCGGCCGGAGGTGTGGCTCCAGTCGCTGAGGCCCTGGGGTGGGCCCGCTCTGGGAGGTCCCTGCATTGCAAGGTATGTGTGACTTCCTGGCCAGGCCTGGGCCCATCCCACTGGCCACTTACACTGACCCGTCAGGACAGGCGCTGAGGACAGTGAGGGGCTTGGTCACCGGCACGCGTGGCGCCGTCTGATCTGGGGCCTTGCGTGCTCTTCCCCTTCTTAGGGAAGTGTGGTTGTCGGCAGAGGAGGAGACAGGTTTCTGTCCCTGGGCGGGCCTGGCAGCATGACCAGGCTGGGCGAGAGCTGCAGCGGAGGGGGGCGGTGGGCTGCCCCAGCAGGCGCGGGAGCCCAGGGCAGTGATCAGCGCAGGGCTGCTTTGCCCGCCCCCAGGCCCCGCTCGGCCGGCTGCAGAGCCCTCCCTCCTGCAGGCTGCACCTGGAACTCGGCACTCCCCCACAGAGCACCTGCCACAGCTGTCCCACCTCCACGGGCGGCTCCTCCAGTGGCCCTGCCCATCCCAGGGCTGGGGTGTTGGTGGCAGATGGTGGCCCGGCCCAGGCCCAGCTCGGGAGAGGCAGCGTGCCTTCACGCCGGCCCTGGGCGGGAGTTGGGGCACAGTGGGCCTTCTCAGCTGCCACGTCCCCCGAGGAGGAGCCTCTGTGGCTCCTGCCCCGCCCACCAGGGAGCAGCTGCTGCCTGCGTCCCCTGTCACCCGCACGCCCGCCCCCAGCCACTCTCTGCCCAGGCTGCCCATGCCTGACTTGCTGGCCTGCTTTCCCTCTGGCTGGCCCAGCGTGACACGGCCTGGCCGGCTGCGATGCTGTCCAGGCGGCTTCTCCCCGAGTCTCGTGGTGGGGTCCCCACCCAGGACGGGGGGCAGGGGAGAGAGGGGGACTGTTCATGGGGACACCACCCTGTGGCTGGGGGCTTCAGAGTGCACAACTGGGCAGGGCTCTCGGGTCCATTTGGGGACGTCCAACGTCCTGACACATTAGGGTGCTGAGCAGGGGGTTGCTGTAGAGGCACGGGGCCAGCGACAGGCCTAGCCCACACAAGGCAGGGCACTGGGCCGCCTTGTGGCGGGGGACTTCCCCGAGCTGGTGGGGCAGGGGTGCGGAGGGAGGCATGGGCCACCCTGCTTGGATGACCAGGCGCCCTCTGTCCAGCAGCCACTGCCTGCCCTCCCTGCCAGTGGCTGGGAAATAAAGAGCTTGGAGCATTTCTCCAGGTGGGAGCGGGCAGCCGGCTCCCGGCTGACAATAAGGGCGTTGCTGATTGTGGGGGGTGCTGCCCCTGTCCCCCACCCCCAGCTCTGTTCCCAGGGAGCCCAGGCTGGGACGGGACGGCCTGTAACTGGACCCACAGGCCGAGGGGCCCTCCAAGAGTGTAGCCTTGCAGGAGCCCCGGCCCTGGGGACGGATTCCTGGGGTCTGTGCCTGTCACCAGCCACCAGCGCTGAGCCGGGGCGGGGGTGGGGGGAAGTGAGGCCGAGGCCTGGGCTACCTTCCAGCCCTCCCGGGGGGCAGCTTGTTTGCTTTAAACCAGTTGGTTTGGGACTTTTGGCTTCTGGCAACAGATGGTGGGCCAGAGTGGCCATTTTGCGCCCTCCCCGTCCACCCTGCCCCAGCCGCAGCCACAGATGAAAGCCTTTGGGGACAGGGGCGCAGCCCAGCTGCTGAGCGACGCACAGGCCCCGGCCCCCCAGACGACCCCATCTCTCCGCTGGGGCTGCCTCGCCCGGGGGTGGGCAGGAGGGGACGGAGTGAGGACGGCGGGCTGGCATCTATGTGGCCACAGCTGGCCTCGGGCTGGCATGGGGGACAGCCCCCCCCCGGGGGCGGTCCAGAAGGCGGAGGGTTTTGTGCAGGGCCCCTCTTTGTCCAGGGGACCTAAGGCTGCCCACTGCCCCCAGGTGGCAGAAGACCACCCCCCCCCGCCGGTGCCCGAAGCTGTGGGCGCAGCACAGGCCCTGCCTTCCCGGGCTGCTGTGCGGGGCCGGGCGGGCCGTCCTGCCTCAGCCTCCAGGAGCTTTCCCGCAGCGCCGGGCCACAGGAGGCTTCGGCTGGCAGTTTATGGCCCATGCTCCCGAAGCTGCGGGGTCCAGTGCTGAGGGAAGCAGGGCGCTCCCTCCTGGGTGGGGCGCAGACCTGTGGGCGAGGTGGCCCTGGGCCCCCCAGCCACTCAGAGCCCATGAGGACGCCCCCCGGCAGTGCCGTTTCTCCAGCTGGAAAGTGGGTGCTTCTGATTCTGGCTAATGCTGCCTGATGTTTCCTGTGAACACTTGGTCCCGGAAGGGAGCAGCTGTGATGGGGTGCTAAGTGCCGTCGGGGTGGGGTGCCTGCCTGCATCCCAGCAAGACCCCCGTCGGGGAGGAGCCTTGACAGAGAGAATTCCACGTCTGCTGTCAAATCGATGGTGAAAACAAAACACTGAACGTTTTTATTACCCATATCAGGCGCGTCCGTTACACAGGCGCCAGAGAAGAGAGAGGCAGGCCAGCCCTTCACAGTGCACCCCTCCTCCCCGGACAGCGGCTGGGCTGGGGTGTGGGCCCCTTTTTGGTGGCTGGCTGAGGCGCAGACACAGACGCCTGCGTCTTAACATCAAAGCCGTGTTCTGCCGAACATCCCGGTCTCGACCCTGGTGCCCCAAATGACGCAATTGTTCTTTTTCTAAAAACGTAGACGAAATTTACGTAATAGAGAATCACCCACTTAGAGTGCACAGTTCAGTGGCATCAGGCGCGTTCACAATGTTGAGCGGTCACCCCTTGTCTCTGCCCCTGGCGGAGGCCCGGCCACCGAGCAGCCGGCCCCGCTGTGCCTGGTGCCGGGGCGGGGCGGGGCGGGGCGGGCAGGTGCTGGCGCTCCCCGAGGACAGCTGTGCCGAGTGGCGGGGGGCCGGCCGTGGGCGGGTGGGACTGAGCACTCTGCCGTGTCTGCCACAGCTGCGGCGAGGCCTTCGCGGGCCAGCGGTGCCAGGCGCACAGCCCCTGCCTCAGCGCCCCCTGCAAGAACGCGGGGACCTGCCACGTGCTGGAGCGCGGCGGCGTGCTGGCCTACACCTGCAGCTGCCGCCTGGGCTTCTCCGGGCCCCTCTGCCTGACGCCCTGGGACAACGCCTGCCTCGCCAGCCCCTGCCGTAACGGCGGCACCTGCGACCTGCTCACGCTCACAGAGTACAAGTGCCGCTGTCCCCCGGGCTGGTCAGGTGAGGACCGCCCGCTGGGCCCGCCACCCTCCCCCAGCTGCCACACGTGCCCGGCCCCGTCGGCGTGGCTGGGGTGTCCCGGGCTTTCCCTGGGCCAGGGGGACCCGTGGTCCAGAAGCAGCTCCGGGTGGCTGCCTGAGGGCCCCGCTCCAGGGCCCCTGCCCCTCCCTGCCTCTGGGTAAAGGGGACACCCCTCCTTCTGCAGCCGGGGGTGCTAGGGTGCTGGGGCGCCGTTTTTAAGAGCCGGGCTCTGCAGGCAGACAGACTGGGCACCCCCTTCCCACATGGAGTGTGTCCTGAGATGGCCCCTCGGAACCTCGGTCCCTGTTGGCAAGAATGTGGGGTTCTGTAGCGGGGCCCCGAGGGCTGAGGAGAGGGTGCCGTCTGCCCAGGCCAACACCTCCGTGCGCCCAGGGGGCGGCCGGCATGACCCTCTGCCCCCCTCGCCCACAGGGAAGACATGCCAGCAGGCTGACCCGTGCGCCTCCAACCCCTGTGCCAACGGCGGCCAGTGCCTGCCCTTCGAGGCCTCGTACATCTGCGGCTGCCCGGCCGGCTTCCACGGGCCCACCTGCCGGCAGGACGTGAACGAGTGCAGCCAGAGCCCCGGGCCCTGCCTCAACGGCGGCACCTGCCTCAACGAGCTGGGCTCCTACCGCTGCGCCTGCCGCGCCAGCCACACCGGCCCCCACTGCGAGCTGCCCTACGTGCCCTGCAGCCCCTCCCCCTGCCAGAACGGCGGCACCTGCCGCCCCACGGGGGACACCACGCATGAGTGCGCCTGCCTGCCAGGTACTGCCCGTGGCCGCTGGGGTGGGGCGCAGGCGTGCGGGGACGCAGCGCCCGGTGCCGGGGAGAGCAACGGGGAGGAGCCGGGTCTGGAATGAGGAACAGTGTTCGGAGGCCTGTGTGGGTCCAGACGCCTCCCCGGCCCCCACCCACCTGCTCCTGCCTGGGCTAGGGTCTGCTGTGACTGGACAGCTGAGCCCATGACCCCCGACACCCCTCCCACGTGCCAGGGGCTTGGGCCCCCACGGCCCCGGGAAGGGCTGCTCAGGAGGCGTGGCCCTGAGCGAGTCTGGCTGGGTCGCCTCCCTGGGTGACCTCTCCCAAGGTGACCCTGCTGTCTTGGCCCCTGGCACCTGTCCCTGTCTGCACCTCCCAGAGTGGCAGGCACGAGCCGGCTACAAGCCGTTCGCGATCCCCCTTGTTTTGAGTTTCCTGGAACCTGTGTGCAACTTGCTGAAGTTGCCCCCGCCCCCCGCACTGGCTGTAGGGAGCACCTCGCTTGTGCAACCGTGGGGCTTCCCCGGTTCCTGGGTGTGGCCGGGCCAGCGCTGGCACTGTCACTTCCCCTAGTGGTGGCCCTTCCCTTCCTCCTGTCCCCGCTTGCCCCCCATGGTGGGGGGCGCAACGGCAGGCACAGCCCTCCTCCCCCTCGCACTGTCCCCAGGAGCCGCACTGTCCCCGTTGGTCATACTGGCCTTCTCACCACGGTTTTTGTTTGAGTAAATTTTGTTCTGATGATTTTAAAATAATAACGACAAGGAGGTTCGAAACCTCCAGGCTGTCCGCTGCATGCCACGGGGTGGCGGGGTCCCAGCCGGAGGGGCGGGGGGTGCAGATGAGGTTCGTTTGTGGGGCGTCGGTGCTGGGAGAGCCCCAGGACTGCCTGGCTGACCTGGGGGTGACCTCCACGCCGCCCTGGCCCAGCCCGGCCCCCGAGAGGGGAAGTGCCGTCCCCACAGCTCCGCCTCTGCGTGCAGACACCGGCCGCATGCGCTTCCTGCTGTCACTGGGCACTGCCCTCGACACCTGTCTGCCCCGCACGGCTGGCTGCCGGGCAGTCTGGGCAGCTGAAGGCTGAGCCCCAGGCTCTGAGCTCAAATGCCTGCTTGGTGGCTGTGACCTCGAGCCTGGGACCTCATGTGTGCCACATAGGTCGTGGGGCCGTGGTGAGGGCTGGGGGAGGTGGGATGGGTGTGTGGGGCCCTGCCAGAGGGCTCCCCACGGGTGGAGCTGGAGCCGCCCTGCCTGGGGGTGGGGTGGTCAGCACGGCCCAGAGCCCTGCCTGCTTTAGAACCAGACCCCCCAAAGTGCTCACAGCGCTCCGCAAACTGGACTCTGGGGTCCTCCCCACGCCACTCCAATTTGCATTTGGCCTTTTCAGGCTGCCTGCTTTAGCTCCAGGGCAGCTGGTAGGGGGCCTCTCTGGGAGAGGGGCTTGGTCTCCAAGCCTTGCGGTTCAAAGGCACTGGGAGGGGTTTAATTAGTAACCTGCTGCAGGTTTGGCTGATGCTGGACACACCTTTCTGGGTTGGTCATTGACCCAGCGGGAACCGGGTGCATAATAGCTGACCGACATGGAGGGACATGGAGGCCGCAGAGGTGGGCCCCGGGCTGGGGAGGAGGCGGCTCTGCTCCCCGCAGGACTGCCACTGGGTTCTGCCTCCACCTGTTCACAGCTTGGTGGCCTCTCCAGCCCCCGTGCAGCCCCGGTCAGGTGGGGTACCGTGGCCAAGCACCCCAGCGCAGTGCCTGGCCCGTGGGCAGCGCCCGGTCACAGGAGCCCCCAGAATTCCACCCCATGGAAGGGTCTCTGTGACAGACCCTCAGGACCTGTGTGCACGGGTCCCCATCCGTCCAGTGCCCATTACTGAAAGATTCCTCTGGGAGGAACGAGCCGCCTGTGGGCCTGAGTGTGGTGCCAGTCACAGCAGCGGAGAGGGCAGGGGACTCCAGGGCAGCGGGCATCAGAGGACGAGGGCCTCGCACACTACTCGACCCTGCAGAGGGCTGAGCAGACCTCCGGCCCCTCCTGCCACAGGGTTCACCGGCCACAGCTGTGAAGAAAACATCGACGACTGTCCAGGACATGGCTGCCAGAACGGGGGCACCTGCGTGGACGGGGTGAACACCTACAACTGCCGCTGCCCGCCGGAGTGGACAGGCAGGGGCACGGGGAGCACGGGGTGGTGGTGAGGGGCCCGAGCGCCGGGTGCAGCCCGGGAGGGACGGTGCGACCGGGGTCTGAGGCCCCCAGCCCAGCCATCAGCACAGACGGCATCGGCTGGTCTGTGGGGCCGTGTGCAGCCTGGCCCCGGGCAGCCCTGTGCCAGCGTGAGGTCCCCAGGTTTGGCCGAGCTTGCTGGGCAGGACACAGGAATGCTGGCCAATGGGATGCAGGCCATACCCACAGGCTCGCCATCTGGAGGGGATGACAGGCCAGCGCGGGCCCCAGTGTGCCTCTGTGCACAGAGCGGGAGACAGAGGTCTCCTCTGGTGCCGCAGGTGTGAAGGAAGAGGCGATTGGCTGGCCGTGGGTGGAGGAGTGTAACCGGGAAGGCTTCCTGGTGGAGGCAGCCCCTGTCCCCAGTGGGGTGAGGGTCTCGGCCTGGGGGCAGCCGCCCGGCCCAACAGTCTGGGTGCCGCCACAGGCCAGTACTGCACCAAGGACATGGACGAGTGCCAGCTGATGCCCAACGCC
>NW_011888938.1:1099032-1100643 GCF_000151845.1 Pteropus vampyrus
TGGGATGCAGGCCATACCCGCAGGCTCGCCATCTGGAGGGGATGACAGGCCAGCGCGGGCCCCAGTGTGCCTCTGTGCACAGAGCGGGAGACAGAGGTCCCCTCTGGTGCCGCAGGTGTGAAGGAAGAGGCGATTGGCTGGCCGTGGGTGGAGGAGTGTAACCGGGAAGGCTTCCTGGTGGAGGCGGCCCCTGTCCCCAGTGGGATGAGGGTCTCGGCCTGTGGGCAGCCGCTCGGCCCAACAGTCCGGGTGCCGCCACAGGCCAGTACTGCACCAAGGACATGGACGAGTGCCAGCTGATGCCCAACGCCTGCCAGAACGGCGGGACCTGCCACAACGCCAACGGCGGCTTCAACTGCGTGTGCGTCAACGGCTGGACGGGTGAGGACTGTAGCGAGAACATCGACGACTGCGCCAGCGCCGCCTGCTTCCACGGCGCCACCTGCCACGACCGCGTGGCCTCCTTCTACTGCGAGTGTCCGCACGGCCGCACCGGTGAGCGCTGGGCCCCGGCGGGGCGGGGGGTGGGGACGCCGGCGGGGGGCTCGCTTGGGCCGAGCCTGGGGCACGTGACCTCGCTCACACCAGAGTGGCTTTTGGGGCCTCGAGAACAACCCGGAAGGGGTCTTTCTGGGGTAAAGAAGGGGCAGGGGCCTCCGCGGCCGGGCCCGCTGGCCGACCTTCAGGGTCACAGTGGCAGGCTGCTCCCTGAGACTTCTGGGTGTGGGCGGAGCCAGCTGTGGGGCAGTCAGCCTCTGCCCGGCGGGGAGGGGCAGGGCCCTGCTGACCGTGACCCCTGCCCAGGCCTGCTGTGCCACCTCAATGACGCCTGCATCAGTAACCCCTGCAATGAGGGCTCCAACTGCGACACCAACCCCGTCAACGGCAAGGCCATCTGCACCTGCCCTTCGGGGTACACGGGGCCAGCCTGTAGCCAGGACGTGGATGAGTGTTCGCTGGGTACGTGCCCAGCGGGGCTCGGTGGGCGCTGGGGCCCCCGGTGGGGATGGCCTCTGCCCTCAGAGGGGTCCCGGGCTGACCGGCGGCGTGCCTCCCTGAGGGATCACGTCTGGTGGGTTGGCGGGCAGGTCCCTAAGTGTTCCAGGGGCCAGGGTGCCAGGAGCAGCCCCTCTCCACGCCATCCTCTCTCCCTGCCGCACCCCTCTCCATGCACCCCCTCTCCCTGCCGCACCCCAGGCGCCAACCCCTGTGAGCACAAAGGCAGGTGCATCAACACGCTGGGCTCCTTCGAGTGCCAGTGTCTGCAGGGCTACACCGGCCCCCGCTGTGAGATCGACGTCAACGAGTGCGTCTCGAACCCGTGTCAGAACGATGCCACCTGCCTGGACCAGATCGGGGAGTTCCAGTGCATCTGCATGCCCGGTGCGTGGGGCCCGCAGGGCGCCCGAGTCAGGGCTGACCCCCGCGGGAGCTCACTGGGGAAGCCGGGCCTTGGGGCGCAGCAGAGGGTGGGGCCGGGGTGGGCTGCCGGAGGTCAGGCGTGGGGGACCGCTGGGCCGTCTCCTGTGGGCGGCTGGAGCTGGGCGTCGCTGCCTGTGTCCGGAGCCGCCCACCAGGGTCGTGATGAGGGCCGCGGACCGCTCATGGTGC
>NW_011888938.1:1102083-1105449 GCF_000151845.1 Pteropus vampyrus
GGCCTCCGCCCCGCAGGCTACACGGGGCCCCACTGCGAGGTGGACATCAACGAGTGCGACCCCGACCCCTGCCACTATGGGTCCTGCAAGGACGGCGTCGCCACCTTCACCTGCCTGTGTCAGCCGGGCTATACCGGCCACCACTGCGAGACCAACATCAACGAGTGCCACAGCCAGCCCTGCCGCCACGGGGGCACCTGCCAGGACCGCGACAATGCCTACCAGTGCCTCTGCCTCAAGGGGACCACAGGTGCCTGGCCGGGCTTGGCGGGGGTGGGGCTGGGGGGGCTCAGGAGCTGACCACCATGCGTCCCCCACCCCCTAGGACCCAACTGTGAGATCAACCTGGACGACTGTGCCAGCAGCCCCTGTGACTCGGGCACGTGTCTGGATAAGATCGATGGCTTCGAGTGTGCGTGTGAGCCAGGCTACACAGGTGAGTGGCCCAGGGGTCAAGGACCCACAGCGCTGACCGTCTGAGCCCTCCTCATGGCCTGGCTACGGAGGCTGAGGCTGTGCTTGGAGATCAAGGTCAGCAGTGACCCCAGGGCCCTGGATGGGCCTGGTCCGGGCAAGCCTGAGGGCGGATGGCTCAGGCCGCTGGCCTTGGCCGATGGCAGCAGAGACCGTGGGGTGACGGGGGCTCCAGCCAGCACTGGGACAGGCATTCCTGAGCCTCGTGTCCCTGCTCAGAGCCGGCCCAGCAGGCTGAGCACAGCCAGGCTCTGGACTCACGGTCTGTCCCCGCTGCCACCGCGTGCCCTTGCTCCAGTCCTGGCCTCTCTGGGCCTCAGGCGTCCGGCGGTCGGGACAGTGCAGGCTCTGCCCCTGGGCTGCTGGCAGGGGACGAGTGAGTGTACGCAGCACAGCACGGGGCCAGGCTGGCTGCTGCTGCACGGGCGCACACGACACCCATGCAGGGTGCCTCCCGCCTGGTCACGCCGTGGACAGGCCTGGGCTGAGGGGTCGGTTATTGTTCCTGGTTTGACAGGGGACTGAGGCTCAGAGGGGCTGGGCCCTGCTCACAAAGCCCCTCCTTCCTGTCCTTTCCGGGGGGCCCTGGGAGCTGACTGTCACCCCCCCCGCCCCCACTGCCCACAGGAAGCATGTGCAACATCAACATCGATGAGTGTGCCGGGGACCCCTGCCACAATGGGGGCACCTGCCAGGACGGCATCAACGGCTTCAGCTGCCGCTGCCCAGAGGGCTACCACGACCCCACGTGCCTGTCTGAGGTGGACGAGTGTGACAGCAACCCCTGCATCCACGGGGTCTGCCGGGACGGCCTCAACGGGTACGGACGCAGGGCGGCGGGGCGCGGGGCGGGGGGGGCTGGGCTGGAGGTGGGGGACAGGGGCCTTGTCCGCCTCTCTATCTGTGGCCCGTGAGCTCTGCCCCCGGGGAGGCATCATGCACGGTGGCTGGCAGGGAGCGGGCCTGGGGGCTGGCTGCCTGCACAAAGCTCCAGACAGGCTAGCAATGGGCCCTGGCTGGGTGAGCAAGTGGCATGCCACCCCCTGAGGACAGTCTGCTGTTTGTGCCCCGATACGCCCCATCTAGGCATCTGCTCAGCCCTGGGCACTGGCTGCAGTGTTAGCTCAGGGCAGGTCCTGAGTGACCCCAGAAGCACGTTTGTGTAGCAGCAGCCAGAGTTTCTGTGGTGGTCGTGGTTTAATAAGTGAACGTTTCCATCTCCTGGCTCCCGAAGCAGCTTCCCAGGTGTACGATGGGGCAGAGCATCTCCTGTTACTCAGTAGTGTATCTGAGTTTATGTTAATGAGGTGGCTCAGGTAGCCTAAGACGGGGGGCTGGGTGCCAAGAACCCACCCTATAATCAGAGGGAGGAGGGTACAGGGGCTGGAGGTCGAGTTCACCAAATGCCAGAGACTTAACTGGTCAGGCCTGTGCAGCGAGGCCTCAGGTGCTGTGCCCCCGCCCTGGGTTGGGGACCATGGCAGTGCTGGGAGGGTGCAGAAGCCCCTCACCCTCTCCAACCCCGCGTCCTGCGCCTCTCTCCCAGCTGCTGTTCCGAGTTTAACCTTTCGTAATGAGGCTCTGGTCTAGTAAGCGAACTCTCTGTGGGAGCCATTCTCACAGATGACCAGACTCCAGGGGCGTTTGACACGGGGCAGTCTTGGGGAACCGAGCCCCTAACCAGCGGGCCCGCGCTGACTCCCAGGAGTGTCAGAGCTGAGCCGTGGTCTCCCAGCTGGAGGATTGGTCGCTGTGGGGCACACCCCTCCCCTGGTTGGTGTCAGAAGTTTTGGGGTGTGCAGAAGCGGAAGCTGACCTTTGGTTTCTGACACGTGTGTGTGCCCTGCACTGTCTGCCTGGATGGGCCATTGACGTGGGCAGGGACCCCACACCGTCGTTGTGCACAGGCGGCGAGCACTCCGTTCGAGGCTACACAGCCAGCCGTGGCGGCGAGCCTTCCAGTGGCTGTCCCGAGTCCAGTGTAGGCACGCCCTTGCCATTACGTCGGGCACGTGGGTGCTGTCACCCGCTTTAAAGGACTGAGGATCAGCGGACCGGTGCCTCCCTGCCATCAGACCGTAGAAAGAGTGGCAGAGCCAGGAGGGCCCAAGGTCCGGGCCCACGCGTCTCGGGCCACCCCCGAGCTGTGGTGTGGTCACCTCTGCAGGTACAAGTGTGACTGTGAGCCTGGGTGGAGCGGGGCCAGCTGCGACGTCAACAATAACGAGTGCGAGTCCAACCCCTGTGTCAACGGCGGCACCTGCAAGGACATGACCAGCGGCTACGTGTGCGCCTGCCGGGAAGGCTTCAGTGGTGAGTGGGCCGGAGGCTCCTGGTGCAGAGCCAGACCCAGGACCAGCCAGCGTGACCCAGGGGCCTCCCTCCCATGGCAGTGCCTGCTGCCAGTGGTGCAGACCAATGCGAGTTGGCTCCAGGCCCGTGGCTCGGAGCAGGGCCCTTCCTCCCCTCCGGGAGACGAGGAGGGGCCTCGGTGGGACCCGGCCACAGCACCGGACGATGGACACAACTGACTGCTGTTCCTCTCTCCAGGCCCCAACTGCCAAACCAACATCAACGAATGTGCATCCAACCCGTGTCTGAACCAGGGCACGTGTATCGATGACGTGGCCGGGTACAAGTGCAACTGCCTGCTGCCCTACACAGGTGACCGTGGGCGGGGCCTGCAGTGTGGGGGCAGGGCCAACTCAGGTCCTGGGCAGCCCGAGGGAGAGGCTGTTGACAGTCCACTGGGGGCTGAGGGGTACGCAGTGGCTTTCCTGGCGCGGGTCTGGTGCACGTTGCTCCACGGGCATTCCCAGAGGTTCTGCCCTACTTTGAGCCTTCGGTTGGGGGCACTGGGCCTCACCCTGCAGGCATCATTGCCAGATGAGC
>NW_011888938.1:1108464-1115147 GCF_000151845.1 Pteropus vampyrus
GAAGAACTGGTCTTCCTCCTTTCAGACAAGGAGAACTTTGTGACTCATCTTGCTCCCTTTTTCCTCTTGGCTGCCAGGAAGCTCGGCACTAAATGTCATTGTCGTTCTTGTTTTCTGACGTGGTCGTCTGTCATGCTATCTATGCAGGTCATGATTTCTTCCTCGTTTGTATCTTAATCTGTGTGTGAAATGCTCATCTCAGGATGAGTGACGAGGAAGATGGAGGGGGTGTGATGTGGTTTGAGATTCTGAGGTCCCTGGCCCTGTGTTGGGGGCCTGCTGGGGCTCCCATTGGCCTCCCCGAGGTCACTGTTCTGGCTGTCAGGCCCCTTGGGACTGAGGGGAGATGCCAGCATAGAGGTGACTGCTCGGGCAGGGTCCCGTGCCCAAGTCACCCTGCTCCCTGCCGCCCACCCGCCTCCAGCTCCTGCTTCAATGGTGGCACCTGCGTGGACGGCATCAACTCCTTTACCTGCCTGTGTCCACCGGGCTTCACGGGCAGCTACTGCCAGCACGACGTCAACGAGTGTGACTCGCGTCCCTGCCTGCACGGTGGCACCTGCCAGGATAGCTATGGCACGTACAAGTGCAGCTGCCCGCAGGGCTACACCGGCCTCAACTGCCAAGTGAGTGCGCAGGCCGCGGGGTGCCCGGCGGGAGGTGGCCGAGGTGGCGCCGGTACCACCCCGTGGCACCTCCCTGCCAGGCCCGCTCAATCTGCCCAGAGGAGACGAGCCAGGCCCAGAGGGCGGGGTGGGGGACCGTGGTCACATGTGTCTGGGGGTCTGGATTGCAGCCTCGTCCCAGCCCCGGCCCGTGCTGCCGCCTGGAGAATCGGGCAGTGGGTGGGGTGGCCATCCAGCTTGGGGAGCAGAGGTTTGCGGACTAGTTCATTTGAGAGAAGACTGTTAAAAGCCAGTGTTTTTTTTTTGGAAAGTCTACAAAAGTATCAAAGACTGATCTTCGTTAAAGTTTTTCACATGAAACGTTAGTTACAAAAAAATTCCAAAAAAATGATTTACTTCTGAAAAAAAGTTTTCCTTCACGGAAGGGCCGCCAGTGGTCTGGATTTGCCGAGGGTCCAAGGGAAAGACAGAGAGGCCCCGGCCCCCGCCCCTGCCTGCTCCCGAGCAGCAGGGAGCCCATGGGCCTCGGCTTCCACTTCTGTGGGGGGAGGCTCTGTGGCGGGGTGGGGCCCGGTTGGGAGCTGGCCTGGGTGGGGCGTGAGCCCGCTGACCCCTGCCGTCACCAGAACCTCGTGCGCTGGTGCGACTCCTCGCCATGCAAGAACGGTGGCAAGTGCTGGCAGACCAACACCCAGTACCGCTGCGAGTGCCACAGCGGCTGGACCGGCCTCTACTGCGACGTGCCCAGTGTTTCCTGTGAGGTGGCCGCATGGCAGCAAGGTGACTGTCCTCTCCTGGCCCGGCGTCCCTGGCGCCCGCCGGGCACTTGCCGTGTGAGGTCCTAGCCCATGCCCCAGGGGGAGCACCCAGGCCTCATGGTCCCTGCTCCCATGTCCCCACAGGCATCGACGTGACTAGCCTGTGCCGGAACGGGGGCCTCTGCATGGACGCAGGCAGCACGCACCACTGCCGCTGCCAGGCGGGCTACACCGGCAGCTACTGCGAGGACCAGGTGGATGAGTGCTCACCCAACCCCTGCCACAACGGCGCCACCTGCACCGACTACCCCGGCGGCTACTCCTGCAAGGTGGGGGCCCATCCCGCATGAGGGCGTCCGGTGTGTGTCCTCGAGTGCCGGGCCCTGGGCTGGGAGCCAGTGCAGGAGGGACTAGTGAGCCCCCCAGATGCAGACACTCTTTAATTCCGTTAAGGGAGGACCTTAAAGGAGGTGATCAGGGAAGACTGCCTGGAGGGGGCATCTCATGCGGGAGGGGGAGCCTAGAAATAGAAGAATACACTGAATAGTGGGACAAGGTTCCCCCTCCCCCAGGGTTTTCTCTTCAGGCTCATCTGACACCCGCACCAAGGTCCCCATCTCTATCCCTTGGGACGGGGTCTGGGCCCTGCTCTGGGCAGTGACTCTTAGTTTCCCAGGCTCAGCTGGACAGGAGTCTCGCTCTGGGTTGGCCCAAGACTCCAGCAGGCGAGAAGGCAGCTTGTGGGCCCCAGCAGCCTGCACAGGGTGGGGGGCCACGCCCTGGCTCCCCACCGAGCCACAGCACCCCCCCATCTGTCTCCCCGCACAGTGCGTGGCCGGCTACCACGGGGTGAACTGCTCCGAGGAGATCAACGAGTGCCTGTCCCACCCGTGCCAGAATGGGGGCACCTGCATCGACCTCACCAACACGTACAAGTGTTCCTGTCCCCGGGGCACTCAGGGTAAGGGTGCCACACCCAGAGGAGGGTCTGGGCAGAGCAGGCACTCAGGCACCCTGTGGCCGGCCAGAGACACCCTGGACCCGGCTGCGATGCAGGTGCCAGGCTAATGGAGGGAGCCTGGCCAGGCCGCCGGCAGCACCCTGTGCCGGTCCCCTGCTTTTCACGAGCATCCGTCAGGGCACCTGGAGGGCGCGGGGGCCCGCGTGTGGCCCGCACGGGTCCCTGATGGAGCATGGCCCCTGCAGGCGTGCACTGTGAGGTGGACGTGGACGACTGCAGCCCCCCCATCGACCCCGTGTCCCGGGGCCCCAAGTGCTTCAACAACGGCACCTGCGTGGACCAGGTGGGCGGCTACAGCTGCACCTGCCTGCCCGGCTTCGTGGGCGAGCGCTGTGAGGGCGATGTCAACGAGTGCCTGTCCAACCCCTGTGACGCCCGCGGCACCCAGAACTGCGTGCAGCGCGTCAATGACTTCCACTGCGAGTGTCGTGCCGGCCACACCGGTGGGTGCGGCGGGCTGAGGCGGGTGGGACCCTGGGGCGGCGGGGCGAGCCCTTCATGCCCAGCCCTCTGGCCCCCAGGGCGCCGCTGCGAATCAGTCATCAACGGCTGCAAAGGGAAGCCATGCCAGAATGGGGGCACCTGCGCCGTGGCCTCCAACACGGCCCGCGGGTTCATCTGCAAATGCCCGGAGGTAGGTTCAGCTGCTGGGGCACGGCTGAGTGGCGGCTGCCTCACCCCCAAGCCCCGTGCGGCCCACAAGGGCTCCCTGGTCTGAAGGTGGCAGCAGAAGGCCACCTGGCCCTGTACATGTGCCGGCCGGAGGGCACCACCATCCTCATTTTCCTCGAGATCATGTCTGTTGTGTCTAAACTTTACAGTTAGAGCAGTTTTAGGTTTATAGAAAGATTGTTTAGGAAGTGGAGCGTTGTCACGTGCCCTCCCAGCACCCCACGTCCCCAGGCTCCAGCTGCGAGCACCTCAATTTTGCGCTAAGGTGCTACTGTTCACTTGGTTACTGTTGAGCCAAGGTCGACACGTTGTTATCAAGTCCTCCAGTTCTTGGGGTACTTCCTAGTGTTGTGCCTTCTTGGGGTTCTGACAGCACGTGGTGTGACATGTCACTGTTACAGTATCACGTGAAATTATTCAGAGCCCGTAAAACGCCCTGTGCGCCGCCTGTGCCCCTCCCCCACCCCTGCCAGCCCCTGGCGGCCCCAGAGCTTTCCCGGTTGGCAGGGTATCTCTATAAATGGGGAGGCTGCCGATCCTTCTCCCGGTGGAGCCTGTGGCGGCGCCTCAGGGCCCCGGTCGGGTCCTGGGGTGTCTGGGTAGCCAGCCTGCCCTGACCCCCCAGGCCGCCCTCTCCCGGCAGGGCTTCGAAGGCGCCACGTGCGAGAACGACGCGCGCACCTGCGGCAGCCTGCGGTGCCTGAACGGCGGCACCTGCACCTCGGGCCCGCGCAGCCCCACCTGCCTGTGCCGGAGCGCCTTCACCGGCCGCGAGTGCCAGTTCCCGGCCGGCAGCCCCTGCGTGGACAGCAACCCCTGCTACAACCAGGGCACCTGCGAGCCCACGTCCGAGAGCCCGTTCTACCGCTGCCTGTGCCCCGCCAAGTTCAACGGGCTCCTGTGCCACATCCTGGACTACAGCTTCCGGGGGGGCGTGGGGCTGGACATCACTCCGCCGCAGATCGAGGAGGCGTGCGAGCTGCCCGAGTGCCAAGCGGAGGCCGGCAACAAGGTGTGCAGCCTGCGGTGCAACAACCACGCGTGCGGCTGGGACGGCGGCGACTGCTCCCTCAACTTCAACGACCCGTGGCAGAACTGCACGCAGTCGCTGGAGTGCTGGAAGTACTTCAGCAACGGCCGCTGCGACAGCCAGTGCAGCTCGGCCGGCTGCCTCTTCGACGGCTTCGACTGCCAGGGCACGGACGGCCAGTGCAAGTGAGGCCGGCGGGGCGACGCGCGGGGCGCGGGCGTGGGGGCGAGGGGCGCGGGGCGGAGGGGGGCGGGGCGGACGGGGGCGGGGCAGACGGGGGCGGGGCCGGTGGGCCGAGGGCGTTTCCGTGGGCGGGGCCTGGGAGGGCAGCAGGGGGCCCGGCTCAGGGAGGCCTGAGGGTGCCTGTCCCGCAGCCCGCTGTACGACCAGTACTGCAAGGACCACTTCAGGGACGGGCACTGCGACCAGGGCTGCAACAGCGCCGAGTGCGAGTGGGACGGGCTGGACTGCGCCGAGCACGTGCCGGAGCGGCTGGCGGCCGGCACGCTGGTGCTGGTGGTGCTGACGCCGCCCGAGCGGCTGCGCAACGACTCCCTCCGCTTCCTGCGCGAGCTCAGCCGCCTGCTGCACACCAACGTGGTCTTCAGGCGCGACGCCAGCGGCCAGCAGATGATCTTCCCCTACTACGGCCGCGAGGAGGAGCTGCGCAAGCACCCCATCAAGCGCTCCGCGGACGGCTGGGCCGCGCCCGGCGCCCTGCTCGGCCAGGCCGGGGCCGCGCTGCTCCCCGGCGGCCGCTGGCGCAGGGAGCTGGACCCGATGGACGTCCGCGGGTGAGCAACGTCCAGTGCCTGCGCACGGCCGTCCCGACGTGGGGGGTGGGTCCCACTCGTGGGGAGAGAGGCCGAGGTTCAGGCGAGACCTGGGGCTTTCCAGGCCTGTCCCCCGGCATTCTCACCCCGCTGCTGCCCGAGGCCCACACCCTGGGGCCTGAGGTCAGCTCCCAGAACAGGGTCGGGCATCCGAGGTCTCTCCCCTGCTGGGATGAGGAAACGGGCGCTTGTGGCACCCAGTGGAACCACAACGGGGGCTGGGTTGGGTTGGGTTGTGCGGTCCGGTCGTGGCTCCCTGCCACTCCGTGACTTCTAGGTGCACCTGTCTTCCCAGCACCGGGACGATGCCCCCGGGGCCACCGCTCGTCCCCAGAGGCAGCTCACTGGGCGGGAGGGGGTGCGGCCCTGGGGGACTGACCAGGCAGTTCCCCCAGGTCTATCGTCTACCTGGAGATCGACAACCGGCAGTGTGTCCAGTCGTCCTCACAGTGCTTCCAGAGCACCACGGACGTGGCCGCCTTCCTGGGGGCGCTGGCCTCGCTGGGCAGCCTGAACATCCCCTACAAGATCGAGGCTGTGCAGAGTGAGTGGCCGCCCTCGGGGCCGCATCCTGGGGGAGTCCGCCCGCGACGGGCTAAGTCCGTTTGCCCCAGAACGCACTTGCTCTCTGTGTCACTTGCCACCCACGGGTGTGCGTGCGCCATCCGGAGGTCGTTCCGCGAGCATTTTTTCGGTATTTCCTGCCTGGCACGCCCTCCCTACCGTAGTGACAGCTGCTGGCGAGGCTGGCCCCCGGGACAGGCGCATCCGCCAGAAAGTGGGAGCCGTTTTCTCTTCCACCCCTTCTCCCCCCACCCCCCCGATTCTTCTTTGTTGGGTATTATTTCAAAATCATTACAGCTTTTTAAAAAGGAGAGAGGGGGGAGACAGAAGAATTGATCGGTGTCATGTGAAGTGTTGAAGTTTGTATCTCGAAAATCCCCGTAAATCCTTTGTCTTAACAGCTCAGCGCGGGCGATTCGGAGTTGGCTAATCCTCCTCCCTTAAAGGAGAGGAAAGTGAAAGCCGCCTCCAGATGCTGGCTGGTGCAGCAGAGAATTTAGCGATAGTTTGCAATTCTGATTAATCGCGTAGAAATGACCTTATTTTGGGGGGCGGGATGGAGGAGAACAGGGGAGGCGGTGCCCGGCCGCGGAGCCAGTCCGCCGCCCCCCGGCCGCGGAGCCGCCGCCTGATGCCCGGGCGGCCGCCGGCGGCCCCTGTGCCCGCAGGTGAGACGGTGGAGCCACCGCCGTCCCCACCGCTGCACTTCATGTACGTGGCCGTGGTCGCCCTCGTCCTGCTGATCTTCGTGGGCTGCGGGGTCCTGCTGTCCCGCAAGCGGCGGCGGCAGCATGGCCAGCTCTGGTTCCCCGAGGGCTTCAAGGTGTCGGAGGCCAGCAAGAAGAAGCGGCGGGAGCCCCTGGGCGAGGACTCCGTGGGCCTCAAGTTAGTGGACGCCGCCATGGCTTCCGTGGGCTTGGGGAGGCGCAGCCCCTCCAGACCCACGCCCCGCCCCCCGCCCCCACCGAGCTGTAGGGCATCTAGCGCCACCGAAGCGGAGGCCTCGCGGTGGTTGTCCAGGGAGCCCCCGTTCAGCCTTGCTTGCCTCCCCACCCCCAGGCCCCTGAAAAATACCTCGGACGGCGCCCTCATGGATGACAACCAGAACGAGTGGGGTGACGAGGATCTGGAGACCAAGAAGTTCCGGGTGAGTCGGGCACTCCAGGGCCTCCCCAGGTA
>NW_011888938.1:1116462-1130713 GCF_000151845.1 Pteropus vampyrus
GACGAGGATCTGGAGACCAAGAAGTTCCGGGTGAGTCGGGGACTCCAGGGCCTCCCCAGGTAACCCCCGCCCCCCTTCCCCACCCGCCACAACGTGATTCCCGGCCCCCTTCCCTAGTTCGAGGAGCCAGTGGTTCTTCCTGACCTGGATGACCAGACAGACCACCGACAGTGGACCCAGCAGCACCTGGATGCCGCCGACCTGCGTGTGTCCGCCATGGCCCCCACACCGCCCCAGGGCGAGGCTGACACCGACTGCATGGACGTCAATGTCCGTGGGCCTGGTAGGTGCTTGGCTGCCCACCCAGGGGTGCTCTGGTCCAGCAGCCTGCGCTTCCCCGTGCTTCTCTGTCTGTACCCCGCCCACCTCCCTCCCCTGAGCCCCCGAGATCAGTCTTTTGGAAGCCGAGTGTGGGAGGCGGGGGGCAAGATGCTCCTTGTCCTAAGACTCACTCTGTCTCTCACCTGCTTCCTCTTGAGTGACCCTGAGCCCGCTGGGCCCCGTGAATTGATTTTTTCCTCTCAAAATCTTTTGGGACATGTGAAGTGTTGATTTCTTAACTGCATTTTTACATCGTCTTTGTTTTGGGTGGATTGTCGGCAGAAATCTTAGGCAGGTCATAAGCAGAGCCGCGGGGGTCACTTTGGCTCTGTCCCTTGGGAAGCTCAGATTGATTTTGATGGCCTCAGCTGGCGCAACCACATGTGCAAGGACCACCACGGGCTGGGTCACGTGTGCAGACTGCTGCCCACCAGCTCAGGACCATCGTCCCTGGCTGAAGCTGCTACTGGGGGGTGGCCAGCCTTCCTGACCGCGCACCCTGTCCCCGCCTCCCCGCAGACGGCTTCACGCCTCTGATGATAGCCTCGTGCAGCGGAGGGGGCCTGGAGACCGGCAACAGCGAGGAGGAGGAGGACGCACCGGCCGTCATCTCGGACTTCATCTATCAGGGCGCCAGCCTGCACAACCAGACGGACCGCACCGGGGAGACCGCCCTGCACCTGGCCGCCCGCTACTCACGCTCTGACGCGGCCAAGCGCCTACTGGAGGCCAGCGCCGACGCCAACATCCAGGACAACATGGGGCGCACGCCGCTGCACGCGGCTGTGTCTGCCGACGCCCAGGGCGTCTTCCAGGTGGGAGCCGCTGCCACTCACGCGCCGCCCCCCACCAGTCCCCCGCCGGCCTTCCCTTCTGCTCTGGGCCAGTGCCTCGCTTTACATGGACCCAGAGCCCTGAGCCTAGGCATAACCTAAGCAGAGACAGGTTTATCCTAAGTCTTTGCTCTGAGCAGGGCACATGGCTGGGGAGGGGGTGCGGCCCTGGGGGACTGACAAGGCATTTCCCCCAGGTCTATCGTCTACCTGGAGATTGACAACCGGCAGTGTGTCCAGTCGTCCTCACAGTGCTTCCAGAGCACCACGGACGTGGCCGCCTTCCTGGGGGCGCTGGCCTCGCTGGGCAGCCTGAACATCCCCTACAAGATCGAGGCTGTGCAGAGTGAGTGGCCGCCCTCGGGGCCGCATCCTGGGGGAGTCCGCCCGCGACGGGCTAAGTCCGTTTGCCCCAGAACGCACTTGCTCTCTGTGTCACTTGCCACCCACGGGTGTGCGTGCGCCATCCGGAGGTCGTTCCGCGAGCATTTTTTCGGTATTTCCTGCCTGGCACGCCCTCCCTACCGTAGTGACAGCTGCTGGCGAGGCTGGCCCCCGGGACAGGCGCACCCGCCAGAAAGTGGGAGCCGTTTTCTCTTCCACCCCTTCTCCCCCCACCCCCCCGATTCTTCTTTGTTGGGTATTATTTCAAAATCATTACAGCTTTTTAAAAAGGAGAGAGAGGGGGAGACAGAAGAATTGATCGGTGTCATGTGAAGTGTTGATTTCTTAACTGCATTTTTACATCGTCTTTGTTTTGGGTGGATTGTCGGCAGAAATCTTAGGCAGGTCATAAGCAGAGCCGCGGGGGTCACTTTGGCTCTGTCCCTTGGGAAGCTCAGATTGATTTTGATGGCCTCAGCTGGCGCAACCACATGTGCAAGGACCACCACGGGCTGGGTCACGTGTGCAGACTGCTGCCCACCGGCTCAGGACCATCGTCCCTGGCTGGAGCTGCTACTGGGGGGTGGCCAGCCTTCCTGACCACGCACCCTGTCCCCGCCTCCCCGCAGACGGCTTCACGCCTCTGATGATAGCCTCGTGCAGCGGAGGGGGCCTGGAGACCGGCAACAGCGAGGAGGAGGAGGACGCACCGGCCGTCATCTCGGACTTCATCTATCAGGGCGCCAGCCTGCACAACCAGACAGACCGCACCGGGGAGACCGCCCTGCACCTGGCCGCCCGCTACTCACGCTCTGACGCGGCCAAGCGCCTACTGGAGGCCAGCGCCGACGCCAACATCCAGGACAACATGGGGCGCACGCCGCTGCACGCGGCTGTGTCTGCCGACGCCCAGGGCGTCTTCCAGGTGGGAGCTGCTGCCACTCACGCGCCGCCCCCCACCAGTCCCCCGCCGGCCTTCCCTTCTGCTCTGGGCCAGTGCCTCGCTTTACATGGACCCAGAGCCCTGAGCCTAGGCATAACCTAAGCAGAGACAGGTTTATCCTAAGTCTTTGCTCTGAGCAGGGCACGTGGCTGGGGAGGGCACCAAACTCCACACGTCCTCGAAGGGAGGCACGGCTGGAGGTGGTCCAGCAGAAGGCCGAGGGCAGGGCCTCCTCACCCTGACCCAAGACGCTCCCGTCCCTCCCTCCCGGCCACAGCAGAGGCATAGCCTGTGGCAGAGCGAAGTGGGCTTTAGAGGCTGCTGCTTGCTGCCTGCAAACCCGGGCCTCGGCCTTGCTGGGGAGCCCAGGACATGGGGCATTTGGGGATTTGGATGCCTGAGTCTTTGGAGAATGTCCCTGACAGAGGCTCTTTTTGCAAGCTGCCCACTGGTCCGCTGGCTGCAAGACCCCAGGTCTGGGCAGCCCTACCCTGCACAGATGGGCAGTAAGCCGGGGGGGTTACCACAGGGCTTTGGATTTCATAGTTTTTAGCGTGTTGTCCTATGGAAATCAGAAATTGAGGTTAGCCGGAAGGGGACAATGTAAACGAGTCCCTGGAGGCAGGCTGTGGCCATTCGCGGTGGCAGCCCTTCTGGCCCGTGGGGACTTAACTCCCCCAGGTGCTTCGCAGGAACGAGGCCATCTCCGCACACTGCTCGGCGCCAGCTTTTCCTCCACCGGCAGACTCGCCGTCCTTGCAGCCTGTGACCTGGGATGAACAGCACCTCCTGTGTGTCTGGAGGGACATGGCAGAGGGCAGCGGTGCTGAGTGTGGCTCCAATGTCTGGAGCCGGGATGCAGGCACTGGCTCTGTGGCTGGGCAGGGATTTGATCTCTCTGTCCTGAAGCGGTGGTGGCAGCCAGGTCTGTGGTGAGGGTCAGATGAGGCCAAACGTGGTCACCAAGGAGCTGGTCTTTGGGCAGCATGGCCTGCACTCTGCCCTTGGTCCTTCCAGCCGCAGCCGTGGGGCCCTGCCCCTCCGTGACTGTCCAGGCTTGCTGGGGCCATTTGGACCCAGGAGGGGCTTCGTCCATGCTGGGCACGGGTTCCGGGCCAGGGGCCCCGGGCCCAGCTTTACTGAGTCTGACACCTTCCCCGTCACCCAGATCCTGATCCGGAACCGAGCCACAGACCTGGACGCCCGCATGCACGACGGCACGACGCCGCTGATCCTGGCCGCCCGGCTGGCCGTGGAGGGCATGCTGGAGGACCTCATCAACTCCCATGCCGACGTCAACGCCGTGGATGACCTGGGTAAGCGGGCAGGGGCCTGGCCGCGGGGACGGGCCCACCACAGCCTGGCCCGCCCCAACCCTTCGCGCTCTCCCCATGCAGGCAAGTCCGCCCTGCACTGGGCCGCGGCCGTGAACAACGTGGAGGCCGCCGTGGCGCTGCTGAAGCATGGTGCCAACAAGGACATGCAGAACAGCAAGGTACGGGGGCGGCGGCGAGGGGCCGCGCAGGGCCGGCTGTCCTTCCACCCAGCACCCGTCCTTGCTGACCACGGGTCCCCTAGACCTGCAGCTTAAACTGCTGGGCCTCGGCTTCCTGGCCTGGGAAGGCCGGGCGGGGCCTGGGCACACACGTGTGGACGCTTTAGCTGGGGCCTGCGTGTCGTTAGCCCTCTCGCTTCCTTCGATCTGCATTTGCTGCCACCTCCCAGGTGTAGGCTGCCACCGCTGCAGGACGCGTGTCCCAGTACAGTGAGTGGTGCGGTGGCAGCCGTTCTGTCTGCCCCTCTCCATGACCTGGACCTTGTGTCCTGTCCTTGGCTGTCACCGAGCGGGGGTGGCCCCGATGGCACAGGTTGATGACCAGCCGGCCTGCTGGTCCCCCGGTGGCGGGGCGGCGGCGAGGGTGACCGCAGCCACCCCGTGCTGTGCCCCCAGGAGGAGACGCCGCTGTTCCTGGCCGCCCGGGAGGGCAGCTATGAGACGGCCAAGGCACTGCTGGAGCACTGTGCCAACCGGGACATCGCCGACCACATGGACCGCCTGCCGCGGGACATCGCACAGGAGCGTATGCACCACGACATCGTGCGGCTGCTGGATGAGCACGGCCTGGCGCGCAGCCCCCCGCTGCACGGCGCCCCCCTGGGCGGCGCGCCCACCCTGTCGCCCCCGCTCTGCTCACCCAGCGGCTACCTGGGCAGCCTCAGGCCCGCCGTGCAGGGCAAGAAGGCCCGCAAGCCCAGCACCAAGGGCCTGGCTAGTGGAGGCAAGGAGGCCAGGGACCTCAAGGCCCGGAGGAAGAAGTCCCAGGACGGCAAGGGCTGCCTGCTGGACAGCGCGAGCGTGCTGTCCCCCGTGGACTCCCTCGAGTCGCCCCACGGCTACCTGTCGGACGTGGCCTCGCCACCCCTCCTGCCTTCCCCCTTCCAGCAGTCCCCATCCGTGCCCCTCAGCCACCTGCCGGGCATGCCCGACACCCACCTGGGCCTCAGCCACCTGGGCGTGGCGGCCAAGCCCGAGATGGCAGCGCTGGGCGGGGGCGGCCGGCTGGCCTTCGAGGCTGGGCCGCCACGCCTCTCCCACCTGCCCGTGGCTTCCAGCACCAGCACAGTCCTGGGTTCTGGCAGTGGCAGCGGGGCCGTGAATTTTGCCGTGGGCGGAACCACGGGCTTGAACGGCCAGTGCGAGTGGCTGTCTCGACTGCAGAGTGGTCTGGTGCCAAACCAGTACAACCCACTGCGAGGGAGCGTGGCCCCGGGCACGCTGAGCACACAGGCCCCTGCCCTCCAGCACGGCATGCTAGGTCCGCTGCACGGCGGCCTCTCCGCCACTGCCCTGTCCCAGATGCTAAGCTACCAGGCCCTGCCCAACACGCGGCTGACCACCCAGCCTCACCTGGTGCCGACCCAGCAGGTGCAGCAGCAGCAAAACTTACAGATGCAGCCGCCGCCGAGCCTGCCGCCACCGAGCCTCCAGCAGCAGCAGAACCTGCAGCCACCACCCCAGCCACACCTCGGCGTGAGCTCGGCCGCCAGCGGCCACATCGGCCGGAGCTTCCTGGGTGGGGAGCCGAGCCAGGCAGACGTGCAGCCACTGGGCCCCAGCAGCCTGGCAGTGCACACCACCCTGCCACAGGACAGCCAAGCCCTGCCCACGTCACTGCCGTCCTCCCTGGCCCCGCCCATGACCACCGCCCAGTTCCTGACGCCGCCCTCGCAGCACAGCTACTCCTCCCCCATGGACAACACCCCCAGCCACCAGCTGCAGGTGCCCGAGCACCCCTTCCTCACCCCGTCCCCCGAGTCCCCCGACCAGTGGTCCAGCTCCTCCCCACACTCCAACATCTCCGATTGGTCCGAGGGCATCTCCAGCCCGCCCACCAGCATGCAGTCCCAGATCGCCCACGTCCCCGAGGCCTTCAAGTAAACAGGCGGCTTGTGCTTCCTTTCCCAGGCCCTGCCGGGCGGCTGCCGTGTGCTCCACGGACGCCGGGCTGACCCAGGGAGCTTTTTTAGAAAGAAATATGTTTTTATACAAAATAAGAGAACGAGGACTTGAAATTCTTTTTTTAGTATTTATTTATGTACTTTTATTTTACATGGAAACACTGTCTTTTTATTTATATGTACTGTTTTCTATGGCACCGATAGACTAGTTCTCAGTTGGGTTTTCTTACGTAGGATAAAGATTATGTATTTGTAAAAAATATATATATAAACAAAGATTCATGATTTATAAATGCCATTTATTTATTGACTTTTTTTTTTCAAAACTCAAAAAGAGATGTCGGAGAGGGGAGGTTTGAGCCAGCATTGTCCAAAACTCTCCCAGTGCCGGGGCCCCAGACACCCCCACACCCGCCCCCCGCCCAGCATCTGGAGAGAGTGAGGCGGAACCTTCACACCTTTGGCACATGGGTTAAGTCGTCTCTGAAAAAGGAAAGTAAAACGTACAGTGATGTGGTTTATACGTTTGGATGTTTTTTTACTGATTTTTTTTTTTTTTTTGAAAATGTGCTTTTAACGGCGTGTTCTTGGTATACCGAGAAGACGTTCGGGGTACCGATCATGAATCTTTGTTTCAGGTTCAGTGTTATGTAGTCATCCATTGGTGTTGCCAGTTCTTGTTCTGCCCCTGGCCCTTCTTGGTATAGGAGCATCATGTAGAATGAGATCAGGCGTGGCTGCGCGGTGCCCACCTTGGCCCCGCGTGGAGGAATCCGACCCTTTTCTGGGGAGAGACGCCGCTGGAAGCCTCGGTATCTCTACTCAGCGTCTCCCAGGCTCAGCTGAAGATGGACGGGCACCGCCGGGGCCGGGCTCGGCCAATGGGCCCCGTTTCCACAGGACACTTGCCAGAGTAACAACCGACATCGAGGTTTTGAAAAAAACGTGGCTGTGTCTGGCCTTGGTGGTGCGCACAGGCCACTTGTCCCTCCCGGGGCCTGGCGGGGCTTGGTGGGACACGCAGCTGAGGCGGTAGGCTCGGGGGCAACAGGAGTCTGCTCGAGGGCCACCCCTCCTGGTTGAGGGGGCGGTGAGCCCAGGGAAGGAGCAGATTCTTGCAATATCAAGTATAAGCCTGTGGCAAAGAAATGTCTGTAAATACATTTTTAAAGGTGGATTTTGTTTAAAAAATCTGAATGAACGAGTCTGTCGGGTCATGCTGATGGGTGTCAGAACGGGGCTCCGCTCACACCCCAGGCCTTGTGACCTGCAGCTGCCAACATCCTGGCTCCTAGGAGTGAACCAGGAAGGCTCTGCCGCATGCTCAGGCAGGTGTCCACCGCCTCGGGGCAGCTTCTCCGGCCTTGCCGGGCCGGTGTTGTGCCGCCCCTTGTGGGTATGACCGGACACATCCTAAGATGTTGATTCTTACTGTGCTTTATAAAATAGAGTGTAGTTTACAGAAACAGGAACCTTTTTTTAAAAGTTAACTACATGCAAAACTGTAGGTGATAAATATGATGTATTTTTTTTCATCTCTTTTTGTTAACAATTTACAATAAAAATGATGCTGATCGGCATCCAGATTTTGCTAAACTTGGCCGTGGTGTCGGCTCCCTTTCTGGGAGGGAGGGGTGGGGGGACAGAGGGACAGGGACAGGCTGTTCTCCTCTGAGGCACCCGCAGTCCTGCCCCTGCTGACGAGAGAATGTTGGAGAGACCGCCCAGCCCCCGCCCAGAGCCACGCTGTCTCCTGTTCTACATCCAGCTCTGCATCTGCCAGGGCCAAGTCTCCCCATTCCCCCCCTCCACCCACACACACACCGCTGGCCCGTGCTGGGAAGCAGGGACACACAGAGCAGGGCGCATGCAGCCCCATCACTGGGGACTTGCCTATCTGGGGTGACACGAGGTTCCAGGCTCTCCCATCCTTCTGGGCCACACAGGGTGAAGGCACCACTCACTCAACCTAGGCATGGCAGGCAGGAGGGTGTGAGCAGGGACTTCCAGACCCTTTGGGGAGGGCAAAGGCAGCCCTCGAAGCACCTGAGCAGGGCCATCAAGGGACTGACACAGTGAGCTGAGAAGGTGCTGTGAACCCAAGAGGGTGCAGGCCAAGTAGCACCATTTTCTTGGGAATACAGAGTATGGCCACAGACTGTGCCCTTGCCAGGTGCCCATGTACGCCTCTGCTATCCCTCCTGCCTGCCTCCAACTCCGCAGGACGCGCGCCTCTCTATATGGCCCACGCCCTCTTCACAGGGCCCTGCCCCTCCTCCACATGGCCCCGCCCCTCTTCCGCAGGGCCATGGCCGTAGCCTCAGGCAGGTGTATTCAAACCACATTAACAAAAGGAGAGTCCTGTGTCCTCTGCACCGCAAGGTGTTGCGACCCAAGGACAAGTGTGAGGCCAAGCTCTCCTCACTGCGTTTGGAAGCTCCTCCGCTGCTCATCACGGTGCTGGGCACAGGATTCGGGTGCTGGGCACGGGATTCGGGTACCGGACTAGAGCCTCCGGGAACTGGCATTAGGCAAGGGCCCCACCTTTCAGACGGAGGGGCTCAGCCTGAATTCTACCCAAGGACTCCCAGCAGCCCCAAATTTCACTCCCAGGTGTACACCCAAAAGAAGTTAAGGCAAACTCCCACGAGGCCGTGCACGCCGTGTTCACAGCAGCACCATCTGCAGCAGCCAAGAGGTGGGGCCAGTCCCTCTGCCGTCGTCCAGAAGAACCAAGTGTGGCCTACCCACACTGTGATGGTGATTTTATGCTCATCTTGGCTGAGCCATTTGACCACATGTGCCTGTCTCTGGCTGAGACTGACAATTGAATAGGTGGGCTGAACAAAGCAGGTGGCCTCCCGATGTGGGTGGGCCTCGACCATCAGTTGAAGACCTGACAGACCAAAATGCCTGAGCAGGAGGCAGCTCCATCTGGTTGACCGCCTGAGCTGGATGTCGGTCTTTCCTGCCTCTGGACTCAGACCGAAACATCACCCCTCCCGGGTCTCCTGCCTGGCAGCCACAGCTCTGGAGACATCCTCGTGTGGGCCAATCCGTTATCATAAATCTCTTCTCATGCTATATATACAGCCCATCCATTCGGTTTCCCTGGAGAACCCAGACTAATACACATCCAATGGAATATTTTTCCGCCATGAAAAGGGACGGATCTCTGACACCTACTACAGCTGGGCTGGACTCCAGGAACATGCTGAGTGAAGGCTGCCGACTCCTGGGGCTGCTTATGAGTATCATGTCCATAAATGTCTGGTTTTGTGCTCTGCAAATTTTACCTTGACAAATTAATTTTGAAAAGAAAGAAAGAATGAGCCATGTTTGACCTCCCAAGAAGTTCATTCAGGGTTTGGGATTCCCACAGACTCAGCGGGCGGGTCCTCGGGGGACCCGGTGTTTCAAGGAGGACCTCTGTGCTCCCCAGAGTCATTGGAGTCCCCACAGAGGAGACGACGCCACCTCTGAGCCTGAAACGTCTCGTGTTCGCAGTGGGTGCCCTAGAAACCTGGCCCTTCCCGTGTCCCGGCAGATGAGGTCCCCATAGAGGGCCACCGGTGAGGGGAGTGCCATGGGGTACGCTCTGCTCTGCCCTCCCCTGCCGGCTCTTCAGTCCCTTCCTTGGGACTCAATCCTGATCTGTCCCCCAGGTTCCGAAGGGCTGGTGGAGGTCCCCAGGGCCCCAGAGGTGCACACTGTAGGGTGAAAGGGGGCCTGAGATCCACCCCTTTGTCCCGCCAGGGCCCAGACCTGCTCCCGCTGCCAGGTCTTCTCCCTCCGAGCTGCCCTCTCCATTGCTGGACCCTGAGTCAGCCTTCACCGGCCCCCGCCTGGCCACTGTGCACCTCCAAGGGGGGACACAGCCTCCACCCAGGGCTCAGCTTAGCCAAGATGCCCCTGAGCTGGAAGTCCACTGTGGGCTGAGCTGTGTCCCCCCAAATGTCGAATGTGGAAGCCCTCAGCCCCTAGGACCTCAGAATGTGACTGTATTTGGAGATGGGTCTTCAAAGAGGTGATTAAGGTAGAATGAGGTCACTAGGGTGGGCCCTGACCCTATAGGGCCCTGAGCCAATAGATGAGGACGCAGACACACAGAGGGACGATGACATGGGAACACAGTGTGAAGATGGCCATCTGCAGGCCCAGGGAGCGGCCTCGGCAGGAACCGGCCCTGCCCACACCTGGGCCTCAGACGTCCAGCCTCCGGGCTGTGAGAAAATTAATTTCTGTTAAGCCACCGGGTCTGTGGTGCTTTATGACTGCCCTAGCAGACTCATACAGGGTACCAGGTCACAGCTCTTGGGGGCCAAATGCATGTCCCAGAGGCCACATTCCCAGCAGCACCGGACATCTGCCCTGGCCCCTGTTCCCTCCTCAGGGTGCCACACCCTGGGGACTTGGAGGCTTGTATTTTTGATGTCAACACCAGAGGTGCCCGCCTGCCCTCCTGAGGCCTCCTTCCTTCATGCCCGCGTGAAGGGACAGGGGACCATCCTCCGAGCCTCCAGGATGACGTACTGCGGCACCGCCAACAGAAAAGTAAAGCAGGCCACGTATGCAATGCGAAATATCTTAGTAGCCACATTAGAAAAGTAGAAAGAAACAGGTGAAATTTATTTTAATAATACATCTTAGTGAATCCAATATACAGTTTCCTCTTGGAGAACGTGGGGGTTGGGGGGGTGCCAACCCCCAACAGTCAAATCCGTGTGTAATGTTTGTGTAATGTTTGACTCCCCCCAAATTTAACTACTAATAGCTACGGTCGACCAGAAGTCTTACCGGCAACATGGAGTCGGTTAACACATCATTTGTAAGTTCTGTGTATCACAGTCTGATTTCTTACATTAAGGAAGCTTAAAAAAATGTTAAGAAAATCATAAGGAAGAGAAAATACATTTACAGTATTTACTGGAAAAAAATCATGTTTATGTGGCCCCGACGGTTCAAACCTGTGGTGTCCAAGGACCAGCTGTACCCAAAATATCGTCATCTCAACACAGTTAGCCACGTATTTTACATTCCACCACTCCACCCCCATACCGTCTTTGAAATCCAGCGTGTTTCAGGCTCACAGCACACCTCAGTTTGGACCTGCCGTAGGTCAGGTGCTCAGCCACCGCGTGTCGCTCCTGCCCACTACAGTGGATGGTGCAAATTTAGACCCTCAAGAGCGAGCCCCGGATGCGGCCGCCCCACACCTTGGACTCGGTGGGCGCCAGCCGCCCCCGTGCCCTGGGGGGATCGTCAGGGAGACCGAGCTCGCTGGCTGGTGGAGCTCGCTGGCTGGTGGAGCCCGTTTCCACTCTGGCTCAGGAGCTTCCCAGCCCAGTGACAAATCGCCTGGGGGCAGCGCAATCCAGAAACCGCAGGCGGGAGGGGACAGGGCTCCTGGCACAGGCAGACTCTGCAGAGCTTGCTATGGCCACTTCCTGTGGGGAGCGCCCACAACACGGGTCTCTGGCATGATGCCCAGGGATTGCTCTGTAAAAGTATTTCAACCAGAAACCTACACCGTGTGGTTGCTTCATCCCGCCACCAACGGGGACCGGAAGTGCTGGGTCCAAAGCGTGTTCGGTTGGAGACAGAGGGGTTTGGGGCCCTGGTCAGGGGATCTTCACTGCAGGGCTTTAGAGGCCTCTGCAAGATCTAAGTGCCTGGGTCTCCAGAGAGCGTGCACCAAGTGTCCCTAACCAACCCCCCTGCAGTGAGGGAAGGAGGGCCAGCTGCCCACGGGCTGGGAAACGCTGTGCCTACACCTTAAAGATATCGGGGCGGCCACCAGCTAGCCCCATGGTGCCTCCCACCCGAGGTCACGTCATGTTTGCGGCCTCAGGCAGGTGACTTGGTGTCTCTGAGCCTCAGTGTTCTCAGGGGTAGAGAGGGAACTGCTCCCAGCTGACCTCCTGGGCGTGTGGGGGCCCTATGAGGTCGCTGACACCGACTCTAAGCTCCTGGAGCGCGGAGCACGGCACCCTGTCCCAGAAATGGCACAGCACCATTGTCACCAGGACCCTAACATGGCGCCCTTGTCTGCCCCGCCCCCAGCAGACCTGCGTGGGCTCCCTCGAGCCAGGACGTAGCCCCATTCAGTGGGAGCCGTCACCGTGCCTGCTCGGGACCAGAATTCCAGGCTCAGAGAGGTGGCAGTGCTTCACACGATCTTGGACTTGAGGCCATTCCCGGACCTCACGGCCGGGGACTATTGATAAACACTATCAATGTATGTTACCATCCTGTGATTATCATTAGATCCATGACTTTTCCTGCGAATCCGCGTGTGTCTTTGACGACATGGCACAGCATTTTGTGGTGAGAGTGACCTCAGCCCGAGGCAAACCTTACGTTCTGCTACAGTCCTCGTCAGCTCCGTCATTTCGTCTTAAAGACAAGCCCCAGGGAAGAGCGTGAGCTTCGGCGAAATTCCTTGTTCCCCACCAACCATTTGCTTATCTGTAACAGGAAAGGAAGACAAGGACTCTGGCACGGAGTGACACTCGCCCTGGCCACACCTGGCTGAGGACCTCACGGTCGCCAGTGCCCCTAGTGGGTGCAGCGTGAAGCTGAATGTCACCCTTCTTATAAAGCAGCACTTGCCAGCCTCCAGAGCAGAAGCATGAAGTCACTGCACATGGAGCTTGAAAAATAAGCATCCTCTGTTATGCCATCTAGTCAACTCTGGGGGACTTTAATGGAACACCTGATGTCCGCAGAAGATCCCTCCACCCTTTCTGGGGAGTCCAGAGATGAATGATAGCCCCCACGGAGGGCACAGTCTGGGGGTGATGGGGGCAGCCAACAACCTTCCTCTGGCTGCATTGAGGCCAGATTCTGAATGAGCCTGGGTGTCCCTGATGCCAGCACCCCAGAGCCGCTGTCCTGTGAGGAGCCACCAGGAGGCAATGTCTCGCTGGGCCCAGCCCTGCCACTTGGAGGCGGTGCTCTGTCTCCCCCTGCTGGCAGTATCCTGCCAGTGCTCCCTTGTGCAAGCAAATGAGGTCCCGACCAGGACTCCCCCAAAACAAGGTAAGTGCCTGGGTTTCCATGTGCACCTCACCTAACGCTCATGGCCACTTCCTGAGACAGTCTTATCATCCCATTTGAAAAATGAGGAAGCCGAGGCTCGCAGAGACAGACGACCTCCCCAAGTTCACCCATTTGAGCCCGGGCGGCATGACTCCTGAGTCCAAGTTCTCATAACCGTTTGAGGGGTCACCTCCTCTTGGAGGACTAGAGGGGCCTAGCAGGCCTATGTCACTCACCCATCACCTTTCAGACATAGAAATGAGCTCAGGGAAGGACTTGCCAAGGTCACTGCCAAGAGTTAATGCCGCAGCCAGCCTGGCACTTGGCAACCTGCAGGTGTTGGAGCTCTGCCCAGCTCCGTCCAGGCTGTTTCCTCTTCCCAGTCCACAGCTCCCACTTCCAGCCTCCAAGTCCACTGGTACTTAGGACTCTTGCCTTCCTGTCCTGTTCCTTGGGCTGACGTGTGTGAGGTGCTGGGCTGGGCTGGGCTGGGCTGGGAGCTGTGGATGCAGCTGGCAGCAAAAGAGAGAGTCCTGCCCTCGGGGGTCATCTGGGGTTTGGCCGTCCCCACCAGTGTGGCCCCAGCAGCCTCGCTGCTAGTTTAGACTCCCCAAGGCCACCTTCCAGGCTCCGGCTCTCTATTAGCGCCTTGCCAGATCGCCTGGGGAGAGGAGGCTAAACTGATGCTGTCGATGTCGATGTCATTCCTGGACAGAAAGCCCCAGAACGCTTCCCTTGCTTTCAGAAATGAAGTGCGAATCCCCTTGCCTGGCCTGAGTGCGGGCCCACCAGCCACCACGCCGAGTCCGCTTCCCAGGTTTCCGTCCCTTGCCACTGCATGAGCTTCTGTTTGCTCCTGACACAGTGCTCCTCCCCATCTCTGCCCCTGCTGTGCCCCGAGCAGGTGGGGCCCAGGCCTTGCACTGGGCATTTGCAGCCACCCGGGGTCCGTGCTCCCCAAGGGCAGAGGCTGGACCTGTCTGTCCTACTGCCACAGCCACAGCCCCTGGCAGTGCCTGGCACGCAGCAGGGGCTCAGCCGCCGGGCCACCCGCAGCTTCCCCGGGGCTCGGCTCTCCGCGGCCGGGGCGGGTGCGGAGTCGGCGTCCTCCTCCGGCTTCTCCCTTAGTCCCTGCTGCTTATTCACAGCTTTAGACGCTTAGTACTTGGCTCAGTGGTTCAAAGAGAAAGTTCTCTGAGATGGCTAGGTGCCAGGCCCACTTCCAGATGGTGGACGTGAGGGATGGTGCTGTGCTCACGATGATGACGAC
>NW_011888938.1:1131923-1134401 GCF_000151845.1 Pteropus vampyrus
AGGCTGATTCTAGGCCGCCTCGGGGGGCTCCGGGGAGGTGGTACCTTTCTATCGGTCAAGAGGAGAGAAGAGCCGACTCCATGGGCAAAGGGGAGGAAGCCTGCGAGTAACGACGGCGGTCCTGGCAGCACACCTCCCGGGCACAGGTCCCCGAGCGTTCTGCAGCCAGTTACCCTACATCCCAGTTTGCCCCAGAAAGCTCCAGTTCATGGTTGTTGCCCCAGCACGTGATCAGCAGCGCCCCCTTTCAGGCCCCAAATTGTCCACGTGCTCACTCCGCTTGAACCCCAACCCTGCTTGAACCCCAGGTGGACGAGAACCTGATGCACAGGGAGGTCAAGGAAGCTGACCCAGGCCACACAGCCTCTTGGTAGCAGGCGGGCCTCGAAGCGGAGGGTCTGTGACTCAGAGCCCTGGTCTCCACGACCCAGAGGCTGGACGGCTCAGCCGTGGGCCTGGGACTCGCTCTGTCACACCAGGCTACAGACCCTGAGAACCTGAGGTCTCCACTCAGAAGCTTGGCAAGAGGGCGCAAGGGACAGGAAGAAAGCCCGAGGTCCTTACGAGTCAACTAGCTGATCTTAGCTTTCCTTAAAGTCACACTGCCTGAGTCCATGCCATGCCACCCCTTTAAGAGCCCTGCCCCAGGGCCCAGAAGTCTCACGCTCGACCAGGGTGGCTTGGTGTCTGCAGCTTATGGTCTCTCCAGGTTAGAGCCCACCAGGGCCACACACTGGGCTCCTCAGGACACCGGCGGGCAAGTCTGGACCCCGACTCCTGGGCTCTTTGAGAGCGACAAGGGGCCAGGCCTGAGCAGGGGGGAGTCAGCGTTCTCACCCCCACATTCCTCGGTTTCAAGAGGGGAACCATGGTATCTCCCTGCGGAGTGGTTTGCTGGGACAAAGCCACGGCAGAGCACGGGGCCCACAGGATGACGTGGATCAAGGGCAGTGGGGCCCAGGGCTGAGAGCTACCACGTGTTCCTCAACGCTGTGTTGAAACAGGCTGGGAACGCCACTTCTGCCAGACAAATGTTAGCTTAGCGGAGCGGCCACGTCAGACGGGCTGAAGCTGTCCCATCGCCCACTTCCCCCACCCCGGGCTCTGACAGCGTGGCTGCTGTCAGCGTCACAGCAAACAAATGCCGAACCACACTTTCCTTCTTCCCAGGCCTCTGGGGCCCGCCGGTGACCAGGTGCCCTCCCACCCCGGGTACGCACCTCGGCCACTGTGGGGCAAGCAGCAGCCGCCGCCACTGGGAGCTCAGTGGCCAGGCAAAGTCAGATGGGTGCGCTCGCCGCCCTTCCTGCTCTCTGGAAGGAGCCGGGACCAGTGGGGCGGGCTGCCGCTCTTCCCCATCCTTGCTAGGCAGGTGTGCAGGTGAGTGGGCCCGACCTCCCTTTTCTCATCGGGAAAATGAATAAACAAATAGCAGCAGCCCTTGTTCCCTAAGATTCTCCATGGGAGGGTTCAGATGGTGTCTGCCAGGTGGGCGCCAGGACGAGGCAGCAGCCATGGGAGGAACAGGAGGCTGAGGCCCAGCAGCCTAGCTTGTCGCTGGGTGCCTCTGGTGTCGCGTTCATTCAACAACGGTTAGGGGCTCCATCCACGGGTCTTCACAGTTGAGGGTACAATCCTGGGCACAGGGGGAGATGCTCGCTGCTCTCTGGAAGAAGCATTAGGGACCTCGAAGGATATCAGGGCAGACAAAAGAGGAGCTGGGGACAGCGAGCCCAGCGCCCGGCAGAGGGAAAGGACCAAACGGAGTGTGTGCACCGGGGAGGAGCAGAGGGGCCGGCGGAGGAGAGCACCGAGCCGGGGAAGAGGGGGCGTGCGGCTGGGGTGCACCGGACGACCTTCGAGACGCGCACAAGTGGGCAGTGGGACCGGCGGCGTCCGCTCCTTCCAGGGCTCTGTGCGGAGCAGACGGGCATTGCTTCCCGAGAGCTAGGTGTGAACGGAAATCAGCTTCCCCGGCAGAAAGGGGACCCGGAGCAGCCAACAGCCGTAACCAGGCAACCGGCAGGGCGCCCCGAGGTGCGCACGCGCACTCCGCCGCGGCGGCCAGCGCACGCGCGGTGTCCTCCCGCCCGTCTCCTCGCCGGCGAGGCCAACGGCAGAATGGGAGGAACGCGCCTGCGCCAGGGCGCCACTCGGGTTCTCGGCTCAGTCTAGTAGCTGTCGTCGGCGGGTGCACCTGCTGGCGTCGGTCGTGCAGGGCTGACTCTCCCTTTGGGTCTGACTGGAGAATCCCTACTCTTCTCACAAGACGAGAAGCGGCGGCGAGAAGGAGCCGGCGTAACCGGGGCGACGTCCCAGGGCGGCCCCCGAGCGCCCTGCGGGGCAGGTGGGCGCAGGGCGGGGAGGAGGCGGGGCCCAGGGGGCGGGACGCTGTCGTGGTGGGGCGGCAGGGGATGCGGCGGTGAAGGATTGGACGCGGTCGGGGGGCGGGGCCGAGGATGCAGGCGAGGGGCGGGG
>NW_011888938.1:1135776-1147991 GCF_000151845.1 Pteropus vampyrus
GTTCCTTGTTACTCACCTACCCTCCGTCGCAGTTTCTGCGGTGAGTCTCCAAATTGTACTGAGAGTTTCCTTTAGGGTAGTGTTGTAAACTTTAACCTGATTCGTTCTGCAAACTCTGTCCTGAGTGTCAGGGTACCCTTTTGGATCTTTGTCATTCTCAGCAGTGTTCAGACTCCCCGTTTTTCTTTGATATCTAAAGATGTTTAATTCTGTACTGAGAAAAGTTGGAGTTTATTGTGTCTTTGGGTCAAGCATCCCATAGTCTAGCAGAGGAGAGCGAGGCAGAGGGTAGACTCATAGGTGCTTCTTGCTCATGTTGGTTCGCACACCTGCAGCTTGAGGCAGCGGCTCTGGGAGGGAGGGAGGGAGGGTGCTTTAAGCTCTCAGTTCAGTAGCCAGGAGTTTATATTGAAAACAGCTTGTGCTTGAGTACGTCCCACAGATACGAGCGGTTTCATTGGAGAGCTAGGTTGATGAGCGGTGCATCTTTAGGGCCAGCTGGTCTCTGAAACAGTCCGCCTTTTATAGTCAGGTGACTGGAGGCCGCGGAGTGACTTCCTGGGCAGAGTGAATGCCCTGTGGTACAGTAAGTGATGTGCAGTTAGTTGCATCGTTTCTCTGCTGGTGAATAGAAGAAGAGCAAAAGACTAAGATCGTTCAAGATTGTTTCTCACGAAATTTGTATTTCATTAAAGTCCTCAAGTGGCGAAGGGGGGAGAGCGGGCGACCTACTCTGTAGGGAAGCAATAGTGTTTGCTTCTAAAAAGTTCTTAGTCCAGGAGTTGAGGACATAACTATAAGAGTTTCTGCAAGGAAAACATTTAAGTAGAAACCTGCGAAGTTTAGATTCTGATGAGATTTCTGTATTAAACCTTGGGAAGGGTTAGGGTATCCCAGAATCCACTGTGAGTAGAATTTCATAAGATGAAACCCAAAGGGACCTTCAAAATCGTCACGTTCTCTCACTTCATAGATAGACGGGGTTGCAGGAAGGGAAGTAGTGCGCCCAGGCCACTCAGCGGGAGGCCCGTCTCGCTCTCAGTGACACCTGACGAACGAATCCTCTGTGCTGTGCCCTGTCCTTTTTCCCCTCGCTGCTTGGACTGGTTGACGGTCCGCTGCGGAAGCCTCACAAGGAGGAAGTTGCATCCTGAGAGCGTCCTGGGTGCCCGTTTTCACGGACGGGAGGAAGGGCTCTGCCTGTCCTGCCCTCAGTCCATATGAGGCTGAGGCTGGCTGTAAATGTGCTGTGTTTTAAAATGACTGGACCAAGTGAGGTCTCTGCTGCTGTTCCTAAGATACAGTCCATTAAATCGAGTGAGTTTCAAAGTGCTTGTCAGTCGGACAGGGTTTCCTGTTGGCCTAGGATGGCATCTGTGGGCAGTAATGGTAGCAGATTAAGAGGTCCGTGGGACTAGTTTTCAGATAGGGAAAGGAACTCTGTAAATTGCTTTGCCTAAAATACATTCATGAGTGTTCTATCCAAGTGTCAGATTTCCAAGAACAAAAGCATTACTCGTGTGGATTAAACTCCGGAGTCCTTCCGCCATTTCTCCCGTGGGTGTTTGCTTTTCTCCTGAGTGGCTAACCTTAACCTGTTGGTGAGACCGATGCCCAGAGACGGGCGTTGTAAAGAGACAGGACTGGATTTTTTGTCTTAAAATTACAGGTTAACTCTTCAAGATTATGCTTCATGTATTTTTTTAAGAAAACAACAAAAAGCACGGAAGAGGATTTTTGCACTTTTTTCTGTAAAAGGTTTTTGGCTCTCTATCATTTAAATGTTTGAATCCAGTCATTTGGTTACTCTTGCAGCTGCTTTACATGGGCTTGGGGTTCCCCAGGAGTGGTCCAGCGGTTAGAGGCGCCTCGCCGGGCTGTTGGGGTTTACCCAGTCCCAGCGCCCTGGGTGAGACATTTCCACGGTGGGATAAAAGGCATTTTGGATGAACTGATTTTACACGTGTGTTTTGCAGCTTTGTATTACTCTGTACTTTATGATGCTCTTTCATTAAAGAAAACAGAAGAGCACAGTTTCAACTTTGGTTTTCCTTCCGAGGTTTAAGAGTCACCAGAGTGAAAAGTGTGATATGCAGTCTAATAGAGGAGTTGGCTCTTTCTGGATCGAGATCTAGTGAGACGTTTCTGGATCTAGTGAGAAGTTACAGGAGAAGCTACTACGTCCCTGGAGCGAATCAGGCTGGCAGGTTCTCCTTCATTCCTGCCAGCTCGGTGAGGGCTTCACGGAGGCAGCGGGCATTCTGGGTGGGTACTTAGCCGGGTTACTTAACTGAGTCCCAGAGAAGGGCTGTGACTTGTCTGAAGTCACTCAGCCAGGGCACCCCCAGCTTCTGTGTTCCCATCCAGTATCCTCGCTCAGGGCACTCCCGGGACAGGGTGGCAGGTCTTGGGGAGTGGGCGTGGCAGAGATGTGTCCCCCGGGATTTAACATGATGTGAAATCATTTTCAGGCTTTCGTCTTAGTTTTCCTGATTATAGTCAGAACTTTGACTCTGTGGATTATATCTTTTTCTTTTTTAGTTCAGATTAAGGAAAGCCTGTTTCCTGCTTCTTTCTGTAAGCGGCATCTAGCTGTGCAAGAGACCGGTCATGCAGCCGCCGCCCCAGGCCGTCCCACCCAGCGTGGTGGGGCCCCCTCCAACCGGGAATCCGCAGAGCATGCTCTGGTCCACCAGCCCGTACAGGAGACAGGTGACTGCCAATGCACCAGTGGCTCCAGTAACTCGCCCATCGCAGCCGGTGACGGATCCGTTTGCCTTTAGCAGACAGGCGCTCCAAAACACATCGCTGGGCAGTGCGTCCAAAAGCAGCCCACCCATTTTGCCAGGCCCAGCCCCACCCATGTCTCTTCAGCGCCCTGGTCTGCCTATGCCTCACGCAAATACTGGGAGTAGCTCCCAAGGACCCCGCGAGCCTCTGCTGGGGCCCCTGTGGCAGCCCAGGGCAGATGTCAGCGCGTTTTCCAGTGTGTCGACCCCTGCAGCACCGCCTGGGCCTGAGATGAACAGCAGTGCCGAGGGCGCCTCCAGCTCTGAGCGTGAGGTTCAGACTCAGCACATTCCAGGAGCAGGTCATGAGCGTTTCCATGGGGGCCATCTGCAGAGGGACCCGCCTGGGCCTGACGGACCCCCGAGTGGGCAGAACCTGCACGACGTGGCTGCAGCACCAGCAGCGTCCCCTTTCTTCTCTCAGCCTCGTCAGCAAATGCCGGGGCACTGGGGGCCAGGGGGCCCAGAGCCCTTGGGTCAGCATTACTGGCCCAGCCCGGAAGGATCCGTCCAGAACATGGTGCCGCAGGCCACCAGCGTTGGCCACTTCCGTACTCCATCCAACCCACACCAGGGTCCCGGCCACGAGCAGCACAGCCCACTGGCGTCTTTACCAGGACCACTGGGCCGTGACGGAAGAGATGAGACACCCTGCCTGCAGAGTGGACACCACGCAGGAAGTAACTTTGATCTTGAAAACACGTTCAGGCAGAATTTCAGAGTTGGGAGGACGCGGGCTCGCCAGGAGCTGAGGCCGAGTCCAGGAATGAAGATAGAGCAGTTGCCAGATCCTGCTCCCGTGAACCCCCCCACTCAGGGAAATAGCCCAGAAAGCCATTTGCAGTACCCGCTGGGGCCTGGGACCGGCCAGGCCCTGCCAGGAGCAGACTCGGGTGTGCTCTCCATGTTTTTCCAAGGGGGAGAGACAGAAAACGAGGAGAACCTTGCCTCTGAAAAAACAGGCTTGGCTGGTCAGTCTGACTTTGATGGTGTCTCCCTCGGCCCTGGACTCGGCCACCCTCCTGCGTACATGGGAGCAGGCGGCGTTTATCAGGCCTTTCTCAGCACCTCCAACAGTGAGACCACACAGCGGGGAGGGGACACCCAGCCTTTCTTCCCTCAGTCTGCAGGCATCCAGCACGATCAACCGGCCACCGAGAGAGCCGTTGTTGACGTGTGGGGCGACACAGCAGGTGCGAGGACTCGGGATGCTGGCAGCTCGCACTATGAGAACGCTGAGAACTCAGAATTCACTCAGAATCAAGAGGTTCTGCCACGCGAACCCCCGAGTTTGGACCCTTCCTCCCCAGGCGATCAGCTCAGATACGGGCCCCTTCCCGGGCCAGCCGTCCCCAGGCGCAGTGTTGTGGGCCATGCTGGAGGTGAGGGCCCAAACATTGAGGCCCTGGATGCACCGCTGCACCCCGTGCGATCCGATAGTGTGTCTTCCAGTTACAATGACAGGAGCCACCGGAGCCATCCAGGTGCCTCCAGGCCCCAGGACCTGGGCACCTTCATTCAGCAAGAAGTTGGGAAACCTGAGGACGAGGCTTCAGGGAGCTTTTTTAAGCAAATCGATTCTTCTCCCGTGGGAGGCGAGGCAGATGAGGCCCCTGCTAGCCCGGATTACCACGGCAGCCTGGCCCAGCCCTCAGCCCCAAGCCCCCCAAAACCCACAGGGATATTCCAGACGAGTGCAAACAGTTCTTTTGAACCAGTGAAATCCCACTTCGTTGGAGTCAAACCGGTCGAGGCAGATCGCGCCAACATGGTGGGCGAGCTGAGGGAGACCCGTGCCCACCAGAGGCAGCCCAGACCGGCTGCCGCGCCGCCCGACAGCTGCCCGGGCAACCTGGAGCAGCCGCCGGACAACATGGAGACCCTATGCCCAGCCCGGGTCTGTTCTCCGCGTCTGAGCACGCCCACGGAGGCCGGCCATGGGCTGCCGCACGCTGGGGGGGCGCCATTGGAGACCGTGCCCCTGACACCCGAGAAGAGGCCCATGACTAGAGCCCATGGAGCCGCGAAGTGTGAGAGCCCAGCGACGACGCTGTGGGCGCAGAACGAGGTGCCGGACTTCGGAGGCAACGTCCTCCTCGCCCCCGCCGCGCCCGCACTCCACGTGCCCGCGAGGCCGCAGTCCTCAGAAGTGATTCAGCCTCCAGATGAGGGGACAGCCGACCCGCTGTCCCGGCCGCCGGGCTTCCTCCCGCCTCTGCAGAGTGGCGACGGCATGGGCGCGTCTGAGAATCTCGAGAACCCTCCCCAAATGGGGGAGGAGGAGGCCCTTCTGTCGCAGGCGAGTTCCGGTTATGCCAGTCTGCTGTCCTCGCCGCCCACCGAGTCTTTGCAGAATCAGCCGGTCCTGGCCGCCCAGCCTGATCAGAGCTGTAGCCCTGCTCAGCCCGTCAATCTCTCTGTGTCCTCGTCGACTCCCACTGAGAAGGCTCGGTCCCACAGAGATGCCTGGGCAGGAGACAGAGCCGTGGTGAGCAGCCGGGCCGTTGGTGGTGATTCCGGAGAAACCGCTCTGTCTGGGCTTCCGGCCAGCTCCCAGGTCTCCTCCCCTCTGCCTCACAGTCTTACCCAGAGTCATCGTCCCCAGGTTACTGGTACACCTGAAATGGCTTCCACTCAGCCTGCTAATTTGCTGGTTCATCCGCCCTCTCATCCAGCTCCAAAGAGCTTGCTTCTAGAAGCTCAAAAGATTCACAGTGCAGAGACTGCCCTTCCAGAGTTGCTTACTAGCCCTGCTGGGGACACAGGTGTGATGTTGGTGCTGCCCGCCAACGCCACCTCGGGGCCGCCCGGTCACAAGGCAGAGCTCCCCAGTAACCGGGAAGAGACTCCAGGAGCCCTGGACTCCGCAGCCCCCAGGACGTCAGGAACTCCCGTAAGGACGGAGAGCTCACCCCATTCCGATGGCCCCACTTCTCACCAGCACCCCACTCCCAGTCAACCCAGGCGGCCTGGGCCACCTAACCCAGACCATTTCTACCAGCAGGTGACGACAGACGCTCAGGACCAGCGAGGCCTGGAGAGAGCCCAGCAGGAGCCAGCGCCAACTCCCCCGCAGGGGCCCAGAGCAGCGCTTCCAGAACCTTCACACCCAAGGAGTCCGCCAGCGCAAGGCCGACCCCCAGACTCAGCCCAACTACCAGCGAGTCTGGCCCCAGCTGACACGAGCCAGCAGCTGTTGCCACGGCCGCCTCAGTCCTCCAGCGCCTCGGCCGTGTCCAGTAGTTCAAGCCAGGCAGCAGTGCGGTCGGACCAGCAGTGGCTGCCGCAGCCAGCCCCGGACTTGGCACCCTACTACTATCATAGATCCTTTTACGACGGTTACCAACCCCAGTACCCCTCGCCATACCTGCCAGACCCTGGCACCACTCCCCTCTACTACCAGGTAAGGCCGGACTCCAACATTCGAACCCCTGAGCGGCGGTTTCTTGCACATGTGTGCCTTGGCGGGGCTCGGTTGGGTGGACTGAAGTGAGCCGTAGTCTGCCGTACAGGGTGCCAGCGCCGCGTGTGGCCTCAGCCACCCTGCCAGGTGGGCCCGTGTCCAGTGTCCGTGGCACGCATTAGCGCCCTGCACGGTGTAGGATACCTGCTGAGTTTTGTCCAACACCGCATCCCCCACCTGCGTGACGGGCCCTTTGTTGGCTGTTGCACCTGTCAGTGGTCTGCAGAACCAGTTCTGGCTGCATGCTTTGAGCAGCGAGGGCAGCCACTTGAAACTTCTGTGGGGACCGGGAGAAGCAGTGTCTAAAGGCCCTTGCGTGGCAGAGTGAGGCCCGCGTGCTGCACGGGAGGTTCCTCCTGCCGCTCTCCGCGGTGGGCGCTATGAGCTCACGAACGTCGTCTAAATTAGGTTCTGATTTAATCTGCGTTTATTTGAAAAACGATGGACACGTTTGGTTATGTGTTCTCTATCACGTTTAGTCCGGGCCCAGCGTCGCCCGAGGTCTGCCGAGGCGTTGGGACTATGGGCTAGGGAGTTTGATAGTCACCGACTTACAACGGGCGGGCAGGGCCGGCGCTAAGCTCGGCTCTCGTAGGACATTTCTGTCCCACGGTCCTTGGCACACCATCATCTGTGTCACGTAGAACTGCGCTGGTCTCCGAGAGGGCTGGCTCTGCATTGGTGTCTAACATGGCACACACCTGTCTTCCCACAGGACATGTATGGCCTGTACGAGCCCAGATACAGGTCCTACGACAGTGTGACACCCGCCTACGCTGAGAACTACCGCTACCCTGATCCTGAGCGGCCCAGCTCCCGGGCCAGCCACTGCTCAGACCGGCCGTCTGCCAGGTGATTGACGTGTGTGCTGCTGGCCGTGGTCGCGTGGTCGTGCATGCGTAGGGGAGCACGCACGCCTGTTTGCCGTGCCGATGTATCGGCAGTGTGGACAGGTTGTAGGCTGTGTTTTTAATTTGAGTTGAGCACACTGCCATGCAGTCGTGGTCATGTTGCCAGCTAGTGTTTGATCAGGCAGCCCCTGCACAGGGCCACCAAGAAGACACCACGTGGGGCCCACGCGCAGCATCCGTGCGCGGGCCAAGTGATTATCCCGCCACTGAGGCATGCGCAGGCTCTGGAGGCGGGCTGGCTGGCCGAATGTCCGGAGTCCTTAGGCTGCGCAGTTATTCACCCGCGTCGCCTCTTCCCGCTGCCGGTCACGCAGATCCCACGGTTCTTAGGCCAGGCGGGCTGGGGCCGGAACACAGCTGGCACCTGGGCCCAAAAGCCTACGTCCTCGCCCACCTCCTGTGCCGGCGCCTGCGGATGCCTTTGTCCCACTTCTAACACTGATGTGCCTCGGTTCGTGATTACAAACGAGGCGTGTCAAGAGGGCCTTGGCGTCCTGCCTCTGCCCGTAAGGTCAGCAGGCCAGCGTCCTCCCACTCAGCTGCTGGTGGAGTCAGAACGAAGGGGGCATGAGCTTGCTCGGCTTTGCCCGCCTTCCAGAGCCTTCAGCCACAGCTGCTCGTGGTCAGGCTGGAAGGAGACGTTGCACCAGTGTAGGTTGTGCTGCGAGGGACTATGGCGTCTTAAACTTGGAGCAGGGATGGCCTGGGCACTGATGAGGCCCTGGCACCCCAGGTTCTTCAGTGCCTGATACTTGCCATGAGCCAGGGCTGACCTCTCCGCGTTGCTCCAGAGGGACACGCTTACCAGCGTGCAGCCCAGCGTTTTTGGTGCTTTAGGCGAGAAGGTTCCCAGGGTTTTAGCACCTGTGTATCGCCATATCACCTGGGAAGCAAGGTTTGGAGTCAAAGCAAACGTGTTATTTCAGGGAGCCCAAGAGGCAAGGGAGTGTTGGGGAGGGTGGGCCCGGGCATCTTGCCGTCCTGGTCCCCTCCACCTGCACGTCATGTTCTCATCAAGAGGCCAGAGCTGGCTCAGTATCAAGAAGGCGCCTAAAAAGAGGCTGGGTCAGTGCCACATGCGTGGCCATCACCCTCACCCGCAGTGCCACGTGTGTGGCCGTCACCCTTACCCGCAGTGCCACATGCGTGGCCGTCACCCTCACCCGCAGTGCCACGTGTGTGGCCGTCACCCTCACCCGCAGTGCCACGTGTGTGGCCGTCACCCTCACCCGCAGTGCCACGTGTGTGGCCGTCACCCTCACCCTCAGTGCCACGTGCGTGGCTGTCACCCTCACCCGCAGCGTTCCCATTATCTAAGTGTCACCACTTCCTCGTGACAGCTCCGGAGAATAACCCTCCCTTTCTGGCCCCACTCTGCTTGGAGAGTGCATGTGCACACGTGTGTGTGTGTCCACCAGGTGTTTAGCATCAGCCTGTCTTCCCTGTGCCCACACCACTGTGGGAGCTGCTCGTGCTGGGGTGGACCTCTGCTTTTTGTGATCGTGCCTTTCCCGTGCTGAGTGGGTGCTGGGGCGGTGAGGAGGTGGACCGTTCTCAGTCGCACGCCGTGGCAGCCACTCTCCGGGGCCCACTGACCCGTGTATGACACGCTCAGGGCGCGGACGAACGCTGTCTGTGGTGCTCCCCACCCAGGCCCTCGGGTGGCACATGCTTTTCCTGTGGCCGAGCAGCCAGACACCTGGCCCCAGGGCCGGGCACTTGCTCCGAGGGCCGTGCCAGCCAAGCCCCAGGCTCAGCTAGTGCGACAGGAAGAATGGTAATTTTAAAAATCAAGTCTTGTCTGAAACTTGCTGTGAGAAAGCGAAAACATAGTTAAGCCTCGCCAAGACGCGCGGCACCCCTGGAGGTCAGACCCCACTGTCCCCCCGAGTCCTGCCTCTTTGACTGAGTCGGGGCCAGCGTGCTCGGGGATGCTGCCTCGGCCAGGCACAGCGAGAGCGCCACGCCGGGCGGCCCTGAGGGGCCCCAGGGCCACACACGTTGACCCACCCGGAGGCCACAGCATGGCCTGTGGGGGGTCTGAAAATCAGCCTCCGGGTGGTTTTCATGTCTTGGCACCTGTCCTGCTCAGTGCGATGCGAGACGAGAACCTGTCACGGCCCCGAGGGGGCGGAGCGCCCCGTGCTGAAGCACGACTTGCATGTCTAAAGAGAGATCCCAGTTCCAGTTCGCTGTGTGGCAGGGAGACCCGCGCCCTCGCCATCGTGGTTTGGATCTTCCGATTCGAATTTGTCCACAGCCAAAGTGCTTTGACGAACGCCCATTGCTCTGGGTGTCGTTTGTGCCGATGTCACATCGCCAGCCGCAGGTTTTAACCGCACTGTGTGTTTTTCAGGCAAGCGTATCCTGAAGGTTACTATTCCAAAAGTGGATGGAGCAGCCAGAGCGACTACTATGCCAGTTACTACCCGAGCCAGTATGAGTACGGAGGTAGGGCCAGGAGCTGCGAACGGGGGCCGCTGGTGTGGCGCGCACAGCCGCGCTCTGCGGGCTTCTGGGTGAAGTGTCCCTGTTATTAGTCTCTGCTTTTGCCTCAAAACCAAAGCAATGGAGAGCAGTCTGCCTCTGGAAGCTGTGTTGCCATTTCCCGTTAAGAAATCGCGTGTGAATCCCAGCACCGATGCGCCTTTGCCACGTGGCAGTTCTCTCGGACTTTCTAGCAGACGCGACTGTCAGTCTCGGAGCGGCCCTGCCCTGTGCTGATTCCAGTTGATGGAAGTGGTGAAGGCAGGCAGCAGCTCTCAGCTGCAGTAGCTCGTCTGACGTGCTCCGTGGCCACACATAGCCGGTGGCTCCAGCACTACAGGGTGTCCTGCTCGGCGGCATGTCCCCGTGCACCCTGTTGCCCCCCGCCGGGCCTGCAGCCCTGCGCTTCTCCCTAGCAGCTGCCCACTTCCATGTCCACAGGCCTCCATGTCCCCTTGTACACCGGCATCCCTCCACACACAGTTTCTGCGTATGTTTGCCAAAAATGGTTCATTTGGTAGAGCATGAAGTTCAAGTAATTTAGTTTTGACAGTATTTCTTAAAACTTTCTGGACTATGTTAGAAGAGATGTGAGTAAAATTTAGTTATGGGATTAACTTAAAAATTTCCGACAAGGTGAGATTAATAAAGATGTCGGCTTTTCAGCAGTTTGTTTTCTTCTTAACATACGGAGACTGTGACAGCCAGTGGCCACGAGATGGTGTTCGCACAGCAGGACGCAGTCAGGGCCTCCAGGGTCTCAGTCGACACCCAGGCCCTGCTGACTTTCGGGGGAACGTGTGGGTCCACAGGGAGCCGGGAAGCACTCTCCAGCCCCGGAGGTGTGCTGCTCCAGTGCAGGCAGCGTCTCCTGCGTGCCGTGTTAACCCGGGAACTCTTCGCCCGCAGATCCAAGCCACTGGGATCGGCACGCTTACAGTTCTCGGCTCAGGGACCCCCGCCTCTATGACCGCAGGTACTGGTATGACGCCGAGTACGAGCCGCTGGGGAAGGAGCAGTACGCCTACGCTGACAGGTGGGTCAGGTGTGCTTCGCCCGGGTTGGGGGGGCCTGCGTGCCCGCACGTCTCTGTGACCCGCGCACTGCAGCTGCATGCGGGAGCCTGCCGAGCCGCCGGCCTGACAGCGCTGTGTGCGAGAGGAGGGACTAGAGCCTTCTGGTGTGTCCCATGTCGGCCGTGGGCAGAGGGCCGGCCTCAGAATGGGAGCCTGGGAGCCGGGTGCCCTCCTCGCTCCTCGTGTCTCGGTGTCCCTCTGTGGGAGGCATGACCACTGCCCATACGGGCGTGTTCCTGAGTCTCCAGGCTCTGAACTTGGGTTTGGCTGTCGGCGCCTCCGCTCAAGGGCAGGCTCTGACTGGTCTTCTCAGGGTCAGGCCTGGGAAGGGCAGAAGGACGTGGGGCCATGAGGGCCTGGTGGGGGCTCAAGTCTTGAGGGGCTTTGTGTGTCATGCCCAGGATGCCCCCCAGCGCCCCCTTTCTGCCTTTGCTCCCTGCTCCCTCTAGGCCTGGGAAATACGACCACTGGAGGTACGACCCTCGCTTCACAGGGAGTTTTGATGACGACCACGAGCCCCACAGGGACACATGCGGGGAGGACGCGGACCGGCGCAGCGTGCACAGCGAGCACTCGGCACGGAGCCTGCACAGTGCGCCCAGCGTGCAGAGCCGCCGCAGCAGCTTCAGCACCCACTCGCAACAGGTGGGTGGTGGGCCACCCCTTCCCGGGCTCGGACAGAGACCCGAAGCCTGGCTGCCCTGCCCGGTGACCTGATCCCACCTGTGGGCTTTGTGTCTTTGAAGAGTCAGGTTTACAGAAGTCGCAATGTGACAGCTGGTCCCTACGAGGTCCCGCCTCCACCAGGCTCCTTCCACGGGGACTACGCCTACGACACCTACGGCAGCAATTTCAACAGCGCCCCCGGCTTCCCCGAGTACGGCTACCCTGCTGATGGCGGCTGGCCCGCAGTGGAGCAGGGTGCGTGTGGTCAAGGCCTCGCCTGCCTACAGGTGCAGTAGGCGCCAGGTCACAGCACCGGGCGGCCTTCCACGCCTGTGACAGGAAGTGGGGAGCAAGGTGTGACATAGGGACTGGTGGTGGCCTGGCCTGCTCTTCCCTGTGGAGGAAGGACAGCTATGTGACAGCACACCCATCTTGAGTGACAGGGCTTATCACAAGGGGCTGATAGCATTGCACAGGCTGCAGTTTGGCTCACGGGCCTGAGAGCTGCCCGACCTGTCTGTCACGTCCACTTGGTGTGACTGCCCCATTCCTGGGCGGGGCCTCGTCCTCCGTATCGCCGGGGCCCTGCACACGGGTTAGCAGCCTTTGGAGGAAATGTCTGATTTCCCTGGAAACCTGGTCAGAGCCTGGCCACATTCTCAGTTCTTCTTTAAAACGTTAGAACCGATACCGTTTCCTGGAAACTGCAGGAGCACGTTTGACGTTCTGAGACGCGATGGGGTCCTTTCCTTCTTAAAGCAGCATCCAGTTAGAAATCTTCCTCTCTTTTTGACTTGAGGCGTCTCTGTCATCCTCGCTGGAC
>NW_011888938.1:1148041-1157115 GCF_000151845.1 Pteropus vampyrus
AGCGCCCCCGGCTTCCCCGAGTACGGCTACCCTGCTGATGGCGGCTGGCCCGCAGTGGAGCAGGGTGCGTGTGGTCAAGGCCTCGCCTGCCTACAGGTGCAGTAGGCGCCAGGTCACAGCACCGGGCGGCCTTCCACGCCTGTGACAGGAAGTGGGGAGCAAGGTGTGACATAGGGACTGGTGGTGGCCTGGCCTGCTCTTCCCTATGGAGGAAGGACAGCTATGTGACAGCACACCCATCTTGAGTGACAGGGCTTATCACAAGGGGCTGATAGCATTGCACAGGCTGCAGTTTGGCTCACGGGCCTGAGAGCTGCCCGACCTGTCTGTCACGTCCAGTTGGTGTGACTGCCCCATTCCTGGGCGGGGCCTCGTCCTCCGTATCGCCGGGGCCCTGCACACGGGTTAGCAGCCTTTGGAGGAAATGTCTGATTTCCCTGGAAACCTGGTCAGAGCCTGGCCACATTCTCAGTTCTTCTTTAAAACGTTAGAACCGATACCGTTTCCTGGAAACTGCAGGAGCACGTTTGACGTTCTGAGACGCGATGGGGTCCTTTCCTTCTTAAAGCAGCATCCAGTTAGAAATCTTCCTCTCTTTTTGACTTGAGGCGTCTCTGTCATCCTCGCTGGACACTGTGACATAGACCGGAAGCTAAGGGCACACAGGGCCCCGAGCGCCAGGGAGCACTGTCACATGCTTCCCAGTGGGTCTTCAGAGGAGCTTTTTCGGTTTGGAAGAGGATAGTTCTCGTTTTTAATGATCTGAACTTTTTCTGACACACGCGCGTAGCTCCTGCTTTGTGGCGGGCCGTCCAGCAGCTGAGAGCTGGTCGTGGGAGGTCCGGCTGTGCAGCACCCTGCCCTTGGGGCCTCCACGCTAACGGTTTCCCTTTCCCTTCATTTAAACGTAGTTCCGTCAAGACCCACTTCTCCTGAGAAATTCTCCGTGCCTCACGTCTGTGCCCGGTTTGGTCCCGGGGGCCAGCTCATTAAAGTGGTCCCCAATCTGCCTTCAGAAGGACAGCCGGCCTTGGTGGAAGTCCACAGCATGGAGGTGACCCCGCCCGTACACTCTGTGCCTTGCATTTGTCATCCTCCACTTGTGCTTCGTCGTCTCTGAGAAGACGGCCTTGCAAAATGTCAATTGCTGTGAATCTTCAACTGCCAGATTATTTCTGTCCTGTTTGCTCGTGTGTCTGTTCTCCCGGATGCCAGCACGTTAAGCCTCTGCTTTGGGTGCTGCTTTGGGTTTTCTTGCCTATTGGTTTTCTGTCTGTATTTGCATTTCTGACTTTGTGGGGAGGACCCTGTTCATGCTTGCTCTACTGGTGATTTTCGGTAGGGGGTAGAGGTGGGGAGGGGGTGCCCTGGGGGCTGGTGTGGGCACCCTGTTTCCCAGCCCCACAGCCCTCCTGTCACGCATGTGGGGGCCTTGCTTCAGAGCTTGGTGGCGAGAACGGATTTGACCGCCCAGAAGTGTGACAATCCCTCTGCTGACCAGATGTGGCTGTGCCCGTGGTGGGGCATCTCAGCCCCCTCGGTGCAGAGCGGGCTGGCAACAGAGGTGCCCGCCCCTGAGCTGCCCTCTGTCCCTCGCCCGTTCTCGCAGACGCTGCTGCAGCACATGCCGGAGCAGGACGAGATGCGGTCATTCCCCGGGCCTCTCGGCAAGTACGTCCCTGCCCCAGCACCCGGGCCGCTGTCTGGAGGCGGTGGCCGCACCTGGCCACATGGCCGTGGTTGTCGCCGTTCACTGAGTGCCGTTCTTGTTTCAGAGACGACACCCATAAAGTGGATGTTATTAATTTTGCACAGAACAAAGCCACAAAGTGTTTGCAGAACGAAAACTTAATTGACAAAGAGTCTGCAAGTCTCCTTTGGAACTTTATTGTTCTGTTGTGCAGACAGAATGGGGTACGTGTCTCTTTTACCCTTAGAGCAGCTCTTCTGTGGGCCTCGAGTCTCAAGCCCTTGGGCCCGGAGTTGGGCAGGGTTTCCGTGCCGGGCCTGCGTGGGGAGGCAGAAGACGGGGAGGGTCTGCATCTGGGGCGGGGGAGGTTCGGGGTCCCGTGTTGGTCTTTTGGAGGGCCTGGTCTGTCCATCTGGCTCCTGGCCGTGTTGGGAGTGGCACTCTGTCCTCATGGTGGCCGCATGTGCCCGCCTCAGGAGACCCGTTGGGGGTCCTTACCTGAGCGGGGCCTGGGCGAGGCCCTGTTTGCAGTGAGTACCCTGTGATTCTTCCTATCCTCGCCCCTGCAGACCGTGGTGGGGACAGACATAGCGGAGCTGTTGTTACGGGACCACAGGACAGTGTGGCTTCCTGGGAAGTCACCCGACGAGGCCAACCTGATTGATTTCACCAATGAAGCTGTGGGGCGCACGGACGAGGAGGAGTCCGGGGAGGCCCAGCTCGCGTTTCTCACTGACACGCAGGCCACCGCCGTCGCGGGCACGCTGGAGAAGGACACCGAGAGGTTCAGAGAGCTGCTGCTCTATGGACGGAAGAAGGTAGGCCCCTGAGCCCACAGGGCCACCGGTGGGTCCCGGCGTCCACTGGGCAGGCTTGGGCCGCGGAGCAGCTGGACGGGCGGAGTGCAGTTCGCTGAGCACGAGCACCTTGGCGCCATTGTGTACAAGCTGCCTGGCCCCGCGTACCGTCCCTGGAGGTGGCGTGGGCGGCATCTTGTAAACATCGCCACGGTCGAAGGCCTGCAGGTTCGGTGTCATTCAACAAATGAATGCATTTCTCAAGCTCAGGCCGTGCCCTGCCACACATGGCGCGTCTCAGGGACAGATGCGTGCCAGAGAGGGAAATGGAGCCTGTTGTCCCAGTTGGGGCCAGCTCAGGATCTCTGAGCGAGTTGGGTGCTGGTAGGCGTGGGTGCCCCACAGGGACCGGTCAGAGCAAAGCACGTGCCAAGGCTTGCAGGCGAGAGGGAGCGCCGGAAGCCACACACAGTTGGGTGCTGTGGCAGTTCACAGGGTTGTGCTGGGTGCCGGGAGGGGCGCCCCTTATGCTGTGGGCACAGGCCGAGCGCGTGCCCGGCTCAGGCGGCAGGGATCTGACAGGCCCAGAGTTACTTAGAAAACGGCTAGTCAGAGTGTTCTGAATTACACCCCACATTATTTTGGGTGCAGGGAGGCTCTGTCCGCATTGAAAGGTGCTAGTGGTGGCCTCACGTCATTCTGGAGCTGGGGCGGGAACGTGCAAGTGGCGTTTCTCACGGGGGAAAGGACCATCTGGGGATGGTGGCGCCGCCTCCCCGTGACCCCTGCCTCTGACGCACTTGCTCTTTATCCTGCAAGTGGGTGGTAAGAGGGAGGTGCGGGGACCTCCCGCCACGGGGACTTTGCACTAGAGGGAGCAGTGGCAAGTGGCTTCTTTCCGAGTTCTGAGCTTCGGGGGCCGATGAGTCACGTGTGTCTTCACCGCAGCTGAGCCCCTTCTTCCTGGTGGTGCGTGACAACACGCGCTCTGCCACTGCTGGCTCACGTCACAGGAGGTAAACTGATGACTCGGCTAACGCAGAACTGCTTTGCAGGATGCTTTGGAGTCTGCGATGAAGAGCGGGTTGTGGGGCCACGCTCTGCTGCTTGCGAGCAAGATGGACAGCCGGACGCACGCCAGAGTCATGACCAGGTAGCGTGCGGCCAGGCTGGTTCTTCGTGGGCAGCTCAGGCTGGTTCGGTCGCGGCCTCGGGAGCTTGTCGAAGCACACAGGTGTCTGTAGTTGTCAGAAAGCTGAGGACGCCCACTGCTCCCGGTGCCGTCACAGGGACGCGTTGCCCCGGCCCTATAGCCGCACAGTCTTTAATTCTGTAAACTCTCAGTGGGGTCCTTGGTCTTCACATTTTATAGCGTTTTTAAGGAGCTTTTCGTTAACACGCAGCTCATATGCCACGTGGTCCCAGTCCCGGGTGCTCGGCACAGCTGCGCAGCCACGTTTACAGCTTCTGGTCCCGAGCTGCGTGCGCCTCACCAGGGTCGGCTTCAGCCGGTCTCTCGGGCTGAGACCAGACCAGACTTGTCCTGATTTTTAAACCGAGCCGAGTGAAACGTGGCTCTCGGTGTGTCTTAGGTTCGCCAACAGTCTCCCGATCAACGACCCTTTGCAGACTGTCTACCAGCTGATGTCCGGGCGGATGCCTGCCGCGTCCACGGTCAGTGGGGTCGCCCGGCACTCACGGCTGCGCTGCATTGGGCGCTGTCTCCTGGGCAAGGCTTCATCTCAGGATGAGACCCTTGCTTCCCGCCACGCCCACTGAGCCCATTGCAAATGGAGGTGGCGCCCTTCCCGGGGTGAGGGTGCGTTGCTTCCGTCTGGTTTCAGTGCTGTGGAGACGAGAAGTGGGGGGACTGGAGGCCACACCTCGCCATGGTCCTGTCCAACTTGAGTAACAACATGGACGTGGAGTCCAGAACGATGGCCACGATGGGCGACACGCTAGGTGGGTCGGCGGCAGGCCTGGGAGCGGGCGCTGGGTCGTGCTGCCATGCAGGGCACGAGGCCCGCGTTCCTCTGCGTGTCCGGCGTCTTCTGTTCGCGTTCTGTCCTCTCGGGCGGAGCCCACTGACCGAGCCCGTTCGTGTGTCCAGCTTCGCGAGGTCTCTTGGACGCGGCGCACTTCTGCTACCTCATGGCCCAGGTCGGGTTTGGGGTTTACACCAGGAAAACCACAAAGCTCGTCTTGATCGGCTCAAACCACAGGTGAGCAGCATAGGCGCCCGCGGTGTCTGTTTTCCTTGAGGGACGTGGCCCCCCCCACTAGGCCCGCCTAGGGTAGCAGCCTCGCGTCGTACCACGTGGCGTGACACGCTCAAAGATGAAAATAGCTCATTTTCTCAACAGTTTGCCGTTTTTAAAGTTTGCGACCAACGAAGCCATTCAGCGGACGGAGGCCTACGAGTACGCGCAGTCCCTGGGGGCGCAGAGCGGGCCCCTGCCCAACTTCCAGGTGAGCCTGCGACCGCGGGGCGCCGCCGACAGGCGGCCAGGTTTACGGACTCCTGTCACTTGGTCACCTGCTTTCGGAGACGTTTCAGCTTTGCAGTGCTCGAGAATAAATCCTGTGGAACGGAGAGTTTTGTTTGTATTTGGGGTCTCGCTACTTAAGTATTGGAGTTTCTGGTATTTGGTTTTTAGTAGCTGCTTTTGCATCGAGGGGAGTGGGTGTACATGTGAGTGTGTAAGCGCTTGCACACTTGCACCGTTGGGTGCTAGTGGAGCGTGGCTGCGGACCAGTTCGCAGTCGCAGGGGAGGCGGTCCGCGGTCCAGAGTGCGCGTCAGATCTCTGCGTCCCTGGCTGCGCGCCCCGTGGCTCTGTGACAGGCAGTGCTGAGCAGGGGTCAGTTTCTGAGGAATTCGGGTGCCTCCTTCGACCTGAAATATCTCAGAGTGGGGACTGGTGCCATTGTTGGAGCTGGGGACACCCACGAGATACAGGACATGCGGAACGATCTCGCCTGGGGGCTGTGGGGCCGTGAGGAGGGGGTGAGCCGTGAGACGGCCCGGCTTTGTGTGTTTTAGGTATTTAAATTCATCTACTCCTGCCGCCTGGCCGAAATGGGGTTCGCCACACAGGCCTTTCATTACTGTGAAGTGATTGCCAAGAGCATCCTGCTACAGCCCCGCACGCACTCCCCCGTGCTGGTTCGCCAGCTGGTTCAGGTACTGTCTTCATGCGTCTCTGTCCCTGGCATGTGGCTGCCGGGCTGAGCCTGGCGCATCAAGAGCTCTGGGCGCAGGGCTGAGGGGGTCATATGGGCAGCGGGCCAGGCTCGTGGAGGCATGGAGGAGCCGAAGTGTTCCAGGGCGGGCGCCTGGTGATTTGCGGCTTAGCACAGGAGATCTTAGCTGTCTCACGCCGGCACAGAAACAGCAGAAGCATCAAAGTAAGAGGAACCCCGTCTCCGGAAACGTCTGTGTCGAGGCAGTCTAGTCTCGCAGTTTATGGCGTGCGCCTCCACACTCCAGCTGCCTGGCTTTGGGGCCTGGTGGCCCATTGCAGGCCTCGTTTCTTGCTCTGTAAAATGGGGACAGCGTGACTGGCCTCTGAGAGCTTTGCGAAGGAGATGGGCGGACAGCGCCCAGCACCAAGTGCCACATCATCACGTACTCCGTCTCCCCAGGGGGTTCGTTTCTGAAAATGTGCTCATGTGACACCTGAACGAGCTCCTTACTGTGGACGTTTTTAGGTGTAACAAACAGTACTTAGTAAGCCCTCGTCCTCGTTCCCTGCTCCAGCGGTCACTAACACAGGGCCCACCCGCTGACTCCCCATCAGGGTCTGTGGTGGGTGAGGCCCTGTCTGCAGGGTCAGGTGGCAACTCGGGCGTCCGGGCACTGCTGGCCCCATGTGGTGACTCTGGAGGCCAGCCCGTGGGCTGTCGGGTCCCAGGCTCGTGTCCTGAGCACGCGGCACCCCATGTCAGCATGTGGGGCGCGGGACAGCTGAGGCCGCTGATCCAGACAGAATCGCCATTTGACACTGAGACTGCATTGGTCCCAGGTCAGAGCAGGTTTTGGATACTGCTGCCCGCCGTCCCTGAGTGACAGGCCTTTGTTTCTCGCACGTCCAGCTCGCGTCCCAGCTGCGACTCTTCGATCCTCAGCTGAAAGAGAAGCCGGAGGAGGAGGCCTTCGTGCAGCCGGCGTGGCTGTCCCGGCTGCAGCACTTGGAGAGGCAGGTCCAGGTACGTCTCCGGCTGTCGGTCCGAGGGAGACACTGACGAGGTGGCTTGTGCCCTCGTGGCTGTCATGCATCATGTTGGGTGTGAACAGCACAGTTTTAAGGGTGCGTGTGTGTGCCCCATTCTGGGGAGAGGTAGGCTTTCCCGGAGCCCAGCACAAGTGTCCCCCACGGCCTTGGGCTGCTGGGAGGGCCTGAACTACCTCTCCCCTAGGAGGGCGCCGTGCCGCAGAGCCCCGACACGGCCTTCGCCCAGCGCCCTGCCTGCTCGCTGAGCCCCGAGCTGGGACAGTGTGACGGCCCAGGACTCACACCTCCCTTGGGCCTGGGCACTGACAACCCGTTGCTGGCGCCACCTGTGCCGGCCACTGAGTGCTCTGGCCAGGGCCTGCGGCTGCTGCCCTCAGGTGAGCCCGCACACCCCTCCCCAGACGCCTGCCTCCTGGCGTCTCCTCCCCTCCCCCGCTGTCACTCCACGGCGAGTCCGTAGGGGGGGTGGCCTGTTGGACCCCTGGAGGTGGGGGACTCAAGGGACACAGAGAGCTGTGCCCCTCGTAGCCGCTCACTGGGGTGTGCCGGGGGTTAGGGCCCCTGCCCCACGTTGCGTTTAACGACGTCTTCCCTTCTGCCCTAAAAAGTGCATGTTCACTTTTCCCCGAAGCAGGTGTGTCCTGGCATCTTCGACCCTTCATGCTTTGGTGATTGGTTCTCCTATCTCTTAATGAGAAATGTGTCCGTTTAGAGTAGCACGTAATAAATTATTGAGTCACCACTAGCGAACTGCTTCAGGTGACAAGAAAGCCTTGCCAACCTGACTGTTTTTTCCCTCCATCATCTCCATGCAGCTCCGCTGACGCTCCCCGACGGCCCGCCAGCCATCCCTGCCAGGGTGCCAATGTTCCCAGTGCAGCCACCCCTGGGCTCTGTGGAGCCAGGGCCTGGCTGCGGGTCCCCAGGTTCTGCACTTGGCTTTGCAGAGGCCCCCGGGCCTGATCCTGCAGCTCTGTGCCCAGGGCCTGGCCTGCCGCCTGGCACACCGTCTCTCCAGGAGAGTGGACACTGGCTGCCAGAGGCCAGGACCCAGGACCCAGGTGGGTCTGCCAAGATTCCTCCCCAAGAGCAGAACTAAATGGGTTTCCCGTTCGTGGAGGTGCTTGGTGGAAGAGGCGGAAGTCCCTTGAACTTGAAACAAGCTGTGTCACTTAATTTATACCGGAAGCCTAGGAGCTGTAGCTGCATGGGTTAATTGAACATCACTCTAGTTTCTTTGGTGGCTTGGCTTCTTGTTGGATGTGAGTCGTTAGTGGACGTCCAAGGCACGACAAGCTGGCCTTGTAGTATGGCCAGGCTGACACCTTGTCAAGTGTGCAGGGGGCTGTCACTCTCCATCTGGAGCCAGAGTTGGTGGTTCTTGTCCCTGATCTGTGCCTCGCTGTCTTTGCCTGCTTGGACGAAGCAAAGTAGAGACTTTGGGAAAGAAGTTGCACGTGTTTGGGGACACGTTTGGGGATGTGTGCGGGTTTCTGACGGCGGTGCGGGGCCTGGCCGTGAGCTGAGCTCCCTCCTTTGCCCGCAGCACCGCGGTCACACGCTCTCTCCCACCACAGGGCCAGCGCCACTCGGAGCGCCCGGCGGAGACTCACTGGCGGAGCTGAGAGACGAGGATTTTGGTGGAAAATTCGATAATATGGTACTCGATCTCCTTTTAAGCTGCTTGTTTTTCATAAATTTCATTGACTAGGTACCTAGACTCCTCATTCACGTTGCAAGTAGACAGAGAACACTGAAAATTAGGGAATTATTTGTTAAATTGTCTGTGAAAAAGGGTCTTGTAAAATAGCTCGAATCCTTAAATTACGAAGGTTTGGTGAAAACACGAATGGGGGAAGGTAACTCCGTATAGAAAGAGGGCCACGAAGGCCCCCCCTGTAGCGAAACGTTCTTGGTGATTCGGACACTTCTAAAATGATGGAGACCTTCCCTGATGTCTGCAGCTCTGCAGTAGAGACTCTGAAATTTTCCCTCGTTTTCCGGAAACCAAGATTCATTTTATCAGACACGTTTGATATAAATGCATCTCTGTCTGCTCCGATCCCAAGCAGGAGGGACAAACACTTTTGTACACAACGCATCCTGGAACCTCTTGGATGAGTACCCAGCTCCGTGTGGACACCCGTCAGCCGGAGACCGCTGTAGTTTCAAACTTTGATTATGTACCCTAACATTAAGATACTCTGTCCCTGGAAGAGTTAAGAGGAGACCTTAACTGTATTGAAAGCAGAGACCTTAACTGTATTGAAAGCAGAGCTCTAAGGGCGGGATGAGCGTTGTGCTTTGCAGACGCCCGCGGCCCCACCCTGAGCAGTCTTTCTGTGCTCGGGGC
>NW_011888938.1:1158310-1161324 GCF_000151845.1 Pteropus vampyrus
GTCAACGAGCCGGAGGAGGAGGTGCGTTGGAACCGGGGTGTCTGCTGTGCCCAGCAGAGGCGCTGCTTCTGGAGCCTTCTGTCCAGCGTATCTGGGGCCTGTGTTAGCACGTATCTGAAGCCTCTTTTCCTCTGCAGAAGAAGGCTCCTCCCCCACCGCCAATATCGCTTCCCAAGGTGCCACAGGCTGCTGCCCCTGGACCTGGCGGGCTCCCCGGATCCTCTGTGAACATGTTTTCTAGAAAAGCAGGTAACAGTCAAGCCAGAGCTCAGAGTTCGTTCGGACAGTTTACCTGGCCTATAGACATACCCAAGTTCAGTGATCACAGCTCGTGCGTTAAGGGACAGTTTGTCACCTGTGGAGGCCCCAGGTTTACGAAGACATTGCGAGTGAGGCCCGTTCTCTCGCACTGCTGCTCCCCGCAGACCCCCGCAGCAGAGAGGGGCGGGCGGGCTGTGCTGGTGTGGAGTGGACCCGGCTGGGGCTGGCGCCCCGCAAGTGAGCCCTCTAGAGAGGCCGCTCGTCGGCCAAGCTCTCCTGCCGCAGCGAGGAGCCCAGGCCGCTGGGCCCGTGGCCTGAGTGTGCCTCCTCCCCGCCACAGCCGGGAGCAGAGCGCGCTACGTGGACGTCCTGAACCCCGGCGGGCGCCGGCACCCCACTCCCCATCCCGGCTCACCTGTGCGGACCACACCCAGGTAGGCTGTGGGGGTGGGCGGTCTCGGCATCCTGGCCTCCGACCTCGGCCCTCTGAGAGTCGGGGCCTCCGTCTCCCCTCAAAGACAGACGACTGGCTGTTGTGCGAAGGGCCGCATGTCCCTTCTCCGCGGGGGCACGTGGGACGCTGTCCCTCTTGGGTATCGTGAGTGGACCCCAGAGATGTCTGAGACACGGCAACGCTCCTCCTGCACTGTCTCCCCACAGACGCAGCAGCGGGTGCCGGCGGGGAAGGGCAGGCCCACGCGGAGCCCGTCCCGGAGCCCCAGGTGAGCAGGCGTGGTGGGGCGAGGGGACAAGGCCTCCCTCCCCAGCCCAGGAAGCCGGCCCCGACTTTGTGCAGTCCGTGTGGGCGGTGTCCGCAGAGAGCCCCATCTCTGTTGGGCGTCTCTTTCTCGTCGACTGTCCTCTAAGGATTCGCAAACTAAGCGCACACAGGTTAGGTGGCGGTCGCGTCACTGCAGTCATGGAGCGAAGAGGGTGTTTTTTTAAACGTCTGAGGCTTAACGTGGAGTGTAACGGTCAGAGTGTGGTCTGTGAAGCTGGATGGTCCCGGATCCCCACCCTGGCTCCCTGGTCACTGTCTGTGTAAAGGCCTCAGTTTCCTGCTCTGTGGAAGGGGCTGACAGCAGCACCAGGCCACAGGCCACTGAGAGGCACACAGCAGGTGGCCAGTGCCGGCAGCCACCTGCAGGCACCTACGGCAGGTTCTTCCCACGGCTTCCCTGAGGGGCACGGTCCTGGAGTAGAGCAGTTTGTAACCTGGGCTGGAGGGCCACGCGGCGTCCCCTGCCCTGCCTGTGTGCGTGTCCCATTGTTCTCAGCAGGAGTTAAGCTCTGCCGCTGTGCCCCCTGCTTCGGACCTTCCACCCCACCGAGCGGACGGCCCCCAGGGAGGAGAGGTAAGGCCGTCCGCACGCAGTCCGGGCTGGGGGGCTTTCTCGACCAGTGACCGCTCCCCTTAAAGTGAGCAGGGAGGCGGCTCAGACCCTTCTTAGAGCCGGAAGAGTCGCTGTGTTTCTGGGAAAACGGTCAGAAGCGGCGAGGGGTTTGCGGCCTCGCTCGGGGGCCTGGCGCACGGGGGCCCGCGTGTCTCGGGGGTCGTTCCTTCATCGCGGGCGCGCGTTAAAGGGGGCCGTCCGCTCCGTCCGCTTTCCCGTCCGGCGCGTGGCGCGCTCCGGGACTCGCCGCCGTGCGGGCGCGGCCTGCGCTGACCCTCTCTGCCGTGTTCTCGCTGTTTTGTAGCTTTCGCGCTGTAGTTCGATGAGTTCGCTGTCACGCGAAGTGAGCCAGCATTTTGACCAGGTACCTGTGGCGGCCGTCCCCACCCAGTGTCGAGCTGACTTGGGTCGCCTCTGGTTTCCTTTAAGGGCGCTGTACTGGTTGGTCATCGTGCACCCTGTCACTTTGTCACTGACTTTGCCCATCATCTTACTCAGCCACCACGTGACGGGATGCAGTGTTCCTCTCTTTAAATCTTCTCAAAGGGTGTAAAACGTCCAGATGCGTGGACGATCGAATTGACCCCGAATCTCCTACCTAACAGATGTCTGTACTTGTCTCTTTCCTGAATGGGTTTTCCCAAACGGCCGGTGGGCATGGCCTCGCCCCCCGTGTTGTGGCCGCCTGGCTCAGGACGCTCTCGTTTGAGAGAATTCCTTTTTATGCTCAAACATGAGAAGATTTGTGTTCGGCCGGGCAGTGTGGCGGCAGCGACAGCTGTCCTGAGGCCAGTCTGGCTGGGAGTAGAGGACGACTTCATCTTTTCTGTGTATGGCGGAGCCAAGCTTCCCCATTGGCTCAGCAGGAAGGCCTCATGTGACTTTTTTCTTTGTGTATTAAACCACTGAAGTCCGTAGCTGGACACCTGAGGCCTGAAGCAATCGACAGTCTCTACTAACTGCTTAAGCTGACGCTGGTGTGACGTGGCGCTGTGCGTGTCCCCATTTGGGAAGCACTTTACTCTGCATGCCGCTTCGATGTGTACCATTTCTCTCTGACCCATTAGCAGTTAAATCCAGTGCTCCAGGAAGTCTCTGCCTTCTGCTTCTGTGGCTTATTCAAAAGTGTCGTTAAATCCTCGCTCAGAAATAGTATGTGTGTCGCAAACGGAGCGCAAAGCGCTGTGTGCCGTTGTTGTCTTGCTGAGATGAGCTCTCTCTGCTCTCAGGCTCCCGGTGACCACGCAGCCGCAGAGGGCCCGCCCGGGGCCACAGTGCCCTTCTACGACCCAGCGCACTTCGCACAGGTAAGTGCCCTCGCTACCGCCCGGGGCCAGGCTGGGAGCTGACCTGTCCCCC
>NW_011888938.1:1164375-1166907 GCF_000151845.1 Pteropus vampyrus
CCAAAGCCACCGGCCAGGCCCAAGCTGGAGCGGGCACTGTCCCTGGACGAGAAGGGCTGGAGGAGGCGGCGTCTTCAAACCAGTCACGAGGACCTGGAAGCCCGCAGTGGCGCCAGCCCCTCGGGGGGGTCCTTGCCGGACCAGACCCCTGGGCCCCCTGTGCACACTTGCTCCCTGCCCGGCCTGAGCACTTCCTTGCAGGAGATCCCCATGACCCGCAGGGCCCCGGGGTGTGCCCGCGGGAGCCCCACCTCCTGGGGCAACTGTATCTCCGGAATGGTCAGCAGCTCCCCGGACCTCCTGCCCCGGAGCGGAGCCTCGGCTGGGGGCACCCCCAGGCTGGCCGACGTGCTTCCCTCACGCCCGCCGCCCGCCATCGACTGGAACACCACCTCCGACTCCCTGCGGACGACACACAGGGTGGACGCGGATCACGCCGACTACAAGCTCCGCCTGCAGACCAGACTGTTCGGGGCCCACAGTGGCCTGGGCCCCGGACGACCCCCGAGCCCCCTGGCCTGTGACGACTGTTCCCTGCGCTCTGCCAAGTCCTCCTTCAGCCTCCTGGCGCCCATCCGCGCCAAGGACGTCCGGAGCAGGTAGAGCCTCCTGGGGGCGGGTGACATTGTGACCTTGACTTTAGGGCTCAGGAGCAAGCTCCACAGGACCGCGTGACGGTGTTCTCCTGAGGTGGAGGCTAACGTAGCTTTCGGCAGTCACCTTCTCCTGGCCCCCCCACGGAGGGACGCCCCTTCCAGAATCTGTCCTCTGGGGATGCCTGGGGACAGGCGGTGTGGCTGCGAGGCGTCCTCCGCACACAGCGGTAGCTCATTCATCCATCCTGCCCTGTGCGGCCTGCCTTGCCGGGGCGTGCGGGCCCCCGCGCTGGACCGCCGAGCTGTGCTTCTACCTGGCCGCGTTCTGAGGCCACGTGTCTGGGTGGCCCCGGTGGGCGCCCGCGGAGCGCGGAGGTGAGGGGGATGCGCTGTGCACACGCCTGCCCCGTAGCCGGGGGCGGGGGCCCTCAGGGACCACGGCCGAGCCACGTGGGGGAGAGTTCTCGGGGCGCACTCACGGCGCAGAGGGACAGCAGCCGCGGTCCAGGCCTGATCGCTTGCGGCAGGGCCCCCCGTTTCTGGTGTTCTGAGACTGTCTGCTGGGCACCCCACCAGTGTGACCTCCTGCTCTGCCCCGAGCCCATGGGCAGGGATGGCTCATGTCGCGGGGGCTTGGTTTCCGGGGCTCGTGGGGCTCTCATAATCCACAGTGACGTTTGTGTAGCTTGCAGAGAACCGGGGTGCTGCCCATCTTACCTTCTGCTCATGGCTCCCAAACGCTGCTGCCTCATAGCTCCCAAGGCCACAGCCACCAAGTCACTAGACTGGGGCCCCAGAGACTTCTGAGCTGCCTGTCCAGACCTGCAGCCTCTTCTCCTAGGCCTGGGCTGGTCCTAGGGGCCGGGCCTTGGGTCCCTTTGAAGTGCCCAGTCTGAACCTCAGAAAACTGTCCTGTCCCCGCCCCTCCTCCCACAGTCCCGTCCCCTGTCCCCACCTCTCCCACAGTCCTGTCCCCTGTCCCCACCTCTCTCACAGTCCTGTCGGGCTCCTGCTTCTCTCCACCTGGCACGTGCCACGCAGCCTTCCAGGGCTGGGTGGCTTGTCTGAAGCACACACTGGGCCGGGCCCTGACTTGGGCCGGAGAGGCACACCCCTGCGGCTGGCCCGTCCCTGGGTTTATCCCCTCAGACCCTGACTCCTCCCCACAGGAGCTACCTGGAGGGGAGCCTCCTGGCAAGCGGGGCGCTGATGGGTGCGGACGAGCTGGCCCGGTACTTCCCAGACCGGAGCGTGGCCCTCTTCGTGGCCACCTGGAACATGCAGGGCCAGAAGGTGAGGGGGGCCCCCTTGGGAAGAGGCCGGGGTTCCCGTCAGTCATTTCCAGGGCCCCCGAGTGGCATGCACGGCCCGCCTGGCCCCACCCAGTCCCTGGGGCCCCCAGAGGCCTCCTGCCGGAACCCCCCACTCCCGCTGTCAGGGCCCAGCCACAAAATGTTCTGTTCCTCAGACGCTTGATGGTTTGGAGCAATTTCGGGCCAATAGTGAATTCGAGAGGAAGGCACAGTGCTTCCCCGCGCCCCCCGCAGCCTCCCCACCTGGACACCCCCACAGCTGGTGAAGCGTTAGTGGCTCACCATCACCCAGAGCCCCTTGTTCACCTGGGGGTCACTCCCATAGGTCCCTGGGACCTGACGAACGCATGCGTGGCACGTCAGTGGCTGGACAGTGGCAGGCACCACTGTCCCTGTCTGTCTCCCACCAGCTAGGGATCCACCCCGTGGTCCCCCTGCCCTTGCCTGGGGTCCTGCCTCTGAGCTGGGGGTGCCCAGGGAATCTGTTGAGACAAGCAGGAAACCACAGGCATGAGGGCTGCTTTGTGTCCCGAGCGCCACAATGACCCAGAGCTGACTTCTGGGCATTTGCTTCTGCGGAAGCCCATTGGCCGCTGTCCCCGCCGGCCACTGCCCCCGCCGGC
>NW_011888938.1:1169152-1185122 GCF_000151845.1 Pteropus vampyrus
AGCGGAGGTAGCACAGGCCCTGCCCACTCCCAGCTCACTGGATCTTGGGGGACAGACCCACAGAATGTGTTCCAGGGTGTTTCACACTTGTGTGACTGGACCCACTTGTTCGTGTCACTTCGAGGAAGGCCGGGTCTCGTTAGGGCGTCTCTTGTGTCCCAGGGTCAGTGCTCCTGTGGTTCCTGGGGCGTGAGCCCCTCGGGGTGCCCTCGGCTTCCTCCAGCCCACCCCAGCCCATTGTTCTGTGTGGACTGCCAGCGACTTTTGATTCAAGAAGTTCCCTCCAAGGTGGGAGCTGCTATTTTTCCTAAACGCAAATTGTTAAATAAAATATTTTGCGCCCTTGAGCGCTCTCGCCTCTTGTCTGCGTTTGTCGATTGAAAGAAGTGAGGCTCCCAAGGCAGGTCAAGGTCAGGCGGTCTCACCCTTGGGTCAGGGTCAAGGTCAGGTGGCCACACACACACACACACACCCCGGTCAGGGTCAAGGTCAGGCATCCTCATCCCTCGCGGTTGGGCGCACAGAGGTGGGGCCCTGCGAAGCGGCTGCACATCACCCGCTCTCGGAGGCTCAGGGAGGCGGCGCCCTCCAGGGCTGGTGGATGGGTTCGCTGAGTCCCATCCGGCTGCCTGGGTGAAGTGGGCAAGATAGGCGCAGGGGAGCCCTGTGTTTTAGGGATCCATCTGTAGAAGTCCAGACTGGGCACATCTGCAGAGACGACAGGATACGGGCTGCGGCGGACGCAGAGGGGAGCGAGCCGCAAGGGGCGTGGATTCTGGGGCACCTAGCACCCGCCTTCCGCACCCTTGGCCTCGCGTTGCCCGGCTCGGTCCTCCGGCCGCTAGGGGTCGCTGCGGGCGCCAGGATCCGGCCGCCCTGCCCGCCGGTTGCTGGGCGCCGCCGCCGGGGCCCGCACGGCTGGGGAGCGGGCAGTGCCGAGAGGTGGAGGCATTTTTCCGGGGAGGGGCGGGGGCGCGGGGTTGGGGCGCGGAGTGACCCCAAGGTGGGTTCAGGGGCCCTCAGAGCAGGGTGACCCCGGGCGGGGTTCCAGGCGTGGGTCGGATTGCGGGAGTCCGGCACGCGGTGAGCCGGGGCAAGGGATTAAGGCGGGGTGCCTCTGGGCGGGGACGTGTGGGTCTGGCGCAGGGTGACCCTGGGGCGCGGGTCGGGTCGGGGCGATCCCGGGCGGGGGTGCGGGGATCCTAGGGAGGGTTCGGGGCTCGGGGACTCCAGGGCGAGTTCGGGGATCCAGGGCGGGACGACCCCTGAGCGCGAGGCGACCCGTGGGCGGGGTTCGGGGCGCGGGGATCCTGGGGCGGGGTCGGCACGGGGTGACGCTGGGCGCAGTCTCGCCCCCCACCACCCGCGGCTGCGCGGCGGTCGTTGCCCCGGGATATCCGCGGCCGCCGGGCCTGATCGCAGGCCCCGAGTCGGGGCCTTTGGCAGCCGCGCCGTAGACCTGCCCGGTATCTGGCCCTCGGGCCGAGGTCTGCGGGCCGGCGATGGTGGGCGCGCGGGTGAGCGAGGTGCGCCTGTGAGGGAGGGCGGGCCGGACGCCGCAGAGGCGGCGCGGTGACCCGGCTGTCTCAGGGCGTCCCCTTGGGGGCGGGAGTCCTCCCTGGGTCATGCTCCAGCGCCCCGTCGGGAGGGTGGCTTCTCTCTTGGATCAGGAGTCTTCACGCCCCCCACTAAGACGAGGCATCAGACCATATGTAAATGCTTGCTCTTGCTGGGCTGCTGCTGGCCGGTCCACTCTGTCGCCCAGCGCCATAGCTGTCCTTCGGGGACGTTCACTTCGTGGAAATAACAGCCGTCTCCCTTAGGTCTCTGTGGGGGACTCCAGGACGCCAGGGCCTCCAGCCATGCAGCAGCAGAAGCACCCCAGGCCTGACCGGGAGCCCCTGTGGGTTCTCTCCTCTGTGTCTGGCTGGGGACATCTGACCGTGCACCCCTGACATTGGGTGTCGCTGGCAGCCGCCAGGGAGCCGTGTCCCAGTGGGCTGGGCTGGGCCCTGGACTATGCCGTCCAAGTCGGCCTGCCCGGGCCGCCCGGAGGCAGCAGCGCAGCAACCCAGCTCCCCCGGAGGCTTGACACTCGGGGGGCAGCCCCTGAACATGGACAAAGACCTCGCCCTCCGTCCAGGGTCCGCGCCCACCAACACCTGTCCTGGCCTCGAGAAGAGCCCGGGGGTCCCTCTGAACATCCCAGCAAAAATCAGTGGTGAAGGCCCACAGGCTCAAGCAGAACCCTTCACTCCAAAGCCACCGGCCAGGCCCAAGCTGGAGCGGGCACTGTCCCTGGACGAGAAGGGCTGGAGGAGGCGGCGTCTTCAAACCAGTCACGAGGACCTGGAAGCCCGCAGTGGCGCCAGCCCCTCGGGGGGGTCCTTGCCGGACCAGACCCCTGGGCCCCCTGTGCACACTTGCTCCCTGCCCGGCCTGAGCACTTCCTTGCAGGAGATCCCCATGACCCGCAGGGCCCCGGGGTGTGCCCGCGGGAGCCCCACCTCCTGGGGCAACTGTATCTCCGGAATGGTCAGCAGCTCCCCGGACCTCCTGCCCCGGAGCGGAGCCTCGGCTGGGGGCCCCCCCAGGCTGGCCGACGTGCTTCCCTCACGCCCGCCGCCCGCCATCGACTGGAACACCACCTCTGACTCCCTGCGGACGACACACAGGGTGGACGCGGATCACGCCGACTACAAGCTCCGCCTGCAGACCAGACTGTTCGGGGCCCACAGTGGCCTGGGCCCCGGACGACCCCCGAGCCCCCTGGCCTGTGACGACTGTTCCCTGCGCTCTGCCAAGTCCTCCTTCAGCCTCCTGGCGCCCATCCGCGCCAAGGACGTCCGGAGCAGGTAGAGCCTCCTGGGGGCGGGTGACATTGTGACCTTGACTTTAGGGCTCAGGAGCAAGCTCCACAGGACCGCGTGACGGTGTTCTCCTGAGGTGGAGGCTAACGTAGCTTTCGGCAGTCACCTTCTCCTGGCCCCGCCACGGAGGGGCGCCCCTTCCAGAATCTGTCCTCTGGGGGTGCCTGGGGACAGGTGGTGTGGCTGCGAGGCGTCCTCCGCACACAGCGGTAGCTCATTCATCCATCCTGCCCTGTGCGGCCTGCCTTGCCGGGGCGTGCGGGCCCCCGCGCTGGACCCCCGAGCTGTGCTTCTACCTGGCCGCGTTCTGAGGCCACGTGTCTGGGTGGCCCCGGTGGGCGCCCGCGGAGCGCGGAGGCGAGGGGGATGCGCTGTGCACACGCCTGCCCCGTAGCCGGGGGCGGGGGCCCTCAGGGACCACGGCCGAGCCACGTGGGGGAGAGTTCTCGGGGCGCACTCACGGCGCAGAGGGGACAGCAGCCGCATGCGTGGCACGTCAGTGGCTGGACAGTGGTAGGCACCACTGTCCCTGTCTGTCGCTTCCGGCAGGGCCCCCCGTTTCTGGTGTTCTGAGACTGTCTGCTGGGCACCCCACCAGTGTGACCTCCTGCTCTGCCCCGAGCCCATGGGCAGGGATGGCTCATGTCGCGGGGGCTTGGTTTCCGGGGCTCGTGGGGCTCTCATAATCCACAGTGACGTTTGTGTAGCTTGCAGAGAACCGGGGTGCTGCCCATCTTACCTTCTGCTCATGGCTCCCAAACGCTGCTGCCTCATAGCTCCCAAGGCCACAGCCACCAAGTCACTAGACTGGGGCCCCAGAGACTTCTGAGCTGCCTGTCCAGACCTGCAGCCTCTTCTCCTAGGCCTGGGCTGGTCCTAGGGGCCGGGCCTTGGGTCCCTTTGAAGTGCCCAGTCTGAACCTCAGAAAACTGTCCTGTCCCCGCCCCTCCTCCCACAGTCCCGTCCCCTGTCCCCACCTCTCCCACAGTCCTGTCCCCTGTCCCCACCTCTCTCACAGTCCTGTCGGGCTCCTGCTTCTCTCCACCTGGCACGTGCCACGCAGCCTTCCAGGGCTGGGTGGCTTGTCTGAAGCACACACTGGGCCGGGCCCTGACTTGGGCCGGAGAGGCACACCCCTGCGGCTGGCCCGTCCCTGGGTTTATCCCCTCAGACCCTGACTCCTCCCCACAGGAGCTACCTGGAGGGGAGCCTCCTGGCAAGCGGGGCGCTGATGGGTGCGGACGAGCTGGCCCGGTACTTCCCAGACCGGAGCGTGGCCCTCTTCGTGGCCACCTGGAACATGCAGGGCCAGAAGGTGAGGGGGGCCCCCTTGGGAAGAGGCCGGGGTTCCCGTCAGTCATTTCCAGGGCCCCCGAGTGGCATGCACGGCCCGCCTGGCCCCACCCAGTCCCTGGGGCCCCCAGAGGCCTCCTGCCGGAACCCCCCACTCCCGCTGTCAGGGCCCAGCCACAAAATGTTCTGTTCCTCAGACGCTTGATGGTTTGGAGCAATTTCGGGCCAATAGTGAATTCGAGAGGAAGGCACAGTGCTTCCCCGCGCCCCCCGCAGCCTCCCCACCTGGACACCCCCACAGCTGGTGAAGCGTTAGTGGCTCACCATCACCCAGAGCCCCTTGTTCACCTGGGGGTCACTCCCATAGGTCCCTGGGACCTGACGAACGCATGCGTGGCACGTCAGTGGCTGGACAGTGGCAGGCACCACTGTCCCTGTCTGTCTCCCACCAGCTAGGGATCCACCCCGTGGTCCCCCTGCCCTTGCCTGGGGTCCTGCCTCTGAGCTGGGGGTGCCCAGGGAATCTGTTGAGACAAGCAGGAAACCACAGGCATGAGGGCTGCTTTGTGTCCCGAGCGCCACAATGACCCAGAGCTGACTTCTGGGCATTTGCTTCTGCGGAAGCCCATTGGCCGCTGTCCCCGCCGGCCACTGCCCCCGCCGGCCACTGCCCCCGCCGGCTCTCTCCAGCTAACCCCGTGCCTCCCTGGGACCCCTTCACACAGCGAGCTCTGTCCCGAGGTCAGCGGTCTGTGTTGCCCCGCATGTGGGTGCCTGGGTTCGCGGGGGCTGGACGTGGGCTTCCTCTGGCCGGAGGCAGCCCTGACCCTGTCACCGCAAGCACCAAGGTCTGTAGAGGATGGAAGGACCGTCCCTTCTTGTGGCTGCGTCCCAGTGGACGTTCAGGAGACAGGCACTGGGGAGCAACAGGCAGGGCCGCCACGGGACGGGGTGTGGCCGATGTGACCGGAAGCCCCACAGAACAGTGACCCGAACGAGATGGGAGCAAATGTCTCTTGAGTGGGAGGAGGCAGCAGGTCCCCAGGCTGGCGGCTCTGCTGTTCCTAGTTAGGAAGCCACCCTGCCCATCCCTGGGCCCAGCCCGCGTCCTGAGCCTGGAGGCCTTGGTGGTGGGTGGCATTGCAGCCGCTGGGTGCAGGAGTGAAGGGCGTAGGGCGCTCACCTCCCTGAGTGACCCGCAGCACCCCAGCTGCATGCAGCGGGCGTCCCCACCCGAGTACGCATGTGGGGTGCACACGCAGGGTGGACCGTCAGGCTTGGGGGCCGCGTTGGCCACATGCAGCCGGTCTGGGCGAAGACAGACTGGGACGCAGAGAGGCCCCCGAGTCGCGGGCCCCCTGGCCCTGCTAGGTTCTGCTCTCCTGCAGGAGCCCCCTTCAAACCTGGATGAGCTCCTGCTGCCGGCCGAGGCCGACTACGCCCAGGACCTGTACGTTGTCGGGGTCCAGGAGGGCTGCTCTGACAGGTAGGCCCGTGCCTCCTCAAGACCCCCCACCCCACCCCCGTGTGGGTCAGCACCCTGGCCGCGGCCAAGCCCTGGCTGAACACACGAACCGCTTTCTTCTCAAATGTGACTCGGAGAATGTAAAATAAGTGAGATTTAGTTTCTAGTGAATAAATAGCTGCTCTAAGAGATCACAGACGCGGCAAAGAGCAGCTCGGCCGCCGGGGCCCCTGCAGCCCAACCCCCAGAGTGTCGCTGGCCGCCCCGGGGGCCGTGGGGCCACCGCCAGCGTGTACTAGCTGTAGCAGCATGCCTGCGGTGCTGTCGAGGTTCACCTGTCCCTGCTCCTCACATGGCAGGTGGCCAGTCCAGAGCAGACGCTCGGGGAATGGGCTCTGCTCCCCAGGGAACCTGGCCTCCACAGGGTGGCCTCACTCCTGCCCGGCCTGGGACTTCTTCCTGGGCCTCTGCCAGGCGGGCCAGGAGCTCCCACTGGGGCCTCAGCGGGGGCTGGACCCAGCCCCACATCACTGGAGGGTTTTGAGACAGCAGGGAACATGGGCCTTTGACGTCACTGGGGAGGGGTGCGGGAGGCCCCAACCTCTGGCCCAACACACCATCGCCCTGTGTTGCTCACCCGCCATTCTCCTTGCAAGACAAGGAAGTCTGATGTGGGGTCCCTCCCGGCGGCTCCTCAAGGGGCTGTCTGGCCCGGGGTCCGGGGCGCAGAGCTGGGGTGCCCCAGTCCCCTCCCCAGGCAGCCTCCACTTCCTCCTGCAGGCGGGAGTGGGAGACGCGCCTGCAGGAGACGCTGGGCCCCCACTACGTCATGCTGTGCTCGGCAGCCCACGGGGCGCTGCACATGTCCGTGCTCATCCGCCGGGACCTCGTCTGGTTCTGCTCAGGTGAGCGGCCTGGTCTGCGCTGCCCACCGGCCACGCCTCTGTGGGGGGACACGCGTGTGCGCGCAGAGCACGGGCACTGCCTGGGGGCCGCGGTGGGCGCGGACGGCCGGGGCGTCTGCCCACGTCAGCCCTCTGCGTCCTGCCCCACTCAGAGGTGGAGAGCTCCACGGTGACCACACGCATCGTGTCCCAAATCAAGACCAAGGGGGCCCTGGGCATCAGCTTCACCTTCTTTGGCACCTCCTTCCTCTTCATCACGTCCCACTTCACCTGTAAGTCACCTGCCCCTGAATCCCACCGCCCCCTCCCCGTCCAGTGGGAGAGACCGGCCTTACGGGGCTGACAGGAGGGCGGGGTGCTGGGTCTCAGCTTGGCCTTGCAGCCTGTGACAGTGGTCTTCGTCCCACTGGGCCGAAAGCAGGTCCGTCCAGGGAGAGGCGCGCTGGACCGGGCTGCTGCGGGGAGGGGTCTCCACCCGGCTGGCCCCCAGCGTCCGCCCTGAGTATTAGCTGCTGGCACAGCTGTCCTGCGTGAGGCACAGTGCAGCCCGCCACTCTGTCCTTGCAGCTGGAGACGGGAAGGTCGGCGACAGGCTGCTGGACTACAGCAAGACCGTCCAAGGCCTCGCCCTGCCCAAGAACGTGCCAGACACCTGCCCGTACCGCTCTGACCCAGGTGAGCGGACCTCGCAGGAGAGGCGGCACCTCTGCCTCGTCCCCTGCAAGCTGAGCGGGGACAGACTGTTTAGAGGTTTGAGAACTGAGGTCAAGAAAGAAAGTGCCTGGAATAAAGTCACCGTGAGACGGGGCGTGGCACCTGCCTCCTAAGTGGTGACTGCGTCAGCCTGTTTAGTGGCTGGGCAGACGGACGCCCGAGAGGCCCAGAGGCTTCTGCCCACATCGTCACGATGTCGCTGGCTGGGCTCTGCCTGGTCCTCGCCGCCCGCTGCCCGCTGTGCTCTGTCTGCGAGCTGTGCCGGGACGACCTGAGTGTTGGTGGCGGGCGCAGGTGGGGCGTGTGGCAGCCCTGAGCGTGAGGGCCACTGTGTGCGGCCGACGGGTCACGTGGTTTCTGGATTGTCTGTCACTGTGAAATGAAACAAAACCACACTCGAATGTCAACCGGGGAACTACTGCAGCACGCACCCCGGCACCCTGAGGCCCCAGCCACCGGGTGGCTGCGACCTTCTCGGAGGCGTCCTTGCCCCATTGTGGCTATATGTGGCAGGGGACACAGACTGGCCCTCGTCACTGAGGCCGTAGCTCGAGGGACAGGCGGGACTCACGCGCGTTCTGGCTTGTGCCCCAGCGGACGTCACCACGCGCTTTGACGGGGTGTTCTGGTTCGGAGACTTCAACTTCCGCCTGGGCGCTGGGCGCGTGGCCGTGGAGGCCATTCTGAGGCAGGACCCGGGCGCCAGCGTGCCGGCCCTGCTGCAGCTCGACCAGCTCACCCGGGAGATGAAGAAAGGTGAGGCGGGGCGGGGAAGGCCCGGGGGGCGGGTTCCGGGGGGGCGCAGCCTGGGCCCCGCGCTGGCCGGTCTGAGGCGGCCTGCGCCCGCTCCAGGGTCCGTCTTCAGGGGCTTCCAGGAGCCGGACATCCACTTCCTCCCGTCATACAAGTTCGACGTTGGGAAGGACGTGTACGACACCACGTCCAAGCAGCGGACGCCATCGTACACGGTGAGTGGGGCGGTGCTGCGGGCTGGACGGGGGTGACCGCCCCTGAGTGCCCTCCTGGGGGCGGCCCGGGTGCCGCCGCCCGTGCTCGGAGGCCTGGCCCATGCGTCCAGGCGCTGGTTTTACTGGAGCCGGTCGCTCTGTCGGCCAGTGCGCAGGGTGGCAGCCTCCAGGCTGGCGGTGGACAGGCCAGTGGACGCGGGTGCCGGTTAGAACCTGGCGCCTCCGCCTATGCCCACGGGGCTGGGGGTGCCAGTGCGGCCTGAGGGCAGTGAGGGGGAGGCCTCAGCACCCAGCTGGACGCCCGGCAGGGACGTGGGTGTGGGCGACGCTCTGGGAACGGCCGGCATGGGGCCGCCGAGCCGCAGGGCCAGGCGAGGTCGAGCGCACAGCAAACTGGGCTGCCTCTGCGGTCTTCCCGCAGGACCGGGTCGTGTACAGAAGCCGCCACAAGGGCGACATCTGCCCACTCAAGTACTCTTCCTGTCCCGGGATCAGGACGTCTGACCACCGCCCCGTGTACGGCCTGTTCCGGGTGAAAGTGAGGCCGGGGAGAGACAAGTCAGTATCCGCCCGGCCTCTTCTCTTCGTGCGGGCGGCCGGGCTCGGGGCCGGGGCCGGGCCCTGCCCACTCCGGGGGTGGGCGCCCGCTTTGGATCTGGGTGCCTGCCGTCGTCCCCTTGCGTCCTGACAGCCCCTGGCAGGAGCAGGGGCCCGGCAGCCCTACGTAGGGATTGCTGCCACGGCTGGATCTGAAGTGGGTGTCACTTGGGCGACATTCCAGAGAGTGGGGACCTGGCCAGGCCCCTGCACACGCCCTCCGGTGATGTCAGCAGAGCCTGCCTGGCCCAGGCTCTCAGTTCCGCTCTCGCCGGCAGCTCTGGGGGCGGGACGGCCAGGCCAGGCGGGCAGAGGGCCGGGGCCTGGGCGCCCCCTTGTGGCCGGCCCCACCCTTCCTCGGTCCTGACCTTTCTCTCCTCCGCAGCATTCCACTAGCTGCCGGCAAGTTTGACCGCGAATTGTACCTAATAGGCATTAAAAGACGGATTTCCAAAGAGATGCAGAGACAGCGAGCACTGAAGACCCAGCACTCCAGCGCCGTCTGCACCGTTTCTTAAGTTTGCCAAAGGACTGTCTCCTGCCGCCGGGCGTATCCGACCGAAAACCCCGAAAAAGACAGGAGCTGGTGGGTGGGGCACCGATGAACCAGCCGCTCCTGCTGTCCTGGCAAGACCCGGGCAGGAGGCTGGCACTGCGGGGGGCATGCCACCCCATCGCTGGACAGGAGCCAGTCCACGTACAGACGCGTCACCCGTGTCCCTGCAGACACCTGGCTTCCCTCAGCGCAGACAGAGCTTGGGCCCCGGCGCTGGCCGCACCACACCTGTCACTGTCACTCGGCAGCAGACGTGAGCAGCTGCCTGTGCTGACTCTCCCGACTCCATGTTTGCACACCCACGGCCACGCCATTGTCCAGATCACCTCCCAGCACCCCTTCCTCACCTGAGCACAGGTGGCCCAGTACTGGGGAGGCTGCTCGGTGGGGTGACCTGGGGTCCCAGATCCCATGGCAAGCAGAAGGACCACGCTGAGTTGTTCACAGGGCCAAAGCCAGACAATGTCCAGGGAGTGACCGTGGGTCCCCGCCGCTGGGCCAGAGCGAGGGTGAGGCCGACGCCTCAGGGCTGCATCCTGGCCATAAGGAGCTGGACTTGCCCCCCACCGCCACCTCCCTCTCCTCTGGCTTTGCTGATGGCAGACCATTTGCTCGTGTAACATTGGCCATGAATGGCACTAATGTAAGCAGTGCATCTCTGGCCTGAGCAACTGCTGGAAGCTTAGACTGTCACCACACAGCCACCTAGGCTGGCGCTCCACCACGTCTGGGATTTTTTTCAAAGGGCTTAGAGCCCATTATTGCTCTGTCTCCCCCCAGCTCTAGGAAAATTCATAGGCTTTGAATGTGGAACAAGCTAGGGGCATTCAACCTAATCTCTTAGATTATTTATTTTCCATATTTATATTTTTAAATAAATGCACATATTGAACCTTAAACCCTTGCTGGCCAAAGATTGAGTCCTAGAAACGATCTGTACGCATGCCTTGTTCTCACAATGTCCTTGTAGGAAAGGCAGGTTTGCTCTGCCAAGACAATCCCGCTGTGTCACCCCTGCTGGGTTTGCTCCATGCCATGTCCACCCCATCCACGCCATCCACACCCCGCCCACAGCCCAAGGTGTTAGCTAAAAAGCAAATACTTCAACTGGGAGTGAATCCAACTAAGTCTATACAACTTTTATTAGCATAGGCTCCCTAAATGAGAAATACAAATTTTAAAGTAGCACACACACAACCTTTGCTGCAGATGGGAGAAACTCCATTCCCGAGGAGGCACCTGTCCCTCTAAGCTCACAGTTATCCAGGGGGTCTCTGCCTCAAGTTTGGCTGGAATGAACGTGCTGCTGAGTTTCAAATCAACCCAAAATCTTGTGAAGACTTTGTGGTCACGGGGCTTAAAGTGCGATTCTATGGCCTCTTCCTGGGCATCTTCTCAGACCCAAACCATGGAAAAGGGACTTGAACTGGGACTCTGAGGAGTGACTTTGGCCCAAGCCCAGGCTTAACATCCAGAGACATCACTACATTCATCCAAGTTCATGGGTCAGTTACGCAATTCATTTCATACCAGCCTTTAAGTTGTAGGTGGGTGAGATTTGGAAAGCTAGTTTAAAATTCAAAGTAACACAAACGAAGTGGCCAGTCTCTGGAAAGTCAGCGTCCCAGGACGTGTGGAACACGACTGCGCGTAGGGCAGTTCTGGAGTCCAGCTCTCACCCTCAGACACCGCTGTGTCCTGCCTCCAGGGCTTGCGAGGCCTGCCCCAGGCATTGGGGTGCCAGCCAGCCTGCCCTCAGGAAGCACGGTGCTAACGGGCAGCCGGATGAGGAGGTGGCGGGGTGCACGGAGTGCTACAGGCTGTGATGGGCTCGGGGCTGGGAGGGTGGCTGGGGGAGCAGTGAGGGATCAGCGGGGTGTTGTCCGGGCAGGGTGAGGACGGAACAGGAGAGCCCCGTGCCCTGAAGGGGGAAGGGAGGTGGCCAGCACTAGCGTCCAAAACAGACGGCTGTCGCCTTCAGCAGTTCTAGGATGTTCACAAAGCTGCCGGGTCGTCTGAAGTCCACCTCCGACTGTGCAGGAGCTGGGAGAGGACACCGACCCCACTCCACGAGCCGCTCCTGTCCCAGCGCACTGAACGGCAGCCACGCGCGCCCCGCAGTGTGCTGGTGGAGGGGCGTCTGCAGCAGCAGGAATGCGCCCTCAGACTCCCTGCTGCCGGACGTGGCTCGTCACCCCAGCCCCCGCCTGTGGACGGGCCGCGCCAGGTACGCACAGCAGTGCAGGCCCGCGCCGAGTGCAGGGCAGCCCCCGTGCCAGTGGGTGCGGGAACGGGGTTGAAGGACAGGCCCCGGCAAAATGGGAACCAGGGACGCGGGCGCCCGTTCGGCTTCCCCAAAACAGCTTCCCCGCCCACCTCAGCGGCTGGCTCCTGAGGGCTTCAGAAAAGGTGACGCGCAGCCTGACAGCTGTGGCCAGGAAGCTGCCCTCTGCCCCAGGAGGCCCCGGGTCCTGAGGGCGTAATTTTGAGAGCCACGAATCTATCCCATCACCAGAGTCAGGGGACCTCACGCTCCTGCAACATCCACACACCCGCAGAACCTACGGCTCCCGAGATCTTCCCCCCAGTCACGTGACCACGACTGCCAATTCCAGGAGCCCCCTCACTCCGTGCTCTTGACACTTCCCTGAAGAGGCTTTGCAATGCTGGGTGAAACTGAATGAGCTCAGGGCGGGTCACAGCCACCCCATGCCTCCTTTTTAGGGAAGCTGCTGGCCAGGGTGGACCTTTAACCATCTCGTCCTGAACCGAGCAGGAAGGACAGTGGCCACCGCTTCATCATCGGTGTCAGCAGACTGCCCAGAGCACCACCATGCTCCGAAGCAGACCACCTGCCCCGAACTCGCCCTGGCACCATCAGGGTGCTTAGTGACCATCCCCGGAGGCGGCAGCTCAGTATGGGTGGCACAGGACTCTCAAGAAGCCGAACAGGCTCTGACAGCCCACCGAGTGGCCTCAGTGGCAAGTCTGGTGTTGACCCACCGAGTACTAGACAAGTGACCTCGCAGCGACCCCGCCTGCTGAACTTCAAGAGACGCATGGGCGCCAACCCCATTCGCCATGGCAGCTGCTCCGAACCTGTCTGCCCTCCGCCGCATCTCGGGCTGGCGTGGAGAGTAAGTATTTATTCCAGTGGCTGGCACATTAGATTCGGGAGGGACGGAGCTGTGCTCTGGGTACATTAAACGTGCTTGCTCGGTTAGAAGCTGTCCAGTGTGCTCCTTTTATGAGTCTGCGCTAAATTCGCATCCAGAGGAACGCGTGGAACACGGTCCGCAGCTCCGGCCGGCGCTACCGGAAGAGCCGGTAGGTCTTGGGCAGGCGCCCGTCCCTGCTTGACAGTGCCGCCTGGATGTGCTCATACGTGGGCAGGTCAGCCAGGTCGCCCAGGGCAGCGACCGCCGGCTTCCTGCGCAGCATCTTGGAAGCGACCCTCTTGATGTCTTCCGGCTTCACGTTGCCTGCCAGAGAGCAGAGAACAGTGACACACCTGACACCCACGCGGAGTTCACGTCCCTGCGTCGTGCTGTGTAGAATAACCGGCCACCGCCACCCCAGCCGGGGAGGAGGTGCTGAGGACTCTAGAGGGTCCAGGCGCAGCGTGTGTGGACTGCACGGTCGTCAGGACGAAGGCCCAGCAAACGTCCACGTAAGTGAGAAATAAAACGCTCCTCGCCTGGCGGGTTATCTGTGGGATGGGCGAACAGAACCTGCAGGGCCGTGCGGACAGCAGGGGGCGCGGGAAGGAGGAGCGAGGGCTGCACACATGGCTCGGCCCTCCGAAGACAGCACCTGGGACCCGGGAGACGGGACTGAGCAGAACCCACAGCCCGGGCCACACGCCAAGCAGCAGGTTTACTGTGCTGTGAGGATGAGGCTTGAGACTGGGCACTGTCGTACGGGGGCGTCTGAGGCGCCTCCCCAAGGGAGGACAAGGGCCCGTGCCTGGGTGGGGCAAGAGCCGTCCCTGCAGCACTCCCAGCCCAGGACACACCAACTACGCAACTGTCAGCTTCACGCAGGTGACAAGCTGTGACGGCAGTGGTGCTGACCCTCTGGGCTGCAGACCCTTTGAGAATCTGACAAAACAAAGATAAACCTGTCCCCATGAGAGTCACGACAAACAGAACCTGGCATACGACAGAAGGGAGTGCCAGGCCCTCCTGACGGTCACCTGTGGGAGGCCATGAGAACCTGGGCCGGCATCGGCCACAGAGCCGCAAAGGGCCCTGGAGCTACTGCCCCACGTGCACGCGGCGAGAACTCACGGATGAGCGCGCACAGCTCGTGCGGCAGCTTCCGGGAATGGGTCGCCAGCACCTGCCTCCCCACATCCTCGAAGATCACAGGCCGGGACTCCAGGTTCATCATCAGCATGGACATCAGCTGCGTCTTGGCTCGCTCCAGCTCCACCTGAGGGTGACAGCCAAGCCGCCTGGTTCGTCGCCCAGCGGGCTCCCATCAGCAAGGAGCTCAGCCACCTCAGCCAGCAGGGCTTGCAGGAGTGTGCCCCGGCCTGGGGGCGCCGAGGGAGCACGCCTGCCACACCCCGCCTGCCCTGCTGGGTCGGAGTCCAGACTATGCTTGACAAGACCATCACCACGCCTGAAATGAGGACGAAACAGGTTTCCCTTGGGCTCTTGCTCACTGTTTAAGAAGCTGACCACACAGCACGTAAAGGGTGAAATGTCAAACGCCAAACTCCAAAGCTGACCACGCATCGAAATCACAAGGGAAATGAACCGCACGCGGACCCTGGTGCAACTGGTCCCTGCTCCCTAGGGGACACCGAGGGAGCGGCCATTTCCCAGCTCTGCACCGAGAGCCTCTCCGACCATGTGTGACATTTAAAACTGAGTGCAGCAGTCGGTTCGCAAAGTCCAGCCTGAAATTCAAGGGCACAGAAAGGAGCTGATGAGAAAAGCCAGATTCTCAAAGGGTCTGAATCTGGGAGCTACCAGACCTTGCAGAACAAATACTGGCCGAACTGGCTGTTAAAATTCCACGTCGTTTTTTAAGTATGATAATTCCTAGTTTACATCGGGCCTTTTCTAATTCTGCAGCTTCAGCAAACACTAAACGTTGACCTCAAACTGATCTCACGTTAGAGAAAGCTTTATCCCGCAGGGCGCTAGCAGACCCACAAGTGTTCATTTGTAAGTGTGTTTTTATTATTAAAATGACACCTTTTCTGATTAAAAAGGTAACATGTGATTACTGCAAAAAACGTGAGACGTACAGAAAACGTGGCCTGAAGGTGAAGTGCAGGCGCCAGCCCACAGGCACACGGCCTCGCCTGCCGCTGCTTCTGGCACTGTGCGTGCGTGCGTGTGTGCGCGCGCGCGGAAAACCTGCAATCTGTACCAGCTCTGCTTTCAGAAGCAGCAGAGCTTCTAAACACGCAAGATATCAAAAAATGAGCTAAAAAAATGAGGGAAAAACTGAGATTAAAACAAAACGAAGGCAGAAAAAAGCCAGAAAGCACTGAGTGCGGCTCGTTCCCTGAGGGGAGGCCGGAGAGGACGCGGACGTCTCTGCTTTTCCTTTCAGTAAAGCTGGAAAAGCATGCGAGGCAGCCCGAGGACGTGTGGGGCCAGTCAGGCGCCAGCCGACCAGGAGGAGGGCTCCCCATGGGGAGACGCCCAGCACAGGCCTGGGGCACCCTCGGGCGGGGACTGCTCTGGCTGGGACGCTGGCACTGGGGGCGCAGAGAACAGCCCGCCCAGCACTGTGGGGCCATGGGGCAATGGCGCCTGGCCGCGCTTACCACATCCACGGTCCCGCCCATCAAGATGAACTCCTTCGTGATGATCTCCACCATTTCCCGGACCTGCAGGGGGAGCGCCGAGAGTGTGATGCTTACCCAGCCCCACGGGGAGACACCTGCTCCGAAACAGCGGCTCCACCCCCGAGATGCGGCCCGACCGCAATGCGCTCACCTGTCGGGGGTCGGCGCTGGCGTGGATGCACAGCAGGCCCGTGTCCTCGTAGCTGTGGTGGTAGGCAGTTGCGTTGTACATCCAGTGGTGCCTGTGGGGACACAGAGAAAGGGACACTGGAATGTGCCATCACGGTGTGACGCGCCCTCCGCTGGGCGGTGGCCCTGGGGCTGCATGCCACACACCTGTTCAGCACGTTGAGGTAGAGCCTGGTGAACATGCCCTTGCCAGGCCCGCCGGCCGAGAAGGAGCCACCGCCGCCCATCATCATGTTCAGCACGGCGAAGGGGATAAAGTCCGCCTCCTGCAGGGAGGTGGGGCAGAGATCAGCCGAGGGCACGCGCCCGGCCTCGGGTGCGCGCACCTGGCGAGGACTTACCAGGAAGGAGCAGCTCTCCAGCCCGATCATGATGTGTGTGAGCTCGGGGAAGGCGGTAGGGCCCAGGCTGACGTTGGACATGTCTCTCTCCAGCTGTAACGAGGGAGAAACAGGCCTCGCAGACGCTCTACGAAACCCCGCACACACAGAAGGGCCCTAACAGGCCCTCGGCTCAGCGGGTGACACGTGCATGCTCTGAGGCCAGGACGTGCACTGAGATAAAGCCACGACCACACAGATCACCCTAGCACCTTTGAGACAGA
>NW_011888938.1:1188517-1190476 GCF_000151845.1 Pteropus vampyrus
GGTTTCTATCCGTAAGTCAATGACCGCTAACTTTCCTGACTCCAGACCGAGTTAGTAGCTCGTGCCTCATGCTCCCACCACCCGTGGCTCCTGGCTCTTGTACCCTTTACCTGTGGCACGGCCTTCTGCCCAATCTGTGAGCATCTTGGGGACAGGGCCTACTCTGTATCCCCAGTCACTGCCTGGCTCAAATCATAGGATAAGCAGCCTTCTGGGAACTGCCTGGCCCTCGAAGAGTGCTCCTTTGTGTGAGTCTTGCCGCCTGTGTGTTTTGCCCACCCAATTCTCTGCCCGGGCCGGGGCTCACATCTCAACTGACCCTCGCGGCCTGAGGGGAGGGGCTCAGTGGGACTCTGACCAAGAATGAGAACACTTCCACGTGGATGCAAAGCAAGCTTGTGTGTAAAAGCTGGCATACCTTGATGTCTGGCAGTCACAAATACCCCCGTGTTTTTCCAAGGTAAGCAGGATTTCATCTTTGCTGTCAAAGCGATCAGTGGACTAACAGAAACAAGAAAGAAAACCTATTTAGACTTAGCAATCCCAAACGATTCCTAAAACACAATTTATTTCTGCTTTCAAAACACAGAAAACCAAATTATCTATTACCATTAACTTGGCAACCTTAACATTTATTAAAACCACCATCCTAAAAAAGCAAAACTTGACAATTTCCCAGATATAACAAACTTCACAAATTGGAACTGACCGAAAATGCCAACTTTTCCAAAAAGTGAGCAATTCCACTAAGATATTTTGCTTCATATCTTGATCCTGAATTAATAAGAACTGGCAACAAAAAGAAAAAAATTGACAGGTTAAATCAGCATTCAAAAGAGAAGAGTTACTCAAAAGAAACCCTGAGTTAAAATTGTGAATATGACTAAACAACCACATTTAATTATCTGAAGGTGAGGGGTGACGTCAATACCTTGATTGTGATGGTTTTACAGCTATACTCATGTCAACAACTACGGAATTGCATACTTTATATTTGTGGTTGAAAACTTTCAGTTACAGAAAGGTAGAAAAAAGGAAAAAAAATCCACCACCAAAATGGCCACTGTTCACACTTTGGTTAGAGTTCTCAGATTTCATACTACGCTTTTTCACACAGGATACGACTCACAGATGACGTACTAATTACAAGTGACAAGCACATAACACGTGAGCGTGTTAAAATAAATGGGACTGCCCATGCTACCAACAGTACTTACTTCCTACAGTACAAAACTGTCCAAACTTATTCTGGGATGCCACGCGCAGCCCATTATCCAGTGTGGTAACTTTGGTTTCAAACTTTTCCTGTCCACCGACTGTAGCGAAAACGGGTGTGGGTGCTCCGGGTAAGGGAGAAGAGAGGGGGATGCTGGGGTAGGCACTGCCACTACTGAACGGTCTGTACACGGGGGCTCCAGACCTAAAACAGGAAGATGGCCCAGTTACAACAGGCTCGAGATGACGGGACCTGCAACGACCACCTAGTGCCGTGAGTCGTGTTCTGTCTGCACGGAGAGTGACATCTCCCGTTCTCAGGGACTTGCTTCCACATGCCTGCAGTCGTGCACGGGAGTGCTCAAAGCACTGTGCCTGGCTGCAAACCCCGCCTGGGCCCAGGGACCTGCGGCAAGTGGGTTGTTACTTGGGTCAGAACTGCCATTTCTGTAAGACAGTAAGAACAGCATCTCACCGAGGGGGCCAGGCAGGGTAAATCAGGGCCTACGCACAGGGCACTGGGCAGAGCCCTGCCCTTCAACAGCCCCACAGGACTCCAGAAGCCGCACCCCTCAACCTGGCCAGGAAGGGCCTGAACGGTCTCAACTCCAACGGCCTCTCCAAACTCATCTGCTACCGCCCCCACCCCCCACCCCGCCCCCCACCCCGCAGTCTCATGGCCCATTGATCCATTCCCGGAACACACTTGGCTCGTCACCCCCAAAGTTTGTTCTTTTTGGCCCA
>NW_011888938.1:1190526-1192947 GCF_000151845.1 Pteropus vampyrus
GTCCTCCCCCTCTGGAAGCCCTCGGGCCCCTGACCCATCCCAGTACCGCTGTGAGATGACAGTGGATGTGAAGGCACAGACCAGTGTCAGCTATTGGAACCAGTTCCAGAAAGATCTCAACATGGAACTGCAGCCTTGAACACAGCCTAGGTTGCATGAAACGGCCGTCAGGCCGGCTGGGACAGCCGCATGGCCCCTCCTGGCCCCTTCCTGGCAGTGAGCTCAGAGTCCTGCCATTTGCAAGGCTGAGGAACAGCATGGAGACAGGGACCCATCGCTTGGGGCACTTAAAGACAGTCAAGATGCCCTTCTGAAACGAAAGCGCCGAGTTCACTGACGTGTCACAGGTGCAGGGGGCCGTCTCTCGGTCTTAAGCACCAAGGGCTTTCCCACTCATCAGCGTTATCTCCCAGGAAACGTGCCAACGCGCGGTGGGTGAGCCCGAGGGCTCTGACCATACAGTGCTCCCACACACCTCCCTTGTCCCAGCCCGTGCCCGCTGAGCGGCCCCGATGCACACCTGTTAGCCTGGGATGCAGGACCACGTCAGCCAGCAGGCCGACCACCGTGTCCAGGCCCTTAGAGTCAGCAGACACAGCATACATGGTGGTATCTCTGGAAAAACCAACAACACCGGGCACCGAGGTCACGACGGGTGCACGCCAGGTGGGGCTGGCTATGGTTCTGTGCCCACGACCGGCGCACGGCGCTCTTGCCCACAGCCCGTCCCACACCATGCGCTCCTCACAGGTGGGAACGAGCTGCCCGCAGGCCGCGTGTGGAGGAAGCGACGGTGTCCGGCCAGTGCGGACGAGAGCCAGTTGGAGCTTCCTAAAACATGAGCTCCCTCCATGGTGAACCATTTCACCAGCGGTCTGAGTGTCCCCTGCATGAAGTGACTGGCCCATGTGGGACCATGCCCGGTCTTAGATGGCCAGGGGACAGAGACTGGTTGTAGCATGAGCTCAGAGCACGAGGCACTGTGATCAGACAGGCACACGCATGACAACCACAGAACCGCGACACAGAATGTAGTCGGGGGGAGACTGCGCAGAAGACACACAATTGCCATGAGACAAGTGAGCCTATGCGGGGGACGCGGCAGCCAACACCTCTGCAAAGCAGGGCTGTCCTTCGGGGGGCTGCAGGACCACGTGGGAGAGTGGCAGGGACAAAAGCCTGAGCTGAAGAAGAGTGGGCTGTGTCGGGGTCAGGACAGTGGGCTGTGTGACCAGCAGTTCCCTACAAAGTTGAAAAGGTTTGGGGCCAAGACACGGAGGAGCGAACACCTGGCACCAAGTGTGCCTGCGCTGCAGGGCAGCTGGGGCGGGTTCTAGGGCTTTGTGGATCATGGGGATGTGCAGCCTCCACGCTGACACACACAGATGGGGTTCGACCTTTCACGCACACACTTCAGCGGTCAGACTTAAATAACCAGCCCCTTCAAAAGTGGGATCTTCGTCCACCCATCTCGTCCTGCCCTGACAGAGCTTTCTGAATGGGCACCGCACCCGGGAGACGACCGCCACTTGCCCTGGTCCACAGTGCCCACACCCCTCCGTGCTCCGGCGACAGGCTGGCCCTCTACCCAGCACACCGCTCCTCCTCTAGGCTGAGCCTTCACACCCACTGTCCCCAGGTCTCGGCCGCCTCCCTTTGCTCCGTTTGGCAAAGTCCTTCAAGAACCAGCCCCAGAGTCACGGTTTCTATCCGTAAGTCAATGACCGCTAACTTTCCTGACTCCAGACCGAGTTAGTAGCTCGTGCCTCATGCTCCCACCACCCGTGGCTCCTGGCTCTTGTACCCTTTACCTGTGGCACGGCCTTCTGCCCAATCTGTGAGCATCTTGGGGACAGGGCCTACTCTGTATCCCCAGTCACTGCCTGGCTCAAATTATAGGATAAGCAGCCTTCTGGGAACTGCCTGGCCCTCGAAGAGTGCTCCTTTGTGTGAGTCTTGCCGCCTGTGTGTTTTGCCCACCCAATTCTCTGCCCGGGCCGGGGCTCACATCTCAACTGACCCTCGCGGCCTGAGGGGAGGGGCTCAGTGGGACTCTGACCAAGAATGAGAACACTTCCACGTGGATGCAAAGCAAGCTTGTGTGTAAAAGCTGGCATACCTTGACGTCTGGCAGTCACAAATACCCCCGTGTTTTTCCAAGGTAAGCAGGATTTCATCTTTGCTGTCAAAGCGATCAGTGGACTAACAGAAACAAGAAAGAAAACCTATTTAGACTTAGCAATCCCAAACGATTCCTAAAACACAATTTATTTCTGCTTTCAAAACACAGAAAACCAAATTATCTATTACCATTAACTTGGCAACCTTAACATTTATTAAAACCACCATCCTAAAAAAGCAAAACTTGACAATTTCCCAGATATAACAAACTTCACAAATTGGAACTGACCGAAAATGCCA
>NW_011888938.1:1195447-1204412 GCF_000151845.1 Pteropus vampyrus
GCCTGCCAACCGAGGCGGGCGCCCCAGGCTCCGGGGCCGCGGTCCAGGTGGGCGCTGGCCGCTGTCCCCTCGCCGGTGGTGCCAAGGTCCAGGTGAGACGGCCACGCAGAGCGCCAGCGCCGGCGCGCGGTGAAGTCGCTCTTATTGTTATTCCAGCTCCAGCGTTCTATGAGCGCCGGTCTTGTCTCCCCCAGCTAGACTGTGAGCGCCCCCATGGCAGGGACCTGGACTCCCACTTCTTCGGCATTCGGCCGACGTTTATGTGCTATGTGCCCAGTCCGGTGCTAGCTTCCGTGGGAGACACAGGTGAGAGACCAGCTTCAGGGACCCGGGGTCCCTGCACTACCTGCGGGTCGCTCTGCGGTAGCGTTAACTCACCCACTGACCCAGCGGTGAGCTCTGAGCGCCGCCGTGTGCCCGGCACTGGGAATGCCAGGTGGACAGCCGTCCCCTCCCACTAGGGGCTCACAGTCTGGTCTTGGGGAGACACCGGCACCCCAGACAGACAGCATAGGGTGCTAAATGCCAGGTAGCAGAGGGAAGGACAAGGGAGCCTTCATCTGGTAGGCCACAACTGGACACCAGCTGGAGCGGCCAGGCAGCGGTCAGCGTTAGTTCGTCTACATTCTCTCCTAGCAGCTGCACCGCCTGCCACCCAGGGCCTGCAGCGAGTGTTTAGGTGGGGGACTGAGGGACTACCGGTAGCCCACAAAGGCGTTCATGAGGGGTCACAGACAGGAGGACATGAACAGCCCCACCGGCTGTTCAAAACCTACTGGGAGTGTTTTCAGAATCACAGTTACCCGGGCTCATGGAAGGCAGGAGCCTGGGGCTTGTGTTTTAAAGAGTCCCCCGGCGGTGAGAAGCACTGCAGCAGAGATGTCACGTCAGAAGAAAGTCGTGGTTGTGAGAGCTTCCCACGATCACAGTGGGGTGACGATGTCTCGTTGCAGATTTTGTCTATGGAAAGGGCAAGTGTGCTAAGCAAGGTCCATCAGGAGCCCAGGAGACGCACTTCGGAGGTAGAGTGGTTCGGCAGTCCCCTCCTTCCAACACAGTGCCAGGCACATGCGCGCTGGCGGGGTTGTCGGTCTGACGGCACGTACCTCGTGTACCTGGAGCCCGGCAGTAGGTGGGGGTGGAACCCATGGATTCAGTGTTGGCCCTGGAGTCGAAGGACAGGGTGCAACCGAGACGCGAGGGACAGCAGGGAGGCGGGAAGTCACTCCTGCGGGGTCTGGGGAGACGGCAAAGGCTGCAGTCGGGGGAGCCACCTCGACACAGGCTGGCACCTGGGCTCGGATGGTTGGTGGACCGAAAGGGTTGCAGTGTGGCTGGGTGGGCACTGGGAGAGCAGGAAGGAAGTGGGGGGGGGGGAAGGAGAGGGTGGCTGGCTGAGTAGGAGACGATGGAGGTGGCCAGCGACCGCAGCGTGGTGGGGCCTTGGTGCTGACAGCCCGCAGCGCAGGGCGCGCCCCTGGCCAACTAGCCGCCTGTGCGGGAGTGCGCGGGCCTGCCCGGGTGGTCCCTGTGGGAACCAAGGGGCGTAGCATGGGAAGGAGGAGGAAGCAGATCCGTGTGCGTGGCCAGCTTTCTCATTTCCTAGCGTCACTGAGTTCTGGCAGAATGACCATGGTGTGTTCCCGATTCTGGATGTTGTCTTATCCCGGAAGGAGAAACGCATAGGGAAGTCCTCCGTTAACCTCCAGGCGACCTGACGTTTGCGGTGTCTGTTATTATCTCAGATGATAAACTTGAAGAACTTGAAGAGGCAAACCCATTCTCCTTTAAAGAGTTTCTGAAAACCAAGAACCTCAGCCTGTCGAAAGACGACACGGCCAACAGACTTTACTCAAAGGTAAACAAAGAGTTGTTTGTTGAGACTTCAGATAGAACCGCACCCCCCCCCGGCACGTGTCCTGATTCTCAGAGCTCAGAGTGGGTGCAGGAGGTGTGGGAGAGCAAGGCAGTGCCGGCGCCAGTGGGGAGAGGAGTGGGTTCGCCCTGCAGCCCCTCCGCTCTCCCCTCCTGGGGCAGACAGGGCGGGGCCTTTACGTTCCAGAGTGGCCCTGGCCGCGCGTCCGAGCCTTGCCTCCCACGTTCCCCCTAGGAAGCCACAAGGCACTCGCTGGGGCTCAACTGCAGCTCCCCAACCTCCCAGACCGCGGGGTTCGGCCTGGAATACCAGCAGCCGTTTTTCGAAGACCCAACGGGGGCTGGCGACCTCCTGGACGAGGATGAGGACGAGGACGACGGGTGGAATGGGGCCTACCTGCCGTCCGCTGTGGAGCAGACGCACTCGTCGAGGGTGGCCGCCAGCACGTCACCCTGCAGCACCTACATCTCCTTCTTCTCCAGCCCGTCAGAGCTGGTGGGGCCTGAGTCGCTGCCACCGTGGACACTGAGTGACTCTGACTCGCGCGTCTCTGCGACGGGCAGCCCCAGCGCTGACTTTGCAGCCCACGGAGAGTCTCTGGGGGACAGGCACCTTCGGACGCTGCAGATAAGTTATGAAGCAGTAAGTGACGGGGCTGTCGTCAGCGCCCTGGTAAATGGCCTGTGTCTGAGCAGCGTCCTGGGAGGAAATCTGGAGCCTCCTGGGACGCTTGGTGACCTGGGGCTGGGCTCCAGGAACCAGAGAGTTGGCGCAGCAGCCCGTGTGGAGGCTGTGCAGAGCGCTCTGCCCTGCGTTCACCGGTTGCATGTGAATGTAGCTCGCTGAACAGCGCTCTGAAGGGCTGGGAGGTACGGCCCGTCTCGGAATGAACTGGAATGAAGTGGAGGCCCTCAGAGGGCTGCCCCGCAGGGAAGAGTCCACTTGGCTGTCACTCAGGGCCATCTCGCTAAGCCTTCTGCATAGAGAAAGTTAAAAAAAAATCACAGTCCCCCAGAAAGAGTTACGTGGGCAAAACGGGAATGTGTGGCCATTGGCCCTTCGCTCGTGGTTTTTCTCCGAGTGGACGGCGGCTTGACCCTAGAACGTTTCTGTTGATCCAGAAGGTCCAGAGTCGGGCCGCGGAGGCGCAGACCCCTCTGGGGTGAGACGCGCTGTGTCTGATAAGGTTTTCCTTCTCTACAGCTGAAAGATGAGAACTCTAAGCTGAGGAGAAAGCTGACTGAGGTCCAGAGCTTCTCGGAAACGCAAACAGAAATGTAAGCTTTCCGTCGGGGCTGCAGTTAGATCACCTGACGCGCAGGTTGGTTCCGAAACGGGACGCAGCGCCCAGCTGGGTTGAGTCCGGTTCTGTCATGTGTACATCCGGCCCCGGCCTTGGTGCCTGGTCTGCTGTCAGTGCACCCAAAACATTGTCCCAGATCTACCACCGTGATGGTGGCGGAGCCAGCAGACGCCCCTCGAGCCGGTGTGGGGTGCTGCCCGGCATCCCGCCGAGGTCCCTGCCTCCCTGGCACGGGTTCATTCTAGAACAGTGCACGCCGCTGGTCTTCATCCGATCGGCCCAGCGAACGCCTCTCAGAGCTGGCTGAGACTCGGTTTGTGACTGAGGGTGGCGTGGTTTGTCCTTTGACAAGGGTCAGGACGCTGGAGCGGAAACTGGAAGCGAAGATGCTGAAGGAGGAGAGCGACTACCACGACCTGGAGTCGGTGGTGCAGCAGGCGGAGCAGAACCTGGAGCTGATGACCGTACGGCGGGGTGGGCGGGGCGGGCGCGACGCGGGCGAGTGTCGGGCTGTGTCACCGCGGTGGCCCCGAGCCCTGCCTGGTGGGCACAGCTGTGAGATGGGCCCATCAGAGTGGCTCTCACTGTGGGAGGGCTCTGCCTGCTGGCCGGAGCTGGCCGGGGGCCAATGGCGCGTGCAGGGGGGCCAGGACGGAGGTGATGTGTCCTGTGTCCACGCCACCGCGTCATCGATGCCTTTTTCTCGGTAACAGAAACGGGCTGTAAAGGCAGAAAATCACGTCATGAAACTCAAACAAGAAATGAGCTTGCTTCAGGTAATTAGGCCTCAGGTTTTCACTTGTGAATTTGAGTGACTTCTGGAAAAGACGCATAGGGACCTCTGCTGGGTCCTCCCTCTCCGACGGACGAGTCACCTAGATAAGGGCCATGCACGCCCCTCTCGGGCCAGATGGAGGCCACGGCTGTCCCCCTGGGCCAGCCGCGGAGGGCTGCGGCTGTCACCGGGCTGCCTGGGTGGCGTGTGTGCCTGCGCGAGTTTCTCACCCCCGGGGGTTAGAGCTGAGGACAAACTGAAGTGAAGGGGGTGGCGTTAGGAGCCCGGGTTAGGGGCGAGCCTCCATTGTCCTGGGGGCCGGGCCCCGTCCCTCAGTCACCTCTGCCGAGGGGCCGTGTTTGGCTTTGTTTGGACTGCCTTTTGGACACTCCCCGGTCACCATCGAAACCCTCACAGGCCACCCCTCCCGCCCCCAGGCACAGGTCTCCACCTTCAAGCGCGAGAACGAGGCCCTGCGCTGCGGCCAGGGCGCCAGCCTGACGGTGGTCAAGCAGAACACGGAGGTGGCCCTGCAGAACCTCCGCGTGGTCATGAACAGCGCGCACGCCTCAATAAAGTAAGCGGCCGGCGGGGCTCAGGGCCTCCCTTGTGTTACCACCTAGCATCACAGTGGCGGGGCTCCAAGCGGGGGCTCCCCTTGCCAGTGCTGTCACCCTGAGGTCACACACTGCATGCCGGACCCGCAGGCGCTTCCCCTGCCGGCGGGTATTAGCCATTCCGAGCCGGGAGGCCGGGGCGCTGGCATCAGACAGGCCTGAGTCCCACTCTTCCACCTACAAGTAATTTCTCAGGGCCCCTGGCACAGTAAGAGCCCCTGGGCGATGTCACCACGTGTCTCCTGGCTGAGTGCTGTAGGGGCCGCGGTGTCCCCAACATGGGCACTGAGTTAGGGAGGTGCCTGTCGCTTACGGTGAGGACAGAGGCTCTGCAGAGGGGGCTCACGTCCCAGATACCTGTGCTCCGCCGCTGCTTCTGGGCCCCGGGCCCTCTGGGCCCTGTTGCGGTTCTGGCGGCCGTCCGTGATACCCGTACCTTCGTTGCAGGCAGCTGGTGTCTGGAGCGGAAACGTTGAATCTCGTTGCTGAAATCCTTAAATCTATAGACAGAATTTCTGAAATTAAAGACCAGGAGGAGGCTTGAGGACCGCCCGGAGCTTCCAGCTCACAGCACCGACGTTCCGCAGTCACTACTCACTGGATTTTAGATGCCATTGTGTCTTAAATATGCAGTCTTCACCCACAGTAAAGATATTTATCATGAGATGCTAATTTCATGACCCCGAACAGTATTATTAGCCAGCCCCGAGGAGCGGCTCCCACGCGCAAGGGTCGCACCTGGGGGCCAGCACAGCCCTGTGGTGCACCCCCGCCGTCCCGCAGACTAATGCTGTCTTGGAAGACGTTTTTATAAAAACCACCGAGTTTTTAAGTTACTGAACGTGGAAACAGCAGATCTGTGATGCGTGGTTTCCATTCTTATTCCAGAACATTCATTGTACGATAAGTTCAGTTGATCAGTCTTTATTTCATAAATTGAGAAAAACACTAAATAAGCTAGAATTCAAATGGTTGCCTTGGACAGGGACTTGTGCCTTTTCGTCATCGCTCAGTGCTCCCTCTGGCTCACGGTCCACTCCTGCGGCCTTAACAGGTGGCTCCTGCGGTGGGTGGCCTGAGCATGGACGCCCCACGCAGCAGACGCTGCGGTCCTCCCATAGGGACCAGCCAGCACGGGCTCCACACTGTGACGCCGTCTCCGTGCACCTGTGCTGGGGCCTTCAGATCTGAAACCTGCTTCAGCTGGAAGGTTTCAGAAACGCTTTTCAAGTGGCCTTCTGTACGATGAAGTTTGGGATTCGGGAATGGGAGGCGCCGAGCCAGCCAGGTTAGCTCCCAGTCTCCCAGGCCACCTTTCCAAGCGCTTTAAAACGTGGGGAGGCCTGGTATACACTGTGCCTTTTTGGTTATTTTCCTGTAGATGTTATTTTTTAAGATAAATTTTCCTTCCTGTTCACATTGACAGTTTTCTTATTTAATAAACTCTAAAATTCACATGCACGCCCCTTTTTGTCTGACTTAGCCAGTTGTTCATGCTTGGGAATCGTGCGACTGCCCTCTGACGCCAGGACGTACACCTTGTCCCTGTCACAACGGGTGGCCTGTGCTGGCAGTGCAGCGTCAGCTCTGCCTGTGCAGTCGAGGGTAGCTCAGACCACTGCTGCCCCGGCCAGACCGCAGTGCATGTTTAGGGTTGGACAGGTTGGATTCCCGCATTAGAACATTCTGGGAGATCACGTGGTTGAATTTTCAAAAGATGTTTAGATTGTGGACTCTGACCTGAGCTGCAGGGGAGAGCCTTCCAGAGGTGGAAATCTTTCGCTCGCCCCGCCCACCTCGTGCTCCTGCAGGTTGGTGAAAAGTGGGTTCTGTTGTAGAGCTGACTTCAGACGGCGGTCTGGTCGGGAAGTGCTCGGATGAGGTTCTCTTCTGGGTGTACACGCAATAGCTCTGGGAAGCGTGTGGGCCCAGCTGTCCCTTCCCTCTGACTCTGGGAAGGCTGCTGGGAAGATGCCTGGGGCTGCAGCCCTGCGTGAGGGACACAGCATTTTACAGGGGTTGGGCAAGATGAAGCAGATCACCAGCCTGGTGTCCCTTTCACCCACCTGCCCACAAGCCAGGCTGGGCCCAAAGCTGGGCGGCCACCCAGAGCACCTCTCAAATGTTTCACTGACCCCTGACCCTGCGCTAAAGCCCCCTCCAACTGCTGTAGCTGAAAAAGGGCTGGGGGGCAAGGAGGCTCTAGATGAAGCAAAGGGGGATGGACACAGGCTTTATTACACTGTTCTCTGTATAGTTTGAAGTGTTCCCTAGTTAAACGAATTGAAAATACAAGTCATGCTAACGAATCCGTTGTCGCGTCTGCCTCTGGATTCTGGAGCTGCTCAGAAAGCATGGGAAGGACGAAGTGCTTCACGGTCTCATCATTCCAGTCCTCGCAGCAGCGACCCAGGCTGCGGGGGGGGGGGGGGGGGGGGCTCCCCGCGGCCCCCCGCGGCCCCCCACGGCCCCCAGCTGCAGACTCTCCTCAAAACCCGCCTCTGCGCTTCCCCAGAGGGAGCCTTCTCAACTTTCCAGCGGAGTCCTGCTCACCGTCCAAGGCTCTGAGCCTCAGCCTCGGCAGTGGGGGTAGCCCCTCGCCCCCCGCCCTGTCCCCCTTGAGGCGGACACCCAGCAGGCCCTGGAGGTGGGCCCGAGACCCTGCTGGCCAGGACAGCACCAAGCACGTGGCAGTTTTCTCAGTGGTTGCTCAACCAAAAGCCTCGATACAAGTAACGGAGGACGAAAGGAGCACATGAGGTGCCTCCTGGGGCGCCGCCGTGGGGAGAACCCGCCCCACAGCGCGGCTGGGCGGCGGCGGGCGTGGGCTGGGGGCTCGTGCACTACCGGGCATCGGCCTGCGGCCCGGCCAGGTGGAGCGCGGACGCGGGCATTCCGAGGCCGGCCGCACGGGGGCAGCACCGGCCCGCCGCGCCGCCAGGGGCCAGTCCCGGCGTGCCCCGCGTCTGGAGCGTGGCCGCGAAGGCGGGACTTCCGGTCGGCGGCGCCCGAGTCGCGCGGCTGCCGGAAGCGTGGTGCGGTGGCGGCGGTGGTGCCTGTGCTGCCGGCAGGTGAGGGCGCGGGTGAGGGCGGCGGCGCTGTCCCGGGCCCGGGCGGGTTGGCAGGAGAGCGTGCGGGGTTGACGGCGGTGACCGGTGACGGGCGCCGCCTGCGGGATGCTGCAGGCCCGCGGCTCTCAGCTGAGTTCCGTCCGCAGACGTCTCAGGTGTAAGCCAGGCGCTTTGTGCAGGAGCGGGGGGCTGTCCCAAGCGGCGGCTGCCCTCGTCCCCGTCAGTCTCGGAGCAGAGGCCATGCCGAGGGCAGGGGACCCTGTTTCTCTTGCTCGGTTTTGGCCCTTGGGCCTGTGCTGTGTCTTTGGCATTTCTCCTGCCCATGCCTCGTCCCCCGCCTTCTCCCTCTCCGGCTTCCTACCGCTTTTAGTGCTCCCGCTTTGCATCAGGCTCTCGTTCAGTGTCAGACAGCGCCAGGTGCTGGCGATGTGACAGGGCCCATAGCAGGCCCTGTCCTCAGGGGCTTTCTTCTCCGTGCTGTCAGTGCCAGCCGCCTGGTCGGTCTGCATTTCCCTGAACGTTTGCCAGACTGCTGTATGTCCAGCACTGCCGCAGGACAGCAGGCTGCGCCTCCAGCTGTGGTCCTACATTCGGCTTTTACATGGTCCCTGTCCTTGTCCTCCAGTGTCTGCCACCACCCCCTGCTCTTTCTGCCTTGAGCGACCAGCTGACTCATGGCTTGGTCGTGAGCAGTTGGGCCATGTTGGCGTCCATCACTCCCCCCTTTGCTGGTTGCAGCCTCAGAGCAGACACGACCCACTCCAGTAGCTTCAGCACCTGAGAGCCAAGAGTGGGCGTTCATGGGCCATGGGAGGGTGTCCGGTCTCCCCAGCCAGGTGTCCGGAGCCCAGCGCCTGCTTCAGTCCGGCTTCCGCTGCCCCCGCAGGAGAGTGGGATTCATGCGCGTCTTTGGTTTCTAACGTCACGTGTTTTGGAGGCAGGCGGAAGTCATGGATATAGATGCCGAAAGAGAGAAAATAACAAAGGAGATCAAGGAGCTGGAAAGGATTCTGGATCCCTGCTCCTCCAGTATCAACGTGGAGGTCTCGGATTCGAGCCTTGAATCGGATTCTGACGCAGGTCAGCGCCTCGGCATGGTCAGACAGCCGTGTCTGCCCTTGGCCCCTGCCAGCCATACTACACCGCGGTGCTGCTGGGGGCCTTGCTGCCGAAGGACACATTCTGCCCACCTGCTCACTGCTCTCCGCCCCCCGGGGCCTGAGTGCCCCTCACCGCTGCTCTTCCCAGAGTCCTGCCTGCAGGGGCCAAGCCATCCAGGGCCCCTGGCCCACCCACCCCTCTCTGGCCTTGGGCTTAGCTCTG
>NW_011888938.1:1204462-1207650 GCF_000151845.1 Pteropus vampyrus
TCTTTGGTTTCTAACGTCACGTGTTTTGGAGGCAGGCGGAAGTCATGGATATAGATGCCGAAAGAGAGAAAATAACAAAGGAGATCAAGGAGCTGGAAAGGATTCTGGATCCCTGCTCCTCCAGTATCAACGTGGAGGTCTCGGATTCGAGCCTTGAATCGGATTCTGACGCAGGTCAGCGCCTCGGCATGGTCAGACAGCCGTGTCTGCCCTTGGCCCCTGCCAGCCATACTACACCGCGGTGCTGCTGGGGCCTTGCTGCCGAAGGACACATTCTGCCCACCTGCTCACTGCTCTCCGCCCCCCGGGGCCTGAGTGCCCCTCACCGCTGCTCTTCCCAGAGTCCTGCCTGCAGGGGCCAAGCCATCCAGGGCCCCTGGCCCACCCACCCCTCTCTGGCCTTGGGCTTAGCTCTGCGGCCCAACACCTCCCTCTGACTGACTCCACCCCCTAGGATGGATCCAGCCCGACCCCTCCCTCTGACTGACTCCACCTCACCTCCTAGGATGGATCCATCCCCGTGAAGCCTCCCCTGATTGTCCTGGTGGGGCACTGGTCCCTGCATGCCTGGGGGCAGTTCACGTTAGGTCTGGGTCTTCTCTTTCCCGCTGACCCTGCCCTCAGTCCAGCACCCGCCTGCCGGTCAGTGAGCGGTGCTTAGCCGCTGGGCACCATCGGGGAGGAAAGCAAAGCACATATCACCCCGAGGTCTTTTAGCCCCTCCTCCGCCTGCAGCTGCCCAGGATATGGGCCGTGTGCTGCGCCTGCTGGTTGTCTCCTCGGGGCCTGCGGGGCCCCCTGCCGGCCGCCCGTTTCTGTCTCCATCAGCAACACGGTGTGCTTGCATTCCCACAGATTCGCTGCCCGATGAGGACTCAGACACTGCTGGACCCCCGATCTCGGTAACTACTGACCGGAGCTGGGCGTTCCCATGGGGGCAGACACGCCACCCCTCCAGCGGGCCCGGGATGGGGTCTTGGTGTTATGCATTTTAAAAATAACGCATTTGTTGTTAAAGATAAAAGATCACAAAGTATTCATCGTCGAAACTAAAATCATTCCGAGAAATGACAATTGCTAATAGTTTGGTGTTTGTCCTGGTTTTTCTGAGCTCCGTTTACCGTGCATTTATCTCAGCGTCACGTCGCGGGCCCCGCCCCTCGCAGCTTACCTCTCTGTCTCGCTTTACCCCTCTGTACAGTGGAGACAGTTACAGCCCAAGTCACTTTGCACATACGAGAACCTAGAACAGTGCCTGATGAGAAATCGCTTATTTATGCCAGTTACGTTCTTTGATCGTTTTGGAATTTTGTGTCATTTTGGAAGTTTTTTATACTTGCTCTTTGGTTTTTTTTACTAAGCTGTTAGGTACAGTTATCTCTCATCTATAACGGCTGGCAGTCCCCCTGGCATGGAGTGACCACAGTTTTTTAGAGGCGTTGCCTTCCGATGGACATTCAGATCACTTCCACTTTTTAGTTCTGCTGTGGGCTGTCACCTGTCGGTGATAGAAGCCTTACGGGCCCGTGACACAGTTCGAGTTTCACAGAGACGCTTGCTGTGGAAAGCGAAATTGCTCATTTCCTCACGCCTCCCACTCCCCGAGCACATTCCTAGAAGTTGAAGTTCCTCGCGTTCTAAACCCTGCGTGGCTTTGCAGCGGCGCTCACGCCGGTTCAGCGGCCAGAACGTGGGCTCGGAGGCTTGTCAGCCCACCCGGGCCACGGGGGCGAGGGGGCGGGGGGCGTCTGTGTGCCCCCTCGCCGTCATCAGCGATTTCTCCTATACCCAGGAAGAAGAAAGATGGGGCGAAGTCAGCAATGACGAGGACGACGCCAAGGAGAAGACGCTCCCCGAAGACCCCGAGACCTGCCTGCAGCTGAACATGGTCTACCAGGAAGTCATCCAGGAGAAGCTGGCCGAGGTCGGCCTGCTGCTGGCACAGAACCGGGAGCAGCAGGTGGGGTGTGGTCCGGCCCCAAGAACCCCCGGGGCCAGGCCTCCCAGGACCAGGGCTCGGGTGGGGCCTGCTCCCTGGCAGCCCGGGTCCCCGTCTCCACAAGCAGGGCCACTGCCGCCTGCCACAGAGGGGCCCCTTGTGTCCCCACAGGAGGGAGTCATGTGGGATCTGGCAGGGTCCAAAGGCCCCAAGGTGAAGGACGGCAAGAGCCTGCCCCCGAATCTGTACATAGGGCACTTCATGAAGCCCTACTTCAAGGACAGAGTGACGGGAGTGGTGAGTCAGCAAGGGGTGTTGGCTCCCTGGCGGGGGCGGCGGGGGGGCGCACATCCTATGATATGCGGGGGCTGCTGTGAGTTCCCTGGCTTCTTCAGGATAACACCTTCCAACACCCTAAAAGTCCCAAGCCCAGTGGTTAGAGTCAGGGCCCCCACTCCTGAATGGGAAGCCGGCCTCTGCTATACAGATAAGGCCATGGGGTGTGTCCTTCGGAGGTGGCCACGGTGGCACGCTGGTAGCAGTGTCGAGGCCTAGTGTGCCAGCCCCCTGTTCCTGGCGGCAGGCCTCCCGCCTCCTGCCCGTTGATGCAGCAGCTCTGGGGCCAGGCTGCCGCAGGGGGCTCAGGGCAGGGACTGAGTCCATGGCGGCCCCGCAGGTGGCACACCGAGGTGTGCATCGTGACACTGTCTTCTGACAGGGCCCTCCTGCCAACGAAGATGCACGGGACAAGGCTGCCCAGGGCATCAAGGCTTTCGAGGCGCTTCTGGTGACCAAATGTAAGGGCCCAGGCCCGGCCCCATGTGCCCACAGAGCTGGCCACGTGGAGGCCCGTCCCCACCCCCGCCCCCAAGTGTGAGCTCTCACGGGGGCTTCCCGGGTTCCTGCGGGCTTTGACCACTGGGTTTGGACACCTAGCCCCCTGCTTTTCCCACGCCAAGCGGGGTCCTTGTGAGGACGCCATCGTGTAGGGTAGGCCGGGACCACCAGCCCCGGGGCTTGCTCGCCAGTTCCACCCCTGGATGCGCAGCTCCGGAGGCCCCGGCGAGCCTGTGCCAGGCCCAGGTGGAGCCGTGCTCGCTGGATGGTGGCCGGGAGCCCCTGCCAGCTCCCCACCAGGCCTACTGCCCGGGACACCAGCAGTGGGCCTAGAGGGCTGGCCTGCCATCCATTCCTTCTGACTTGCCGTGGAAGTCAGAGCCAGCGCCGTGCGAGCGCGTTGGGGGGGTCT
>NW_011888938.1:1207700-1209896 GCF_000151845.1 Pteropus vampyrus
GCTCAGGGCAGGGACTGAGTCCATGGCGGCCCCGCAGGTGGCACACCGAGGTGTGCATCGTGACACTGTCTTCTGACAGGGCCCTCCTGCCAACGAAGATGCACGGGACAAGGCTGCCCAGGGCATCAAGGCTTTCGAGGCGCTTCTGGTGACCAAATGTAAGGGCCCAGGCCCGGCCCCATGTGCCCACAGAGCTGGCCACGTGGAGGCCCGTCCCCACCCCCGCCCCCAAGTGTGAGCTCTCATGGGGGCTTCCCGGGTTCCTGCGGGCTTTGACCACTGGGTTTGGACACCTAGCCCCCTGCTTTTCCCACGCCAAGCGGGGTCCTTGTGAGCACGCCATCGTGTAGGGTAGGCCGGGACCACCAGCCCCGGGGCTTGCTCGCCAGTTCCACCCCTGGATGCGCAGCTCCGGAGGCCCCGGCGAGCCTGTGCCAGGCCCAGGTGGAGCCGTGCTCGCTGGATGGTGGCCGGGAGCCCCTGCCAGCTCCCCACCAGGCCTACTGCCCGGGACACCAGCAGTGGGCCTAGAGGGCTGGCCTGCCATCCATTCCTTCTGACTTGCCGTGGAAGTCAGAGCCAGCGCCGTGCGAGCGCGTTGGGGGGGTCTCACGAGAAGACGAGCATCGTGGGGAGGCGCCAGTGTGAGCCGCGGGCGCATCTGTCCCCAGGGAAGCACTGGGAGAAAGCCTTGCTCAGGAAGTCCGTGGTCAGCGACCGCCTGCAGCGTCTGCTCCAGCCCAAGTTGCTCAAGTGAGTCGCCTGCCGGCAGCCGCCCACTGCCCAGCTGGCAGCTTCGGGCTGGCAGGGCTTGGTCCAGCTGCCCCCTTCCCACTAGGGAGAGGCGCCGACCCCTGAACCTCCTCCCAGGGGGCAACTGAGTGTCGAGGCCGTGCGTGTGAGGGCTGGGTTGGGCCAAGCAGCCACGTTTAGTTGTCGCCTGGGCACTTTGTCTGGTCGAGGTCTTGCTCTACACCTGTGGAAATGGTCCTTTCAGGAGACCTGTTTCATGTGTCTGCAGGTGGGGAGATGTGTGACCCAGTCACAGCACCTGTGGCCAGCTGGGGTCCCAGGGCGGCCTCACACCTCCCCTTGCCACCAGGGTTTGCTGTGGGAGAGGCGGGTCTTCTCCCTGGCTGGTCTCGGGAGGGGCTGTAGCCCTGGAGTGTCATCGCGGGCCTCGGAGCCTGTGGTCTGGCCTCGTTCCTGGGCATGAGGGCCAGGTCATCTGTGAGCACTGGGCTGGGACCTGGGACACTGAGCTCTGAGACATGGGGACAGCCAGTAGTCACTGCCACCTGCGGCAGCAGACACGTGGCCGCGCTAGCCACCACTGAGGCCATAGCGACAGCTGGAGGGGACCACCACTATCTCTGAGCGAGCCAGCCCCCCAAGGCCACTCCCGAGGCCCTGAGGCCGTGCTCCCCGCTGCCTTGCTGCATCGCGTGGGGCCACCAGCCCGGCGGGAAGGCAGAGCCAGCCCCAGAGACCCCCGCAGCGCGTGCGTGTCACCGTCAGTGACCCTGGGCCTCTGCCCCGCCCTGCAGGCTGGAGTACCTGCAGCAGAAGCAGAGCAGGGTGACGAGCGAGGCGGAGAGGCAGGTCCTGGAGAAGCAGAGCAGGGAGGCCGAGAAGGAGATCCAGGAGATCAAGTGAGCAGGGTCGGCGCGGGGCGTGGTCCAGGGACAGCTGGGGGAGGAGGATGGCCTGACCCGGCGCCTCGTCCCCTCCTGCAGCCAGCTCCCGGAGGAGGCCTTGCTGGGGAGCCGGCTGGATGCCCACGACTGGGAGAAGATCTCCAACGTGAGCGTGAGTCGGCGGGACGCGGGTTGCAGGCGGCGGGTCGGCCTCGGGCTCAGGCCACACCTCTGCGGTCAGCAGCATGGGGGGCCTCCGGGGGCCCCCCATTTTGGCACCTCGGGGAGCAGTGGCGCGAAGGCTTTGGGCTCCGCCTGTGGAACCAGACCTCCATTTTGGCTGCGCCAGTGTGGGCCCCCTGGACGGAGGTTCCCCTCTCTGTGTGCCCAGCTACTGGCCACCAGATGGCGACAGCACCCCCAGGCTGGGTCTCTCTGCACAGTTTGAAGGCAGCCGCAGTGCGGGGGAGATCCAGAGGTTCTGGCAGAACTGGGAACACCCGAGCATCAACAAGCAGGAGTGGAGCCGGCAGGAGGTGGGCCAGCTGAAGGCCATCGC
>NW_011888938.1:1210716-1215058 GCF_000151845.1 Pteropus vampyrus
AGACTTCTTTTTTTAAAGCAATTTTAGATTCCCAGCAAAGCTGAGAGGAAGGTACAGGGATTTCCATATGCCCTTTGCCCACACACATACACACACACACACACACACAGTCCCCCCGTGATCAGCATCGCTTGCCAGGCGGTGAATGGACCTGCACTGATTTGTCACCCCAGGTTCATGATCAGCATTTCACCATCGGTGGTGTGCATTCCATGGGTTTGTGCAAATGCACAAGGACACGTATCCACCATGACGGCCTCACACAGAGCAGTTTCTCTGCCCTAAAAACCCTCCGTGCCCCCCGGTCACCCCGCCGGTCTCATCACTGTCACGTAGCTGTGCCTTTTCCAGGGTGTCAGCATTGCAACCGCAGATCTGCTGCCTTCTCAGACGGGCTTCTCAGTCACGCGTGCGCAGGGCTCCTCCACGTGTCTCAGGTGTGGCAGTCCTGCCCTTTTAGCTGAGTCACATCCCACCGTCTGGACGTGCCCCGGCGTACTGACCCGTCACCTGCGGAGGGTCGGCTGGGCCGCTCCGAGCTCCGTCAGGGTCGGTCAGGGCTGCGTAACTGCCGTGTGCGGGAGTTCACGTGGCGGAGGCTTCTGGCTCTGTCGGGCGAACGCCAAGGAGCGCATCTGCTGGGTCGCGTGAATCGTGTTTAGTCCCGTGGGAACGGTCAGACGTCCTCCCAGGTGGCTGTGCCGTTTGCGTCCCCCCCGCAGCGGATGTGCCCGCCCGTGGCTCCACGTCCTCCCGGCGCTGGGGGGCGTCGTGCCGCAGGTTCCGGCCGTGCTGTTAGGGGTGCAGTGGTGTCTCGTAATTTGCGTTTCTCTGGTGATCTGACCTGGCGCTGCTCACGTGCGCACCTGCCATCCGCACGTCTTCCGTGGTGAGGTGTCTGCGGAGGTCCTTGGTCCACGTCTAAGCCCGGCGGTTTCTCACGGTTGAGCTGAGGGAGGTCTTCCTGTCTTTCGGTGACAGTCCTTCGTCACATGTGCCTTGCTCACGTCCTCCCTCGGCGTCTGCGGCCTGTCTCCCGTCTGTCAACGTGGTCTTTCCCAGAGCAGACGTTTTTAACGTTAGCGAAGTCCAGCTCAGCAGTTCTTTTTCTCGTGGTTTGTGATCTTGGCGTCGTACCTAAGGAGGTGTCGCCGTTACAGGCCAGCAGATTGCACACGTCCCTGCACACGGGCACCCCTTGGCCGCCCCTGAGGCGGGCTTCAGGGAGACCCCCGTGCGCTCGAGGGGGAGCGGCCGTACCAGGCGGCCCCTCCCTCAGGCATCGCGGAGCTGGCGGTTTCCAGCAAGATCTGAGCTTGCAGTTCAGTTTTGGGGCCACGTAAACCAAAGTGGTGTTGTCAGTTTTTCCAAATCTACCTCCTCCTGTCCCGGGGATGCTCCGCACTGTGCCCACGGGGTCTGGTAGGGGGAAGCAGGTCCGTGGTTCTCGGAAGCGCATTTCGCGCGAGGCGCAGCTGTGCCCAGGGCGCCCCTCCGCACGGCGAGCGCCCGTGACGCTCTTGCTTTGGTGTGGGAAGACCGGCCGCAGCGCCTTCCAGTGCCTGCAGAAGCTCCAGCAGCACAGCAAAGCCTCGAGGCGCAAGGAGTGGACGGAGCAGGAGGACCGCATGCTCACCCAGCTGGTCCAGGAGATGCGCGTGGGCAGCCACATCCCCTACCGGAAAAGTAAGGCGGCGCCCCACGGCCGCAGGACTGTCCCCGCCCCCACGGTGGGACTCGCGGATGGGGGTGGTTCCTGAGAGGCTGGAAGAAGTCGGGGCATCCCTGGCTCCATCCTCAGTTGCCCCCTTTCGGGGTTCACGAGGCCTCTCTGCCCCCAGTCGTCTACTACATGGAAGGCAGAGACTCCATGCAGCTCATCTACCGGTGGACCAAGAGCTTGGATCCCAGCCTGAAAAAGGGCTTCTGGGCCCCAGAGGAAGATGCGGTAGGTGTGGGGGGGCCGCGGAGAACCGTCCCCTTAGGGGCCCCGGACACTTGAGTGGTCACTGAGCCCCTGACGACTCCTCATTAGATGAGCCGAGTCGGGGTGCGAGGTCATGCCTATGCACGGGGTTCACTGTCCCTCTGTCCCTTCCTGCAGAAGCTGCTTCGAGCGGTCGCCAAGTACGGGGAGCAGGACTGGTTTAAAATCCGGGCGGAGGTGCCAGGTAGGAGCGATGCCCAGTGCCGAGATCGGTGAGTCGGACGTGCTGGGCGGGAGCCTGACTGGGCTAGGAGGCCGGGGCTGGGGTGATCTGGCGCAGGAGGCGGCTTGGAGGGGGTGCAGGGGGGCTGGCTAGGAAGGAGAGGGGCTATTTCTTTTAAAGCAGGCCTTATCTACGGCCATGCCACCCTGAACAAGCCCGATCCCGTCTGATCTCAGGAGCTAAGCAGGGTCGGGCCTGGTTATTACTCGGAAGGGAGACCACCTAGGAAGACCAGGTGCCGTAGACGTAAAATAAATAAATAAAATGATAATAAAAAATCAGGCTTTTCTGCGGACTCAGCTCGGGTGAGCCCTGGTGGGCAGGTTCCCCGCCATCTGAATCCCTCTCCTTGGTCGTTGCGGGCAGGCTTCCCGGCAGGCATTCCAGCTCTCTTCCCGGCTGCTTCATTTTTTTAAACAGTCTCATTAAGATGCAATTTACATACCAGACACCTCCCCCTTTTCAAGTGTGCAGTTCTGTGGTTTTCGGTGTATTCATTGAGCTGTGCAGCCATCACCACATTCGTTTTTGGAGTACTTTGATCACCCCTCAAAGAAACCTTATTCCCCAGACAAAAAAGCAAACGATTCAAAAATGGGCAAAGGACCTGCATAGGCATTTCTCCAAAGAAGACGTGCAAATAGCCATTAAACACTGGGAAAGATACCGGCGTCGCTAGTCGTCACGGAAGTGCACATCAGAGCGTAGTAAGTTACCGCTTTGCACGCACGAGGACGCTTATTTTCAAGAGCGGGAAATAGCACCTGTTGGCGAGGATGTGGAGAAATCGGCCCCCTAGTGCTGACGGTGGGGTCGCAGCCACTGCAGACGGCAGCGTGGCGGGTCCTCGGAGTTAAACAGAACCGCGTGTGGCCCAGCGGCCCCACTGCACAGCCGAGAGACTCAGAACGGGCTCAGGCGTCCGTCTGCACAGCCATGCTCCTAGCAGCGCTGGGCACGGCAGGCAAGAGGTGGGGGCCACCTGCGTGTCCACCGCCGGACGAGGAACGCGGGGCGTAAAGCATGTGGACAGCAGGGCAGTACTCGGCCTAAGAACGAATGGAACCCTGATGTTTGCTGCAGTGGGGACGAGCGTGGTAGACAGGCGCGTGTGCGGGTCGTGTGCACAGACGCCCTCGTCTCATACGCACCCGGGAGTGGGCTCGTTGGTCACGTGGTAGCTCTGTTCGGACGGTTGAGGAGCCGCCGGGTTTCTCCAGAGCAGCTGCCGCGCCTGGCTCCAGCCCGCCGGGTCCTCGCCACACTCACCGTGACCGGTTTGATGGTAGCTGTCCTGCTGGGTGCGAGGTGGCATCTCATCCCAGTCGTTAGCACGTCTTCTCTGGAGAAACGTCTTTTGCCCGTTTTTGAAATCCGTTTACTTGGTTCCTGTCACTGACTCGGAGAGTCCTTTGTGAGGTCCCTTCTCGGATGGACAGTTTGCACACATTCTCTCCTGGTCTGTGGGTCTTTTCACTTCCTGGATGGTGACCTTTGCAGCAAGAAAGTTTTTAATTTGGTGACATCCAGCCTGTGTGTATTTTTCTTGGGTCACCTGTGCGTTTGATGTCGTATTTCAGAAAGCATCGTGGGAGCCGGGGCCATAGCAGGTGGCCACCTTAGCGTCTGAAACGTCCCTTTGTTTTTATGTCATTTTCAGGTATCTCAGAAGGTTACATTTCAGCTTGAAAAAGGGTCGCTGGAATCCAAAAGAAGAGGAGAAGCTGACTGAGTTGATAGAGAAGCACGGCGTCGGTAAGGCCCGTGGCACGGTCGCCGTCCCGGGGTCTCCAGTGGCTTCGTGCTCACGGTGGACGTTCGCAGCCGCCTGCAGCCTGGCGCTCGGCCTCACTCCCAGGCTGCCGCCCCGGTCGCCAGCGCCTTCCCCGCCATCATCTCGGCAGGTGGCAGCAGTCTCCCCGTTGAACACGGGTTCATTCACGTCCACGACAGGACGTTTAGAGGTGCGGGCGGATGACAGGAAGGGAGGCGGTGTGACTGCATCGCCCGGAGCCCCCGCGGCCAGCACCATGCAGGTTGCTTTTCTAGAAAAGGCAGCTTTTTAAGTGAATCCCTCAGAGTTTAGTCGAGCCGGCCGTTTCTCGCCTGGTAGTGGGGCCGCTCAGGCGTGG
>NW_011888938.1:1217643-1233606 GCF_000151845.1 Pteropus vampyrus
GGTTTTGCCTCTGTCCTGCTTGGCACACGATGGTCAGATCGGGGTGACCCGATGGCCAGGCCTCAGCAGGGGCGCATCGGGGTCGTGGCCGCATGGGTGCACACGTGCAGGTTTCCGAAGGCTAGTCGGGCTGCCCAAGCATTAGCTGTCAGCACTCTGTCCCTGAAGGCTGGGTATAGCTCTGTGGGCCGAGCGTGGCAGCCGCTTGGGTGGAGCTCTTTGGGGCACCCCGCCTGGCGCCCAGTCTCTGGGGCTCGGGGCCTCCAGAAACGGGGCTTGGTGGCCAGGGCCACTTTGTAGATCTGCCTTCGTCCCCACAGCCGACAGCATCAGGACGCGGCTGCAGAACGCTCGCCTGGCCAGCACCCCGGCGTTTGCCCTGTTCATCCAGGTGAGCCCCGCGCTGAGCCCCGCCCTGTCATTTCTGCGTGCAGCGCGGCTTCGCAGGGGCTCGCCTCCTGAGGTCCAGCCTTCCAGGAGGGAGCCTGGCAAACAGTCGCTCGGAGCCCGACAACGCGCAGTGAGCGCATTAACGTGGAAGGGCCACCGTGGCTCCGTGTCCCTGTCCCGTGGGTGGGGTGGGCTTGGGGAAGCCAGAAGATGACAAAGTTGGGGGAGTGTTGCGGGGTCTGCTCCGTGACAGGCGCTGCGGTCACAGCTGGCCTGCGTTCCACCGTAGACACGTGTGTCGTCTTGGCCTGTGGGGCAGGTAGGCAGCCTCGGGGCAGGGCCTCCTGTTACATGGTGTGTCACGTGTGTGCCACGTGTGTCTCTCAGCTGTTTCAGATCAACACTGCCGGCTGCATGGAGGTCGTTCGGGAGCGGAAGGCCCTGCTGGCCACCCTGCCCCAGAGTGGCTCCCAGGAGCCACTGCAGCGGCCCCTGCAGGTGAGCAGGAAGGGTGAGTGCTGGGCCGGGGCTCACCGGGCTCCTGGCACCCTTCCCTCCCACCGCTGGCCGCTGCTGGGTGCCGACGGCGTTGGTCCAGCCGGGGGGCGAGGCACTGCCAGCTCCGTCTTTCAGGGACAGGGCATCCCGGGGTCGAGAGCAGCCCCTGCCCACCCCTGGCTATGGGCAACTCCTCTGCCCACGGAGGCACTGCAGGGAGGGGTCTGGCCGTGCCGTGGTGAGGGCCCAGGGCCCTGCGGACGGGGGGCGGAGGGTTCCTGGGGCTGCGGAGCCAGAACGAGCACTCAGGCCCGCCTGGCTCCCGGCACCCGCCTCTCCCGCCACACCCACCACCCTGCTGTCCCGGTGTCACCTCAGGCAGGAGGCCGAGCCCAAGGGGCTCCCTGCTGAGAGGCCATGTCCCTGAGCCCGGCCACCACGGGAGGAAACCACGAAATGCCACTGCTAGTCCTAGAACCAGAGAGGGCCGTGGTGCCCTGCCCAAGCAGCCAGGCCCTGGCCTCTCCCTGCAAACCGGCCCAGACCCCCAATGCGAGCTCTCCCAAGAGCGCCTCTGTGTGAGGCTGCATCAGAAGGGAGGCCAGTGCCCAGGGCATGGGGTATGAGGGCCGAGTAGGCTGTCCAGGCCGGCTGGTGGCCCCCAAGTGGCATGCAGAAGGGGTGCGGGCGGCAGGCTCTGGCGCCCACCCATACTGCAGATGAGCTGCGAGCGATGCTCCTGGTGGCGGCGGCGAAGTGTGGGGGCCCCCACGGTGCTGATTCTCCCTCCTCTCCAGGTGCCCTCGAGTGCCCGGAGCACTACAGGTATGCCCCCCAACCTGGCCAGCCATAGGGGCAAAGGCCAGACCTCCCAGGCTTTGGCTTTGGGGCTGGAGCAGCTTGGCCATGGTTTGGTGGGGGATCTCGTTTGAGTCCCATAAGAGGGATGAGAGCGGCTGCCCTGAGCTGGGGCTGCGGCAGCGCCTGGGGCTCCCACCTGTGAGCCCAGCACGTGAGCCCCAAGGCCTCCCCGGCGCAGACTTGGTGGGGGGCTTCTCTGCTGGCAGCCACCAGGCCACCACACGAGCGGAGTCGGGCGGGGGTCTGGGGTCCTGAGGGTAACACGGGGAGGGTGGGCAGCAGCCCCCGCAGCCTGGCTTTGGACATGTTCATGAGCAGCGGGGCAGGCGAGGGCGGGTATCCAGTGGGCACGGGGCTGGGCTGAGTGGAGCCATGGGTGGGGAGGCATGAGAATGTGCAGCCAGACTGGTGGGCCCCTCTCGGCCTGGGTGCTTGGCTCTTGCTTCTGTGCTCCCAGTAAGTGCCCAGCAGGAGGGCCTGGCAGCGGGGTGCAGGGGTGTGGCTTGTGTTAGGCCAGCCACCTGGACCTCGGCGTGTGTCCTGTTCTTCTTCAGGCGGCCTCTTGCAGAACGTGCCAGCCCGGGAAGCTGCAAAAAGCACCCTTTGCAGAGGGAGCAGGGGGCTGCAGGCCTGCTGGCCTGAGCCCACTCCACAGGCACCCCCGCCAGCTTCGTGTGGCCCCCGGCCCAAGCCCAAGACTGTGTCTGAGCTGCTTCGGGAGAAGCGGCTACGGGAGGCTCGAGCCAGCAAGGCTGCCCAGGGCCCTGCGGCCCTGCCCCCCCAGCTGCTGGTCTCCTCGCCTGTGGTCCTCCAGCCCGCCCTGCCACTGGTCTCCCCGAGCCCCCCAGCCACGGGGCCGGCCGTCTCCGAGTCCACGCTCTCTGGTCCTGGGGCCCCTGCAGCGGCCGGTCCGAGTACTTCTGGCTCCTGGCCCTCAGCTGAAGACAGGGGAACCCCCGTCTTGCAAGCCTTGGCCTTTCTTCCTGCCTCCACGGTGGCTGTGAAGGCCCCAACTGCCCCTGCTGCCTCCAGGACCCCGGCTCTGGGCCCCAGCCAGCTCCCCATGAGCTGCCATCTGAGTGGTCTGGGACAGTCCCAGGCCCCTGCCACGACCCGGAAGCAGGGCCTGCCCGAGGCGCTGCCCTTTCTCCCCGCAGCCCCCAGCCCCGCTCAGCTGCCTGTCCAGCCCCTCAGCTTGACGCCAGCTCTGGGCACCCACGGGGGCGAAGCACGCGTGGCAGCCAGCACCCCTCTGCCTGTCACCTGGGTGCTCACAACCCAGGGGCTGCTTCCTGTGCCAGTGCCAGCCGTGGCAGGCCTTTCCAGGCCAGCAGAGACCCTTGACCCCAAAGGTCTGTTAGTGACTCTGTCACCTTCTCTGACTGAAACTCAGGAGGGCCAGGGCCTGGCCAACATAGACGTGGAACCAGATCCTTCTTCCAGGACAGACCTCATGACCCTTTCGACGCCCCTGCCGCCTCAAGTCCCTGCTGCAGAAGTGGACGGTGACATGGCCCGCGCCCCTGAGGGACACTCGTCCCCTGGAGAGGCCCAAGCGGCTGGGGAAATAGCCTCCAAGACTGCGCTCGTGGCTGACCACCCTGAAGCAGAGCCTACCTGGCCCAGCCAGCTGCCTACGCACGGCAGTGCTTACCCAGGCAGTGGCCCGGGAGGGACGCTGGTGTCCCGCTCAGACCCAGGGAAGACCAGGGGGCCTCTGGACTCAGAGAGGCACCCCCCACCGCGGCTGGGGCCTGAGAAGGGCGCCCTGGACCTAGGCCTGGTGTCCCAGGAGAGTGAGGGGGCCGTGCGGGCGTGGCTGCAGGGACAGCGAGGCGTGTGCGTGCCACCCTTGAGGAGCAGGCTGCCCTACCAGCCCCCCGCCCTTTGCAGCCTGCGGGCGCTGGCTGGCCTCCTGCTCCACAAGAAGGCTTTGGAGCACAAAGCCGCCTCCCTCATGCCCAGCGGGGCGGCCAGGACCCCACAGGCCTCGCCAGGGCTGCTGCAGGGGCGGCTCGGGGACAGCCCAGCCTACTTGCTGCTGAAGGCACGCTTCCTGGCAGCCTTCACCCTCCCCGCGCTCCTGGCCACATTGCCCCCTCGCGGAGTCCCCACCACGTTATCAGCAGCCGCCCGGGACCACCCTGAGGGTGAGCAGGAGGACCTGGGGGAGCTGGAGCTCTCTGATGGCGACGGGCAGCTGGGCTGCTGGATGGGCGGCAGTCCCCAGGACAGGCCAGCAGCCTCAAGCCCCGTTCAGGTAGGCGGCCGTGGGCAGAGCCCTCACCCCACTTCCTTGCACCCCCCAGGCCGCCCCTGGCTGCTTGTGGGAGTGGGGCCTGCCTAGGGGGCGGGGCCAGGGCTGGGGTCCCGGCAGTGGAAGACCCAGCGTGGGCTCCTGAGGAGAAGGAAGCTCATCGCACGCGGGTGCTGGGCCGCGCTCACCTCCTCTTCCGGCCAGCATGGGAGCTAGGAGAGGGAGGAGCCTGGCTTCTAACGTGGGCTGCCAGCCCGGCCACGTGGCCTTGTCTGAGGGAGAGCCGGACCGCGGGCTCCGTCCGCGTGCATGTGCACGCACGTGTGCACACTCACTCCCCCGACCGGCAGCTCAGCGGAGGGCCTCCCCCGCACCTGTACCTCTGTGGGCACCCGGGCTCTCCCAGCTGTCAGCTCCGGCACCCCCACCTTGGGAGGGCTTTCTGAGCTGGGCCGGCAGCATCACTGCTCCTGCTTCCTGATGTGGAACCGGCTACAACACCTGTGGAAGGTGTCCCCGTGCCCTCTGGCCGTGTGTGCCCAAGAGTCCCCAGCAAGGCCGCCTCTGCCCTGTGGGGCTGAGCAGGAGAGCTGGGCCACCTCAGACCCTTCATGCCAAGTCTGGGAGGTTGTCCCAGGGAGCGTGTGGTGGCCCTCCCACTTCCCCTCCTGGGGTGGCAGTGGCCACTGAGCTGGTGGACATGGGAAGCCAGGATTGTGGCTGGCGGCTGTGCCACCGTCCTTGCAGGTTTGGTCCTGCCCAGGCTGCTGGGAATGTCACCTTCCTCCCCAGGGGCCTTGCCTAGGGGTCCCAGGCTGTTTTCTGGGCTGACGTGCAGTGGAAAACTCTGGACCCCAGACGTCAAGGGGAAGAGGCTCCCTGGCCCCCACTGTGCCCCCACCTGCACCACAGGTTTCTCAGTCACTGCCCCACTGGCTCGGCTGGGGACCATGGCACAGAAGCTGGTTCTTGGGGGTGGTTCACAGGGGTTCGGAACCCTAGGTGAGGGAGGGGTCAGCAGGAAGCCAGAGCCCACGTGTGGCCACGGAAGGGCAGTGCCTTCCTGTTCTTTGCCTGTTGTGACCCCTGCATGTGGCAGTGTCTCCGGTCCCAGCCTGGAGTGGCTTCCACTGCTGGCGCCTCCCTTTGCCTGGGAGCTGCTCCATCTCAAGTGTTGGGGGACACAGCATCCACAGCCCCCAGCCCATTCCAGTTGCTCATTGCCACCCAGCCCATGCCTCTCCTGGCTGGAGGGTCACGCTTGTCCCCTGGCCTGGATTTTGTTTCAGGGAGTCCCAGATCCTGGCGAGGGCTCTGCTCCCTCCTGCCTGGACGAGTCTGGTGACTTTGACGTGCTTAGGACCCGGCACTCGCGGCACGCCCGGAAGCGAAGGAGGCTGGTGTGAGCAGGTGAGTGCGGGAGGCAGCAGTCCTGGCATGCGGGGGGGCGGGGCCTCCGTGTCTCACAGCAGGTGTGAGGGTGTTAGGCGTTGGCTGTGTCTGGGGGTGGGCTGGCTGACCCTCGCTGCCACACCCACACCCGTCTCCAGGTGCTTCCTGCTGTGCCCTGTCTGCAGGGCTTGTCTCCCTGCTCCATTCAGGCCTCTGCTCAGTGGTCAGTTCCCCAGGCCTGCCTTCCCCGGCCCGCTCCTGAGGCGGCAGTGTCCGGCTGTGCTGCTGCATTTGCCCCTCCTGGCAGCTGGCCTCCGCCTCTGTCCACTGCCTTCCCCACGGACACGAGCCCAGACACGGGCGCCATGTCAGCCCTCAGCACAAATGGGTGGTTTGGGAAACTGACCCAAGTCGGGGAGGACGCCGTGGTCGGCAGGTCCCCAAGACCCAGCTCCTCTGAGCAGTGTGGGCTGCAAGGTTCCTGGTTCTGGAAGGGGCAGGAGGGGTCGGGGGTCCTGGAGAAGTGGGGCACCACGGAGGGGACATCTTCGCAGCTCAGCCTCTGCCCAGCCCCAACTCTGTGGACCTCTCCCTCCCCGACGAGGCACAGTGCCACCTTCGGTTCCTGTTCCCCTACAGCGCCATCCGTGGGGTCAGGGCGCCCCCTCATCAGGGTATTCTTGTGTTCCAGGATAGCCGGGCCTGGATGCCTGCTGCCACCCACGGGAGGTGGGACCCTGCTGGACTGGTGAGCCCCTGCCCCAGGAGCCCAGCACCCGCCCTGCAGGAGAAAGCCAGGCCAAGCAGTGACCCCGTTGTCACAGGGGCTCGGCTAGTCCCCAAGCACAGATTGGAATATTTGAAGGAACTGAGTAAATGTCCTATTTTTTCATCAAGAAGCCGGCTCTCGTGGTCTTTCTGAGGCGCGGGGCAGAGCGGGGGTCTGGGCCTCCCCGGGGCGTGGGGAGAGAAGCAGAGTCCTTGTCATGAGGCGCTCTTGGGCTACCTGCCCTCTGGGTGCTCCCTCAGGGACGAGGGGCATCTGCTCCCTCTGCCACCAAGGCACACAAGCCACCCAGGCCGCCCCGCAGGCTGTGTTCCTTCACAGCCGTGTTCCTGTAACGTCAGGCTGAGTCCCAGCGCCCCCGGCCCCAGCCCAAGGACACCCAGCCTGGGTTCCGTTTACAGCCTCCGAGGCACGTGGTCCCCAGTTCGTCCTTGAGGCTGCTTCTCTTTGGTTCCACTGGTTGATTTAATCAAAAGTTCCTGGCAGAGACGGAACGTGTGCCCAGCGCGCGTCCTGGCTCCTGGCCTCCACCCGGGATTGGTGTCACCTCTCCTCTTCACTCCTGCCGGACCGGACGGCACACATCCCACCTGCCACAGGCCCACTCGCCCTCCCCGCGGGTCGCCTGTGCGTGTGCATGTGTCGTGCCCAGCATTTTCAACCAGTTTCCGGTTTTCCTTTGACTTCCTCTGGCTTGCGGGTTGTGAGGTTTGCATCTAATTTTCAAACAGGCAGGGATTGTCCGGAAAGCTTTCTGTTCCTTCTTCGTAGCGAAGTCCCAGTGCTCTCAGAGAACATGGCATTCTCGTCACTTGATGCTTCTTTATTAGCCTCCTTATTCAAAGTGGGTGGCCGGGGGCCTGGCACAGGCCAGCGTACCCAGCCCAGGGCCAAGCCCCAGAGTGTGGCTCCCCTGAGGGCTGCCTGCTCCTACAGGAGAGACGTTGGGCCCCTGCCCTCAGAGGGCCAGGGTGGCAGGCCACCACCTCCACTCCGCAGCCCCTGCTTGTGCCAGGACGTCCAACTGACTGCCATGCACCAGGAGGCAGTGAAGCCCGGAGCTGAGGACCGAGGCCTGACAGGAAGGGAGCGGTCGGGCCAGAGGCCAGGCGCCTCGGGAGGTAGGGCCAGGAGCGCGTCAGGCCCCCGTCCTGCCCGTCCAGCCACAGCCCCTTCCTGCAGTTGTCGCCTCAACACGGAAGGCAGCACCTCGGTTCAACCGGTATGGCCGCCCTGGTGAGGTGGCGGCCTGGGAATTCCCACGGCCCACGGGACTAGCGCCCCGTGGCCCACACCCTTATGAAACACCTTTGGAGCATGCTGTCACTGTCACGTCTGACCCAATGGAGAGGGGTTGCCGAGTGGGGACACTCCCGGGACAGGATGACGTGAGCTGGTGGGGTGGGGGCAGGAGCGGCGGGGGCCCACGGGCTCTTCCTGGCCACAGTGGCCTCACGCTCTCTTCAGGCACCACGCTGCAGTCCCTGCGTGACTAAAGCGTGGGCCGGCCTGGCTGTGGGGGCGCCCAGCACCAGCGAGTCGGTGGATGCCCTAGGGTCCCTGGCGGAGCTGTCCCCGCCCACACCCCAGAGGCAGGCCAGGTGGCGCTGGTTCCCACAGGGCTGCTGAAGGCGCAAGTGCCACGCACGGAGCACCCAGCCGGAGGAGTCCCCAGGAGCCTGCATCTGGGCCCGGCAGACCAGCCAGCGCATCAGCCCCACGCATCCCCTGGGAGGGACTTTGCTGGAACTTGCACTCCGCGGGGTGCCGGGGCTGGGCCTCCAGGGCTGGGGGCTCTCGGCAGCTTTCTTCGGAGAGCCACAACTTCCACTTCCCGTGGCCCCACCTCCGAGGGCTGCCCTGGCTGGGCCAATCAGAAGGCGGCCGCGGGACTGTCCCACTGTGGGAGAACCAGCCGGCCTCTGCCTTTGCAGGGCTGAGCAGAGCCGTCAGGAAGTGCACAGGCCCTGTGGCGGGCACCTCCCTCTCTCCGGCCGGCTCACCTACTGCCTGGTGAATCGGTGTCCAGCTGCGTGGGTGCCCCCTCCAGGACCCTGAGGTAGGCTGGCCTTACGCCCTTTCTGAAAGGCGGCTGGGAAGATGCTGTGGCTCTCTGCTCAGGACTCCTGGGGGCAGGGAGTGGGCCCTGGAGCAAACACACTGAGGGGCACCGAGGGGCCCGTCCCCTCCACAGCCACTGGTACTTGCTTACGTGTTTCAACGGAGCCAGCAGCAGGGCACCAGGGCGTTCGGGCTGCGGGCATGGGGCCCATGGGCTTCAAGCTAGAAAGGTGGGGAGTGGCCGAAGGTCCCAAGGACCTGCCACTGAGTTGCTGTGGCCAGGCTGGGTGGGGTGACCAAGTGCAGTGGCAGCCAGTTGGGGAAACCCCGCACAAGACTGGACTTGCTGTGTTTCTAGGACTGTGGTCTAGCGCCTGAGCTGAGGGCTCTGTCTTAGGTGGCCAGGTCGGGGTCCCTGTCCCCACCCCTCGGTGGAAGTGCGACCTAATGGCTGTTCCCAGCCTTGGCCTGGCCCCCGGAGAGAGCAGCTTGCTGCAAGCTGGTAGAAGGGGGACGCAGTGGGACAGCCGGGGGTGGTCCCGACATAGGCGGTCCCCTTGCGTGAACGCAGAAGGTACCACTCCCGAGTGTGGTCTGGGGCAGGCTCCATGTGGGAGGCACGAGGGGAGCCCTGAGAGGGCAGGGGGCCCCGGAGCAGCTGGAGCAGGTGCCCGGGCAGCACCTGGGGCCCTGGGTCACACCGCAGCCCCTCCCCATGTGACGGGGCCCTGGCTCTCCTGTAGGCGTCCAGTCACCCTTCCCAAATGGCACAGTGTCGCTGAGCCTGACTTGGAGCAGGTCAGCCCTGGGCAGCTGCTGGGTGACTGTTGCATCACCAGCCAGGCTCCGGAAGGAGAGGAGGGGGCAGGCCCGGGATGTGAGCGGGCACCGAGTCGGGGAATGAGGAAGTCCGGCACGGCCCGGCAGGCCACAGCGTGGGGCCGTGCGGGTAGGAGGGGCACTCGCCAACGTGCTTCAGACCCAGCCTGGGCACTGGCTGACGGAGAGCTGGCGCCTCCCTCCCCACACCTGCCAGGGAGGCTGTGCCAGCGGACGGCATGCGACACAAACAGCTCCTGCCCGCCCGCCCCGGCCAGCTGCAGCTCCGTGGCACTTTGGTGTCAGGAGCAGGCGGAGGCCCGAGGAGGGTGGTGCAGAAGGTACTGTTTTCTTAGACACCACCTGTCCCTGGAGCATCTCCACATTGTCCCCCCCAAAACTAACCGGGTGAACCCGGAAAAAAAAAAACCCAAGGGGGCCAAAAGGGGAGGAACAGGAACCAAGGAAAGCCCCCGAAGCCCCCCCCGGGAACCAGGGGGGAACAAGGCAACCCAACCGGGGGGCCCCCCCCCCTGGCCCCCCGAGTGGCAGTGTGGGGGTGAGGCTGCGCACCTGGATGAGTTTCCTGTCAGGCTCCGCCCAGAGTCCTGCCGGGCACCTGGGCGGCAGGCCTGGGTCCTGGCTTGGACCGACTGCTCAGTGAGCCGGGGCCCTTCGCAGCTGCTGCCCTGAACGCCAGCCGCCGCTGCCGCCATGTCGGACTACGAGAACGAAGACGCGTGCTGGAGCACGCTGGAGGGCTTCAGGGTGAAGCTCATCTCGGTCATCGACCCCTCGCGCATCACTCCCTACCTGCGGCAGTGCAAAGTCCTGAACCCCGACGACGAGGAGCAGGTGCTCAGCGACCCCAACCTCGTCATCCGCAAGCGGAAAGTGGGTCAGTGCCGCCTGTCCCGTCCCGTCCCGTCCGCTTGGGGCTCGGCGCCTCCGTGCTCAGCTGAGGCCGCTGGGTGGCGCGTGGACCCAGGCCCACGTCCCCGGTGGCGGTGGGCGTCCCAGACCCTGCGCGTCCCTGGGCCGTGGCCCCTGCCCAGCCAGGCCTCTCTGGGTTGCAGGCGTACTCCTGGACATCCTGCAGCGGACCGGCCACAAGGGCTATGTGGCCTTCCTCGAGAGCCTGGAGCTCTACTATCCGCAACTCTACAAGAAGGTCACGGGCAAGGAGCCCTCCCGCGTCTTCTCCATGATCATCGGTGAAGACGGGACACCCAGCGTGGGGCGGGGAGGGGCGGGCGGGGGTGGAGCCAGGCGTGGGGGGCATGGGCGCAGCACTGGCGGGCCCCTGCCCGTCTGGTCTGCAGATGGATAAAGTGGTTTGAGAGAATGAGGGTACCGCACGGGGGTGCACCCGCCCCTCTCTCTTCTAATGCTTGTGGAGGGAGCAGACGCTGGAAGAAAGGGACCCGTCCTCCGGAGGGCGGCAGGCGGGCGGTGGGGTGCCCAGACCGTCTGACTCGTTAGTCACAGCCGCTGCGCCTGAGCGGTCAGGGGCCCGCAGGGCCTGGCAAAGGCGGGGCAGCACCCTCCAGGCCCCTGAGCTGAGTCCTCGTGCCTCACGGAGTTGAGATCGTAATTAGACAAAGACGGATGAGCGCCCGGCCCCAAGGCTGCACCCTGTTCCGTGGGGTCAGGCGCAGGGGCGAGGAGGTGACGCAGAATGTCAGTCCATCGTCTGGACGCACAGCAGCAGCAGCAACCTGGAATCGTCCCCCGGAGCCACGAGCTGCTGGTCCAGTTCAGGGCAGCGGGGGAGGCAGGAGGGAGGGCCTGACGCTAGCTCCGTCTGCAGACGCGTCCGGGGAGTCGGGCCTGACGCAGCTCCTGATGAGCGAGGTCATGAAGCTGCAGAAGAAGGTGCAGGACCTGACGGCGCTGCTGAGCTCCAAGGACGACTTCATCAAGGAGCTGCGGGTCAAGGACAGCCTGCTGCGCAAGCACCAGGAGCGCGTGCAGAGGCTCAAGGAGGAGTGCGAGGCCTGCAGCCGCGAGCTCAAGCGCTACAAGGACGAGAACTACGACCTGGCCATGCGCCTGGCCCGCCAGAGCGAGGACAGGGGCGCCGCGCTCATGCGCAACCGCGACCTGCAGCTGGAGGTGCCCTGCGGGCCCTCGGGGCTCCGGGGTGGCCCGGGGCAGTGGGGCACCGCCCCGAGGCCGCGGGGAGGGGCCGCCGGGCTGACGGAGTCGCCCTGCAGATCGACCGGCTGAAGCACAGCCTGATGAAGGCGGAGGACGACTGCAAGGTGGAGCGCAAGCACACGCTGAAGCTGCGGCACGCCATGGAGCAGCGGCCCAGCCAGGAGCTGCTGTGGGAGCTGCAGCAGGAAAAGGCCCTGTTGCAGGCCCGGGTGCAGGAGCTGGAGGCCTCCGCCCAGGTAGCGAGCGGCAGGCGGGGCGGCCGGCGGGGCCCCGGCCTCCCGCAGCCAGGCCCTGTCCTGCCAGCCTCTCCCCTGCGCCCCTTGCAGGAGGGGAAGCTGGACAGGAGCAGCCCCTACATCCAGGTGCTGGAGGAGGACTGGCGGCAGGCTCTGCGGGACCACCAGGAGCAGGCCAACACCATCTTCGCCCTGCGCAAAGACCTGCGCCAGGGGGAGGCCCTGCGCGCCCGGGTACGTGGCGGGGCCGGGGGACACGGGGCTGGGGCCAAGCCAAGAAGGGGGGCTGCGCACCTCAGCTCCACATCCCTACCTCGCCCCTTGCTGGCGGCGTGGGGCCCGAACAGCTCACCCACGCCTTGCCCGCTGCCCGCCCCCGGATGGGCAGGCCCGACCTCCGGTCTGGGAGCCCGGCGCTGGCAGGGCCCGAGGGGCCCGTGCAGCCCCCGGCGGGGGCGGCAGGCGGTGGGGTCAGCTGCCGTCTCCCGCAGTGCATGGAGGAGAAGGAGATGTTTGAGCTGCAGTGCCTGGCCCTGCGGAAGGACTCCAAGATGTACAAGGACCGCATCGAGGCCATCCTGCAGCAGATGGAGGAGGTCGCCGTCGAGCGGGACCAGGTAGGTGCCTCCCGCCCAGCCACCGGCGGAGAACCCAGCTGGCGGCAGGCGATGGCAGAGGTGGGGCTCCTGAGATGTGAGACCGTTTCCACATCCCGCCACCCACGGGGGCTACAGCCGGCCCGGGGTGGGGGGCGGTCGGCAAAGTGGGCTTGAAGTGACAAAAGCAGAACGTGCGCTTAGAGCGAGCGGCCGCGAGGTGAACACAGCCTCCCCGTCCGCCCTGGCCCGCCGCCAGGAAACCCACGTCCCCTTCGGCTGGACTTCCCAGACTTTTTCAATACACATACAGTTCTGCTTTTGTTTTATAAAAATGGAAGCTATCTATCTGTTTTGTTTTGCAAGTAATTTTTTAACTTACAAAGCCGTGGACACCGTTGCCGGCTGCCGCTCTGCAGACGGTGGACGGGAGGCAGTGTGACAACGTACTGCGCCTCTGCTCCCGTTCCCGTCACAACGCAGGGTCACTTCCCGCAATGACAGCTGCTGCTTCAGGGACACTGTGCGGTAACTGGCAATGCGTCAGGAGCCTTAGACCGTAGATTCCTTTCCGTCCAACAGCGCCACTTCTAGAAACCTGTCTCTTGGGAATGACAGTATTGGCGAGAGCCTGGTATGTGGGTGCTTATCTCGAGGGCGTGAGCAGTGTGAGAATGGGGAGCACTTGTGAGGTGAGCTGGCTGGGGCAGGGAGCCCACCTGGCTGGCACCTGGCAGTCTCGCAGACCGGCGGAGGTGTGCAGAGCTTTACGTCTCCCAGACAGGCCCCAGGTGTGCCGGGAGGCTGGCGGCTAGGCAGCCAGCTGAGCGGGTGGTCTCTGGTTGGTCCTCACTCGGAAGCAGGGACCAGACTTAGGGAAGTTGCCAGTTGCTGACCTGGTCCTGGCTGTTGGGGGCCGATTGTTCTGGGGGTCATAGGTGGGCTTTCCAGGTTGGTCCCACTTGTCACACGTGGCCTGGCCGTGGTGCGACCGTCCAGCCATTCTCACACCTCAGGAGCCCCGTGGGTGGCGGTGACGATGAAGTGTGGCACTGGTTTCAAGGGGCGCCACGTGGCGGTCAGTGGCCCTGGTCTTGATTTCGGGCCATGGCCGTGTGTGGGGCGCGGAGTGCCCCCAGGGCCCACAGGGCTTGGGGAGACTCTGAGGGTGGAGTGTGGGCTGCCCACACTTCCCACCGCAGTCCTCTGTGACGTGTGCAACCCAAACCCTGACACGTGGCCACGGAGGCGAAAGGGGAAGCAGCCGCTGTGCCGGGGACGCTGCCCCGGGGGAGACACAGACGCGCCTGGTGGCGGGGGCGGGGCGCTGTGCAGAAACCCACCCAGGGTCTCCCCCGCAGGCCATCGCGTCACGGGAGGAGCTGCACGCCCGCTACGCCCAGAGCCTGCAGGACAAGGACGCACTTCGCAAGCGAGTGCGGGAGCTGGGCGGGAAGGCCGACGAGCTGCAGCTGCAGCTGTTCCAGCGCGAGGCCCAGCTGCTGGCCGCGGAGGGCCAGCTCAAGCGGCAGCAGCTGGAGATGCTGGTCCTGGTGCGCCGCCTGGGGCCCCGGCCGTGCCTCAGCCAGACACAGGGCACAGAGCCTGGGGGAGGAGCCTCCTGATAGCCTGGGTCCCGGCCCGGCTGGGCCACTGCTCCCTGGAGGTCCTGGCAGGGCCCCAGGCCTTCCTGAGTCCCCCCAATGGCGCCCCCTGGTGGTGGGGTGCAGTGCGGCTCAGGGCCTGGCGGGCTGTTCTGGGCAGGGGCCTGGAGAGGGGTCTGGGGCGGCTCGGCTTCCCCACAGCCTGCTGACAGCCTCTCTTCTGTGACCACAGAGCTCTGACCTGGAGGACAGCTCACCCAGGAACTCCCAGGAAGTGAGTGTGACATGGGGGGTGGGGGGCCTCTGCCAGACCACAGCCCCACACTCGTCCCTCGGAAGTTCCAGAAGCTCAGCGACCCTCTCTCCTCCCATCCCTCGGCCAAGCGGAGGGCCAAGCCGCTGGCGCCTGCCGAGGCCTCTATGTGCTCAGGGCAGGACGGGCCCGGCAGTGCCCACCCCCTGGCCCTAGTGGCCGGGCCTTCTTGCCGGCCCGGCCTGGCTGAGCAGCAGAGGCCCCCAAGAAGCTTGTGGAGAGGGCGGCAGCGCAGCAGGCTGGGTCCAGTCCCCAGGGGGGCGGGGGTCTAACAGCTGCCCGTTTCTCTCCGGAAGCTGTCGCCCCCCCAGGACCTGGAGGAGGACACCCAGCTCTCAGACAAAGGTGAGGAGGGAGTGCGTGTGCCACACGTGGGCGGCCTCCTCCTCTCCCGGAGTCGGCACCGGTCCTGACCCTCGGCACATGCAGCCCCCGACCCTGGGGACACGTGCTCCGGCCCTGTCCTATTGATTTAAAAGATGGGGACACTGAGGCTCAGAGAGATAAACCCCTCAAAGTCCCCCAGAGAGCAAAGCAGAATCCCAAACCCGAGGCCCAGGTCTGGCGGGCGCACGAGCCAGCTCCGGCCCTGAGGACACGCGCCTCCGTCCGAGCCCACACCGGGCCCGGAGTGCAGGGTTGAGGCGCACCCATCTTGTCCTCACGCAGCTTCCTCTCGGGCAGGGGGCAGGGGGCAGGGGAGGTGGCAGTAAGCCAACGGCCAGGTGTGCCACGCAGGAAGTGGAAACAGAATGGGGAGAGAGGTCTCTCTGCCTGCCAGGAAAAAGGACTGTGGGGGGCCGGCGCAGGCAGGGGTGGTGACATGGGGGCAAGGGCTCCTCTGAAGGTGGGTGTCAGAATTCAGAAAGCGCCCTCTGCTGGGCTGGGAGGGGAGGGCGTGTGGGGCCACCACAGAGGGCGCATGGGAAGCCAGGCAGACTTCCTCAACGCAGGCCTGACCCCCAGCCCCTACAGGAAGTAAAAGAGGAAGAAGGGTCACCAAATAGAGAAGCGAGGGGTCGGGCCATCTACCACTGTCTGAAGACTTGGGCTTGAGGCCACCAAGCCCCCACAGGACAGGACCTGGCAGGCAGCAAGCCCAACCAGCCAGCCCAACCAGCCCAGAAGCCCCAACCCAGGGGCGGTGTGGCCCCTCGCAGGGCCCAGGGTGGCATGAGGGTCGGAGGCTGAGGAGGGGGAAGCATCAGCCCCAGGGAGAGACCCGGGCCTCTCCCACCATGATGTCGCTGAGACCAGAATCCACAGTCCCGCAGCATGGCCAGTTGAGGGGAGCCAGCCTCTCAGAGCATCTGCCCTCCCAGGGTCCTGAGCCCTGGGCCCGTCCAGGCCCTGGCAGTCTGAAGGGTCTCAGCAGCCTGGAACGTTCTGTGCCTAAGCGCTGCAGTGCCCCAGCCCCACCGAGGGGACAGGCCATCCTGCTCGGGAAGACGGGGGCAGAAGTCGATGGTGGGAGCAGGGGGCCTCCCGGGAGAGAGGAGTGAGCCCAGCCCTCTCATCTGTGTAACAGAGTCCTGTGGGGTCCAAGTGAGGACTCAGGAGGTGGTGCAGGGCTGGCCCGGAAATATCAAGGGTGAAGAGGGGCAGGTGTCGGCCACACCAAGCTCGGTCCTGCAGGTGGGCAGGACCCTCAGGCACAACTGTCCTTTCCAGGAGACCCGGCCGAAGGGGAGAGCCCAGAGCAGCCCTTTGTGGCCCTGCAGAAGGAGCGGCTTTCACTGACCCCCAATGTAAGGCAGCCCCTGGGGGGGCCCTGGTGTGGGCCTCAGTGAGGAGAGCTTCCTCACTCTGCACAGCTGGGGGGGTGATTGAAAGGGTCTCTGCCCACCGGCTCGTGGGGTGCAGTGTTTGCAACATGAAGCTGAGCCCCCTCCCTTGGACAAAGCAGCAGGCAGAGGGGCGGCCAGGACAGGGCTGTGCCCAGCCCTGGGGAGCCTAATGGGAGGTCCACGCAGCCTTAACGGTGACTCC
>NW_011888938.1:1234511-1258253 GCF_000151845.1 Pteropus vampyrus
GGGCTGGCGGCCCGCGAGCTCCGAGCCGGGGCCCCGGGCGACGCACTACCAGCTCGTCTACACCTGCAAGGTGGGTGCACGACGGGGACGGGGCCGGGCCCGCACCCGCACCAGGCGCTGGGCGGTGCGGCGGGCAGCGGTATCCGGGCGTGGAACGGCCCGCGTGGAGGGGTGGAGCTATCCTTGGGGGCGGGGCTTTCCAGGAGAGGGTCTGATCTAGCACTCGGACGGAGTTGGTGCGACCCCTTAGGGGCGGGGCCTTCTGGAGAGGGGCGGTGCTTCGCCAAGGGGTGGGGTTGTCCAAGGGGCGGGGCCGTGCTGAGGGGTGGGGCTAACCGAAGGGGCGCGGTCGTTTGGGAAGGGTGGGGCCTCACCAAGGGGTGGGGCTTTCCAGGAGTGGGACTGATCTGGCGCTCAGGGACAGAGGCGGGGCCTTCTGGGAGAGGGGTGGGGCTATCCTGAGGGGCGGGGCTTCACTGAGGGGTGGAGCTGTCCCAGGGAGTGGGACCTTCTGGGACGGGCTCCGCTGTACCGAGAGTGGAGCTACCATAAGGGGCAGGGCCTCCTGGCAGAGGGGCGGGCCAGGCTCTTGGGGAGGGGAGGGTTTGTCACTCAGGAGGAGCAGATCCTTAAGATGGAGCTAATCCTTGGAATGGGCAGAGCCAGGCGCTTCACCTCCCCTGAGCGCTCTGTCTCCAGGTCTGTGGGACCCGGTCCTCCAAGCAAATCTCCAAACTGGCCTATCACCAGGGCGTGGTCATCGTGACCTGCCCTGGCTGCGACAACCACCACATCATCGCTGACAATCTGGGCTGGTTCTCCGACCTGGATGGGAAGCGGTAAGGCCACCTGGGCAGGGTGGGGGGACAGAGGCCTGTATCCTAGGGCTGGCCTGGTGGATCCTGCGTCAGTCAGGGGCCTCACCGAGCCTCCCCGGGGCACCATCCCCATTATCAGGTTTATAGAGTCTTTCTCTCTAGCCTTACTATACAGGAGAAGCAGGTAAATTTGAATTTCAGGTAAACCACAAATAACTTTCTTGTATGTCTCAAGTATGGGACATGTTTTCATTTGCTAAATTTTCTGCCCTAGGCCAGCCTCTTTTGGCCCTGCCTCACTGCCTGACTTCTGCCCTCAGTGACAGCAAGCAGGACCCATCTACCTGCCAAGGCCACAGGCCTCTCAAGTGAGGGGTCAGACGAAGTTGACGCCTAAAGCAGTGACCTTTCACTTTATGGTTCCTTCATCTTGCAGAGGTTCCCTGCTGTGGGCCGGGGATCCTAGCGAGTCACTTCCGAGTCACTTCCTTGTCTTGTGTCGATGCTGGCTGCTTGAGCACACTAGAGTTAGGGGTGCATGTGAGGTGGCGTGGACAGGACCCTAGGCCTGCCAGGATCGGCCTCACCCCTTTGGAGAGCGATGGTCAGGAGCTTTGTGGCCAGGTGGCCCTGGACAGTTCAGTTTGGCTTCAGAGCGAGCATTCTCTCCTGGGGATGGGACTAGTAGGGGCTGCCTCTGGGGGCTGTGGAAAAGGTTCCATGAGGGCAGCATGCAGTGGCCCTGATGCCACACCAATGCAGGGACCCATGCTCCTGCTAGAGCCTGGCCTTGCATGCCCTCAAGGGACCAAGGTGCAGGACTGGCATGGGGCCTGGAGTGTCATGGCGCCTCCCTCTCTCAGGAACATTGAGGAAATCCTGGCAGCCAGAGGGGAGAAGGTGTGCCGAGTGGCCGGTGACGGGGCCCTGGAGCTGGTGTTAGAGGCTGCGGCGGCCCCCCAACCCACTGCAGCTCCAGAACGGGATGAGGGCCAGGACGCCAGCCCCACTGGCAAGACGGAGCCCAGCTGACCCGGCCTCTGCCCTCCAGCAGGGTGCTTTGGCCTGGGGCCTCTCCACACTTGCCTGTTTCTGTCAATAAACAGATATCACCATGGATGATGGGGCCTGAGCTCTCCTGCTGTCCCTGGCTCTGAAGGCAGATGACTCACAGGGACCTTTCCCTGTGCAGCTTCAAGATCCCCCAGTCCAGCGCTGTCGCCCTGCTCCAAGGGACTGCCCTTGCCCTGGCCTGCCGAAGGCCGCGTCAAGTGGGAAGGGGCTAGACGTGGAGTCTGAGCCCGTCCTGACTGCTGCGTGGCCTCGGGCAGGTCACTTTGCCCCTCTGAGCCTCTGCCTGTCTGCAGGTGGAGGTGCTCATGGTGCCACCCCGTCAGGTGCACAGAGAGGACAGACTCGGGACAGGCACAGGGTGGCTCATTGTGCCCCCGAACGTCAGGCCCCGATCTTGCTGGCCCTGGGGAGGGGCCTGGACGGGATGGCCAGTGAGCCACTGCTCTTCCTGGGGCAGGATCAGCCCATCTGCAGGTCCCTGTGACCAGACCAGGGAGGCCCCACAGATCCCTCCTGTGCCATCTACATCTGTCCCCTGGACGCAAACTGGGCTGCTCGCTGTGGCCGCAGGTGGGCCGGGCGGCTGTGGTGGCGAGAAGGGGGCGGGCAAGTGCCCCCGTGACCGCCCCCGGGGCGTGCGGCTCGTCTCCCAGCCTCGTTTGACCTCCTCAGGGTGTCGCTGTGTTTATGGGAGCGTGCTTACCCCCAGCGGGGTTCGGGGCGGTGTGACCTTCAGCGTGAGTCACCAGCCCCCCTCGTACATCGCGGCAAGGTCTGAGCTTCCCGTCACCGCCCGCGTCGGCACTCGACGCCTGGCTTTGTTTTCCGGGGCGTCAGCAGTTTGCGCCTCAATTACCCCCGTCCTTCTCTTGGCGAACAACCCTCTATTACTGCCACCCAAGGCTGCTGTGCCATTTGCAGAGACCGTCATCATTCTGGAGCCTCTGCCAGCCCCATTTCCCCTCCCTGGAGGCGTGGAGGCCATGCGGGGACTGGCGGGCGTTGACACACAGGAGTGGGGCCGGGCTGTGGCCTGGCTGCCTCACTGCCCTTGGAGTTTGGGGAGGCCCGGGGAGCTGGTGGACCCCGGGAGGACTGCCGGGCCCCTCCCTCCATGGATGGGGCGACAGCCCCGTGGTTTGGGTGTACGTGTTGGCCGTGTTTGTTATTTTTTCCATTCTGATGATTTGATCAGGCTGCCCCAGAGGGCCCACCCCTCCCAGAGAGAGTAACAGACCCCAGGGCCCACACCGGGGCGGCCACTGTGCCCGGAGCTGCTGGAGCCGTGCCGCGGCCAGCCCTGGGCCTGCGGGCCCTGCTGCGCCTCGGTGCGCAGTGCAGACTCGGCACGCTCTCCCCTCCCCTGCCTCCCAGCCGTTTCGGGTTTCTGGCTGCCCTGTTATATTTCCTCCCCCAGCCCCAGTCCAGGACCCTCTCCAATGCGTCAGGTTAGGGAGTCGTGTGTCTGGGAACATTAGGTAGAGAATGCCAGCTTAGACATCTTCAGACAACTTCCTGCAGGACTTCTCAGAGCCTTTGGCATGCTGACCTGGATGGGGGCTGCTGCGGGAGGACGCGGTGGTGGACGACGGGTTTCTGGGGCACTGTGAACTGTCTGGGGCGAGGGATGTCGGGGGTGTGCTCAGGGCCTGCCCTTCCCCTTGGGACCAGCTTCCTTCAGCTGCTCCCACCCTCCCCTGTCCCACCCACACCCCAGTCCCAACCTGCTGCCCCGCCTCCCGGTCAGTGCGGGGCGGCAGGTTGGGACTGGGGTGTGGGTGGGACAGGGGAGGGTGGGAGGGCCTCCCCCGCCTCCACCTGGCTCCCAGACCCTACTGGGGACAGTGCCTTATGACAACTGTTGGTTCGTGGGGCATTGTCCCCGAGCTGCCTCCCCTGCTGCATCGTCACAGGCCATTCTGTTGGGCCCACCACCAGCGGCGTCTGGGGCGTGATGCCACAGGCCCACTGCACCTCCATGCTATAGGTGGCCCAGGGTCCTGGGCAGAGACATGGACTGGAAAGACACATGCATCCTAGAGTGTGTGGGTCCAGGTATGACGTAGTCCCCCCAGGGCGCAGGAGGCCCGCGTAATCACCTTGCCGCCCAGGGGCTGGCCGGTGCCGTCAGAGCCCCGCCATGTGCTGAGCTGCCCAGTGCTGGCAGCTGCATGGCGAGGCCACCTTGGAGAGGGGGAGACCTGCCTGGGCCCACCTTACTGCCTACCCGCTGTGCGGGTACCAGGATAGCAGTGCCAGTAGACATCACCTGGCTGCCTGGTTGTTCGGGTCCCCTTGTGGGGTGGGGTCTCTGCTGGGCATTGACTGGTGCCAGAGGCCTTTCCACCTGCACCCCCTCCCCTCCACAAGCCTCCTCCCAGCCCTGACTGCCAGCCAGGCCACCAGCCCCTGCCATGCATCCACGTGCACTGACTCAGCCGCCTCTGCACACACGACGTGACCAGGTGTGCTGCCGTGGCCGTGGCCGTGGCCGTGTCTGTGGGCGCCTCCCACCCCGCAGTCCTACAGGGCCCCCCTGAGAGAGGCGGAGGAGCAGCAACTGGCCTGTCTCAGCTTCCCCCGAATCCAGGGGCCACACTTGCCCTCTGCTCGGCCTGGCGGTCCTAGCGCCCGCACCCATAGGTGTGCTGGGGACAGACGGTGTACTGGGCACAAGACTTGGGGCACTCGTGAGGTCAGGGGCTCGGCAGGGTGATTCCTGATGGTCCTGATGCTCTGGACGCTGCCAGGACATGCACATGTTATCATTTCCTGCAGACAGATACGCACGTAGCATTTCCTGCGGGACACACGTGCAGCATTTCCTGCAGGGACACGCACATGTAGCATTTCCCGCAGAGACACACAGCATTTCCCACAGGGACACACACGTAGCATTTTCTGCGGGGACACACATGCATTTCCTGTAGGGACACGCACGTAGCATTTCCCGTGGGGAGACACACACATGTAGCATTTTCTTCAGGGACACACACAGCCTTTCCGTGGCGGGGGCTGTGAGGGGCGATGCGCATTTCCTGGCCACCGTTTCCGGAATGGAAGTCTCCTGTCCACGCCTGCACCCACTGGTCAGCCTCCCCCGGCTCCCAGTGGATGGGCCCTCGGCTTCTGCCTCATAGATTCCTGCCCCCTTTGGGGTCATCTGTCCCCCTCTGAAGTCCAGGGAGCCCGAACGCGTCTCTCCCGGCTGTGGGCCCTGAGCAGACCAAGGCGGGTGTCTCAGCACATGAGTCGACTGCAGTTGTCCTGGCCTGAGGCCCCTGGTGCCCAGGGGCCACAGCATGTCTTAGGCCCAGAGATGCAGACCAGGAGCAGGCCACCCCCAGTTTGTATCAGCCTCTGGCCAGAGCCCCCTCCTGTGAGTGGGGAGGCAGTAGGCTTTCCAGCAGGGCATTGGGTGTTTGTGGGGGTGGCCTTGCTGGCACACACCCCAACTGCCCGCACTCCTGTGCCCCCTAGATGTGAGCCCCACATGGGGCATACGCCGAGGCTCCCAGCTCCTTCGCTGTGTGGGCCCGCTGGCACCGGCCTCCTGGTACGAAGCCTTCCAGGTGAGGGCCCGGGGCAGGCGTGGCCCACGAGAGGCTGCGTGGACGGCCGTGGGAGGTGACAGGGTGGGGAGGCCAAGGGGAGAGTGGCTCATCCCAGCAGCTCCTGCGTCCAGGTGTCAGAGCCTCCGCCCCGCTGGCTCCTGACTGACCCACCCTGAGGGGCACATGGGGTGAAGGCCAGGCTTGGGGGACACAGGCTCTGGCTGCAGCTCCTTGCTGGCTCTGCGTCCCTGGGGTACCCCTCAACCTGAGCTCCAGTCCCCTCACTGACAAACCCAGCAGGGCCCCCCGGCCCCAGATGTCTCCAGGACAACCTGTGTGGGCCCCAGAGCCCCAGGCCCTCTGCACTGGCCGGGCTTACTCATCCAGGTGAGCTCAGTCACCTGGGCCTCCCAAAGGACCCCCCCCCACCTCGCAGCACTGATCCCAACACAACAGCATTCACTTGGCAGACTTTATTTTTTTCCGGAAAAAAACAGAAAAACAGATGTACCTTCTGGGTTGGAAAGGACCCACAGACGACATGGCAAACGTGAGAGAGCAATAAATATGCGTGTACATTCAAGTACTCGGCTGAGCAGAAGCCTGTGCGCTGGCGTCTGAGCCCACGCCTCCGGACCGGCCCCGGGGTGTCCCCACACTGAGCCCCACCTGCCCACCCAGGGCTCCTAGGCTGTACCGAAGGGTGGGCCGAAGTAAGCCCCCCAGCTTTGCTGCCCCCACCTCCCCCACGGCCACAGGGCTGGCGTGGTCGGGAGCAGACTGGGCCACTGGCTAGTCCTGCTTGTTGCTGGGCTTCAGGGCTCAGTCGCTGCCTACCCCCATCCCGCCCCCCAGGACACTTGCCTCTTCAGCACTGCATGGGGCTGGGGGCTAAAGTGCCAGGGCCGGGGGCTCTGTGGGGACATCGGGCTCTAGGCTTTCTGTGACACCTTCCTGCTCCTCCCTCAGCCTGGGCAGGAGGGAGGGGGACCGTCTGGGGGGTGAGAAGCCGGGACTGGGGCGAGCATGTCTGCCGGGCCATCCGGGGACCAGCTCTGGGGGGACAGGGACGCCTGTGTCACTGGTGGCCCCCAGAGAACCTTTTGGGGTGTGGGGCAGGCAGCAGGGTTTTCACATTTGGCTGGGCAGGACGGAGTGGGCACGGGGCAGGGACAGGTCACGGAGGGTCTGGACAGCACCGGGGTCTGGGCCGACATGCTGCAGGCCCAGGCTGGGGCAGGGCAGGGCTGCAGTGAGCCGTGTACCATGTGGGGGCTGGCTCCGGGCAGGATAAGCCCCACCCCACATGGGCAGCCCTGGCCCGAGCCTGTCACCCTGGGCAGGGGGACACTGTGCGGGTGGCAGGCCAACATCCAGCTCAGTGGGAAGGGCGGGGGGCTCAGAGCCTGCCCTCAGCCACGGCCCTGGGAGGATTCGGCTTCTGGGGGGCTGTGGGTGTCCTGGACTGTTGTGAGTCCCCCCACTGTGTCCAGGAGTGGGGGCGGGGCAGGCCCGGCCATGGGGGCGAGGCCTTAGCTGGTGCCCGGCTGGCACTGTTGCCGGGGCTCCGGGGGCCCGCCCACGTCCTGCTCGGGGCTCCCGGCGAGGTCCACCCGCTGCTCGTCCATCCGCTTGGCCTGCACCCTCTGGATGAGGCTGAAGAAGTCCTCGTCCGGCACGGTGGGGCCGCGGGGCACGCCGTCGGGGGGTGGGCAGCGCTGGTCGTCGATTCTGGAGGACTGGGCAGACACGGACAGCCGGTCGGCAGCCTCGCCCTCCCAGCACCTGGGCCCCATGGCCAGTGGCCCTGCAGACAAGCCCGAGGCAGGGGCGGCTGTCCAGCAGCAGTGCCAGCTCAGGAGTGTGGGCCAGGCCTCCTCGGGCCTCCTGGGATCTGTGGGGCACCAGCTCCGGGGGCAGCACTGGGAGCCCGGCCCCGAGCAGCCCGCCCGGGAGAGCGGGTAGCCGCTGAGCACGGGACGAGCCGGGCTGGGGGACGGAGCTGTGGGCACGCCCTCCCAGGCCTGCCCAGGTCCCCCGCCAGTGATGTGGTCACGAGCCCCTGGGATGGGCAGAGGCCCCCAGGACGCCTGCCGCGTCAGGGGCCGGGGCTGGCGGGCAGCGGGGCCGGTGGCCGGCGGTGTTGGGGCTCCTCCGCAGGCTCTGGAGCAGGAGGGCGGGGAGCAGGCGCAGCTGCCGGAGCCTGCGTGCATGGGCTCGGGGGGCTCGGGACGGCTCGGCAGGGGCCGGGTTTGAGGCTTCTCGGGCTCCCCCGGGGCTGGGCCTTCCTCTCCTCTGTGGGGACGAACGTCACGTCTGCCAATCCCTGGCTTCTGCAGGGTGGCCATGCTGCTGCCCCCCCCACTGGGGCTTGCTGGACCCCGAAACCACGCCTGCACTTCCGCCTGGCTAGACGCCCCGCTCTCCCCACTCTGAGGGTGCTGTCTGGCCCCTGGCTCTCCCAGTCCAGAGGTGGGAGGCTGGAGGGACCCCCGAGGTTGGGGCCTTGGAGGCCTGGTCCTGAGAACAGCTGACCTGAGAACGTCCTGGGTGGCCTTTTCAGGGTCCCAGGAAGAAGGCCCCAGGTCTGACCACCCATGGGTGCTCAGTGACACCTGCGGAGCCGGCTGGCCGTTCCTCTGCCCCCCACTCAGGAACTGGCCAGGAGCCTCCACTACAGAAGGCGGGGGCGGGCCGGGGTCCAGGCGCCCACCCTCCCTGCGGCCTACCTGGCACTTAATGAGCATGTTGAAGAACTCGTCCCCTGGCTCCTGGGGGTCCCCGTCACCACGCAGGCGGCCCAGGTTGTTGTGGGTGATGCGCAGCCCCGGCAGGCTGCCCACGCTGGCCCGCTGGTCATCCAGCCGGCGGCTCTGGGAGCTGGCAATGAGGTCGAAGAGGTCCTCGGTCTGCGGCGAGGCGGTCAGCGAAGGCTGGGCTGTGGGGGACAGCGGTGAGCCCGGGGAGGGCGCCCCCGTGGCCCCCCCCCAGCCGTCAAGGGCTCCCAGCTGTCCCTGCCCGCCCCCGCCCGCCCCCCAGGAGGTGATGGGAGCAGAGCCTGCCCTCCCACGCCCACCCCGAGGCTGATGAGCCTGACACCGCGTTCCGGAGGGCGGGCAAGATGATGACACGTTCCCCAGGATGCGGCTCTGGGCGAGGCGGGGGCGAAGAGCTCGTGGTGACAGGGGGCACTTTGCAGCTGGTGCCCACCGCCCTCAGGAGCAGGGGCTCCGGGGGCCCCACTCCCCTCGAGGCCTACGGGAGCCTGGCGGGGGCGCTCACCGATCCTCTGCTCCAGGGCGGGGGCCGCGGTAGCCTCGGCTGCCCCGGGCTGACCCTCTTCCAGGGGACAGCGCTGGTCGTCCATGCGGCTGCCCTGGAACTTGCTCAGCAGGTCGAAGAAGCACTCCTCGTCGGACGACAGGGCCCGAGGGAGGCTCTGGGGAGGAGGGCCCACAGCGCTGACCACAGAGCCAGCCACTGCCCTCTCAGACCCCAGACGTGACCAAGGGGGCCGCTCAGCCCGGGCCAAGGTCACGACCCTCATCCACCGACTTTCCCGCTTCCGCTAGCCACCCTGCCCCAAACCTGCGCCCCCGCCTGCCCTTCCCCCTCCTCCCAGCACCACCCCCACCTGGCCCCCTCATTCTCTCAGACATGCCGCTGCCCACACGCTGCCCCCCAACCCCACCTGCACAGCCCAGTTCACAGGTCACCACTACCTGCCGGCAGTGGGGGTCCCTGCCCCCGGGGCCTCCCCTCCCTCTGTCAGCCTCCGCAGTGAGCCCCACCTGTGCCTGTGCACCTCCCCAGTGCCGCTGACCGACAAACGAGTGAGCAAAAAGGGAGCGAGCAAACCAGCAACTCGACCCCTGGCAGGCAGGGCACTTTGCCGGCCGTTGTGCATACTCGCAGTGGTCAGTGCCAGGTCATATCACCAGAGACAAGGCGCCCAAGTTGGGGGAGGTGAGGGCTCCCATGGTCCACCACAGTCCCACCTCTGGTGGGGTCTGGGCAAAATTTTCCTAAGGTCCTGGACTGGTGGACAGGCGCAGAGGACAGCGGATATGGGGAAGTCAGGACCCTGGGTGTGGGCTACTCAGGCCACAGAGGAAGTGCTAATATCCACTCGCCCCTCCCCCGGTATGCTGGCCGAGAGGCGAGCCTGGAGGCCCAGGGTCTGCTCTGGGCGGCTGAGCATGGCAGGTGGGCGGCTGGGCATTGCAGATGGCTGACCCTAGAGGGACCTGCTGGGCCTGGGGAAGTCCCACTGGTGGGATCAGGCGGGAAGGGTGGGAGGTCCTTGGAGGGGCCACAGTCTGTAGGGCAGGGAGAGTGCTGGGGTGTGACGTGAGACCAGGTCATCAGACTTGGCTGAGTGCCAATTGGCAGGGTGACCTTGGCAAGCCCACCCCCACGCTGGGCCTCCGTTTATGCATCCACACGAGGGGCAGCTGGAGGGCGGGCTCTGTCGGGCCGCCCCAGAGGGCAGGGCCAGAGTGGGCCGACACCCCTGCCCTGGTCCAGGGACCTGAGGGCTGACAGGTGGATGCTCTGGCTACGAACTGGTGCCCCATCCACTGCCCCTCAGAAACCAGGCCCCCTGCCCAGACCCGGCCCATGCACCTCTTAGCCCCCTCGGGGCCTGCTCAGAGCTGGGCTCACAGACCACAGCAGCAAAGGTGTCACCCATTGGGTGCCAGTGCCGCCCGACGTGTATGACTCCTGAGCTCGAGATACCCCATCGCCAGCCTCTTTCAGAGGGGGCCAGGGCACGGAGCCAGCACAGCCTTCCAAGGTCAAAGTAGCAAGGGGCTGCTGAGACCCCACCCCCACCCCGGAGCGGACCAGCCTGGCCTCCCGGAGCACGCAGGGGGCTGTGGGCAGCTGGTCCCGCTGTCCTGTGCTGTAGGCCATGCTGGCAGGTGGCAGCCTGGAGGACAGAGACCCTTCCCCCTTCCAGGGCTCCGGGCGCTTGGGTTCCTCTCCCTGCCCCTACCCACAGGGCAGGCCCAGAGTCAAGGCTCGGGGGAGTTCAAGAACCTCCTTCAATGCTCTGCTCTCCTGCAACCCGCCTCCCCCCCAGCCCCACAGAGCCTGGAGGGGAGCGACAGCTGCTCAGAGGGGCCCAGAGGGGCCCAGAGGGCCCAGGGCCTCGTCAGAGACGGCGGGGCCTCCCAGGTGGGCTCCAGGCCAGGCAAATGGGGCCAGGCCCTTCCCGTGACAAAGGTGACCCCGACACTCCTCCAGCCTCCCCTGGGCTGAACTCGGGGCTCAAGGGACACACCTAAAGGAAAGCGGGGTTTGTCCCGAGGCCTCTCACAGGCGCATCAGCACTGTGGCTGGGGCTGGGCGGAGGGCCCCCCACTGCTGTGCAGAGAGGCCCCTGAGGCCGGAGCCAGAGCCCATCTCCAGCCGAGGCTGGGGCTGGCAGCCCTGCTCCTCGGGCCTGAGCCACCCGAGGGGAGCCGACCCTGGCCTCGTGGGGTGCAGGGGCCACAGGTGCACACGGCAAGGCTCTGGAAAGTTCCAAGGCCCTGCACCCTTACCCCCGACACCCTCCAGGCCCCAGCAAGACACCCCCGAGCCCCAATCTCTCCTCTGCCCCAAACCCAGGCTTCATCTTCCATCTGGAGGTCTCAGAGGGCCTCCTCAGGCCTCACCCTCCCACACACTCCCCACCCCCAGGCCAGCTCCTCAGAACTGTGTCCACCATGGGCCTGGGGCTGCCCAGGACCGAGGGCAGGGGCCACGCAGAACACGTTCGAACTCAGAACTCACCCCACACAGGGCCCTGGACAAACCTCTCCGTCCCCACCCCTGGGGTAGCTGCACGCCCCCCAGGAGAAGAGCTCTGCCTGAGTCCAGCCTTGCATGGGCCCAGGTGCTCCCCGAGCCTCCCTCTGTGCTGGGAGCCCCACACTCACGCCGGATCCGCAGCTCCTACAGCAGCAGCCTCCAGGGGCTGGCCGGGATGCTCGGCCACGTGGACCCCAGGCGGGATGCCAAGGTGCCTGTGCCACCACCCTGCCCGTGGCGCCCAGTGCCACCCCGCTGCTGAGACCAACAGGGCCCCCGCGAGCTGGCTTCTTAAATAGGACCGGATTGAGGGCCCCTCCCCATCCCCACCCACCCGCACTCCATCACTCACACACGCACACACTCACTCACAGACACACACACAGACACACGCGCACAGCGCACTCCGTAAACATCAGAGCTGGGTTTCCTGAGCGCGCTCCGTGCTGCTGGCTCGGGGCCGGCGGCTGTCACGCCGAGGGCCAAGGGGGATGGGAACCTGTGTGGCGTGAGCTTCCCACTCTGACACCAGGCCCCCGGCTTCCTTCTCCGGGCCGTGGGAGGCCCCCTCTCCTCAGCCCGATTCTGATTCCGAGCCTCCCCCGCTGAGCCGGGGCTGCCGCAGCTTGGTGGGAGCTGGAGAGAGGAGCCTTCCCATGCTGGGCCTGGCGCCCTCAGCACCCCGCACGGCCCCCTCCCCACGCAGCGGCCCCTGGCCTCTGCCCAGCCCCAGGCCCAGGCCCAGGCCCCGTGGCCGCAGGGCCCTCCGCGGCCTCACGCCGCCTGCCTCAGTGTCCCTCTCCTGCTCTGGAGGCCCGTGCAGCCCCGGCTCTAGCCGGCTCAGGAAGCGCCCCAGCCTCTCATACCATGACCGGCCCTGGGGGAGCGGCTGTGAGCCCCGGCAGGAGAGGTGAGGGCAGGATGGGGGACCCCTGAACGTCCCTCTCAGGGCCCTCTCTGTCCTGCTCCCTCCGCACAAGCTCGAGCTCTGGGGAGGGGGCCCCCGCCCGCAGCCCAGGCCCGGCCCCCCGAGGCTGCCTCCTGCCGGGCAGCAGGGCCCGCCACTGCGGTCAGCACTCGGCCGGAGGGCTTCCTCCAGGGGCACTGGCACGGCCCGAAGCCCCACCATGCTCTCCACAGGGGCCGGCTGCGGGGGCCAGAGGGTGACCCTAGCTCCACTGTCTAGCTGGAGGCCTTCGGCCAGCTTCTTTGCCACCTGTGCCTCGGTTTCCCCTCTTGGGGCTGCACCGCACGTGAAAAGCCTGAGTGTCGGCTGCTGTCTCCGTCCGGAGGAGGTGCCCGGGATAGCAGCCAGAGGGGCTTGGCCGGGCGACACTCCACACGGGGTCAGCCCAGCCGGCACGGGGAGAGCTCTGAGACCCCCAGGACGGGAGGAGGGGTGCACAGTTTTGTCCTGGTGGCCTTTTCAGGGAAACTTCGCAAACGGCCATCGTGGGGGAGGCCGGTGTAGTTAGGGGTGCAGGGACTCCAAAACACAAGCTGCTCCGCTCTCCCCGCCGTGGGCCTGGGTGGCTGGGGTCCAGTCTCTACCCCCTGCCTCACTCAGCCTTTCACAGAATGAAAAATGGTGGGTGCAGCCGGCACTGTCACCTGCTAAATGCGGTCCCTGGGCGGAGAAGCTGGGGCCGCCAGGGCCCTGGGCACGGCCAGGCTCCACCCACCACTGCCCCACCCCGCAAGGCCCTTCCTGCTAGGCAGCTCCCCAGCGTCCGGCACGGGCGGCGGGGAGCGGGGGGCTTTCCCCGCCAGGCCCCTTCTGGCTGGGCTCACCCTGAGAACCCGCATGGCCTGACTGTGGCCCTCTCCCCATGGGACCCCCTCTGGTGCCTCCTCCCTCCTCCCCACCAGGTGGGCAGCACGGGGTCAAATGGGATTAGCAGAGACCCCCGGCTTGTGGGGAAGAGGGCATGTGGGGAAGGGTCCCGCGTGACTGAGCCCTCGGAGGGGAGGTTTTTAGACTGATTCATGGATGCTGGGGCCAAGTGTTCTGCACGCTGGCTCCAGGCTGACCTCTGACCCCCGACCAGCTCCCACGAGCCTAGAAAGGCCAGCCCAGGCTGCTGGGCACAGTGGGACACCCGCCAGGTAGTAAGAGGCCTGGCCCCTGTCCTCCATTTGTCCATCCACCTAACCACCAGTCCATCGGTCCCCCATCCATCGGTCCGCCCAGCCCCCATCCGTTAGTCTACCTCTGTATGCTGACCTGTCCGAGGACAGGGCCTGTGGCCTGGCCCAGGGACCCGAGCTGCTACCACCTGAGCTGTCCGATCAGCTGACAATCACACACTGTGCCTGCACTGGGTGTCCTGGACTGCCCGCAGGCCCGGTGCCCACCGGGTCCTGGGCACAGCCAGGGCCGTGACCTCTGCCTCCTGGAGTGGTCTCCCAGGTCCCTCCCAGGGCTCCCCGTCGCAGCTCAAGGGTCAGTGGCCCACCATGCGAGGCACCTGCACCCGGACGTCTGCGCTGTCCAGCGGGGAGTGGCTGCCCTCCCGGGGCCTTCTCTCAGCGGTGTCCGGCCCTTCCTGGCCCTTCCTGCTCCTCACTGGGGCGGGGAGCAAGTCCCTGCCCTGCCCCCGCCAGTGCCCAGAGTGATGGCTGTCTCCATTCTGCTCCTGGGAACAGGGAGGAAGGCCAGGCGTGGGTGGGGGCCACCCACAGTTCCACACCGATGCTCCCCATCCCAGGGCCCTGAGCGGGGCCGGGCAGGTACAGTCACCCCCATTTCACAGACACACATTGACACTCTGGCCCGGGGGAGGAGGAAGAGAGGGCCAGCCAAGGCCCCAGGGCCTGGGGGCAGGGGGAGGCAGGGCGGGTGCCGGAGGAGCTCCAGTTGGGCATCTGACCCCACAAATGTCGACCTTCCCACACTCAGCAACGCGTGGCTGTGGGTGACCAGGCCCCCAGTCTCCACTGTAGCAGCCGGAGGCCTGGTGGGATTAGGCCATAGCCCCAGGGCATGCGGCACCCCTGGCAGGTAGAGTGGGCCCAGGGCAGAGTCTGAGTAGGAAGGAGCAGCTAGGAGGAGGGGCCGGCGAGGACACTGGGGTCATGGCTGGGCAGGGACACAGGAGTCTGCAATGTGTAATGACTGTGGCTTGTCCCCGGGGGGACATGGCCGGCAGGACCCCGAAGCGAGTGGGAGGGAGCAGGCACTGGTGCTCCAAGGCCTCTCGGGGGCCCCTCTGCAGGCAGAGGGCACATCTGTCTCTCATGGCAGGGGACGTGCCGTGGACGGGAACGCTGGCAGCTCAGCCAACACTGTGGCCGCTTTGTTAGCCACGCCGCTGAGGTCCCCCGAGCCCCTGGCCGCCTGCCCCGCCCCCACTCACCTGCTCCAGCGGGAGCCTCAGCAGGTCCCAGGTCTCTGCGCTCAGCCGCTGCGTCCTCTTGGGCCTGGCCCCTGGAATTCAGCAGCTTGGTCAGCTGGCGCCGACTCCTGGCCTCCAGGTCGGCTGGCATAGCCCGGGGCCCTCTGGGGTGCCGAGGGCCATCAACCAGCCTGCCCCCGGGGGGCCAAGATGGGCGTCTCCCCCCTACGTGGAGCAATCTCAGTGTGCCCCGGATCTGCATGTCCTGACTGGACGGGTGGTCAGGCATCGAAATGGGATGGACCCACCAGGGGCCTACGGGGTCTGGCTTTGGCGTCTGCCCCCCCATAAGGTCCAGCTTCCAAGTCCTAGACCCAGCTCTTCCTGCCCACTCATGAAGCCCAGCTGCGCGGTGGGTGGCGTGGCAGCTTGACCCAGACCCCCTCCCACACGGCCTGCCCTCGGCATGGCTCCCTGACCCAGACCTGGGCCCATACTCCCTGCCCTGGGCACAGTCCCCAGAGGGAGGGCGGTGGTCAGTCATTCAGACCAGCCCAAACCCAGTGTCCGGGGCCCCACGAGGACTGGGCAGGTGGGAAGAGATGGCATGGGCAGCCGTGCCTTCTCCCTGTCTGGCCTCCTGCCCCCTGCTCTCCAGAAGCCGAGAAGTGAGACGGCCTCGGGTGGGGATGCAGTGTCCTTTGGACTGGTCCGTGGCTGCTGTCACGGAGCCCAGGGTGGGGGCAGTCGCAGCGGCCTGACCAGGAGGCAGCGGCCAGCCCTGGAAGTGCTCAGGTGGCCGTGTGGGTCCAGGACTTAGGGCCATTGCTGCCCTTCCCACCCCTCGCATGACCACCCTAGAGCAGGGCCCTGCCGCCGTGGCGTGGTGGTCGGCGCCCGGCCCGCCTCTGCCCCAGAGCGGACAGCCTGACTCCATGTCGTGAGGCTGAAAGTGACGAGGCAGAGTGGGGTCAGAGTCCCCTGCTGCCGCCCACCCCGTTAGGAAGAAACATCGGTCCATCTGCAAACCGCACAGCTTGGGGGCAGCGCCCACCCCCTCCCCCATGCAGTGATGGGCACGTCTCCGTCCCACGGCTGAGCGGCTGGTGGGACGTGTGGCCTCTGTCCAGGGCCCTCTACTCACCACAGCCAGCGGAGGCCCTGCTCCATCGCCGGCCAGGGCCTGGCTGCGGGCCTATCCCTGGGCTGCCCCCTGACACCCTAAGGCCTGACTCTGTTTCCCCACCTTGTCCGCTGGGCCCCCAGCCCCACACGGCTGCTCCTGCCCCGGTTGGCCCTCCAAGCAGAGGCTGAAACGCCCCTCTGACACACAGTGTCCGGCTCCTGGGCGGGTCCCCTCACGCCACCCCGACGAGGGCGGCAGGCCCCGTGGGCCCGGCTGAATGCGCCCTCTGTCTGGAGAAGGCAGAGGTCTTCCGCACCCTTGGCTGAGCTGCCTGACTGGGGCATTCAGGCCCCGGCACCACTGGCTCAATTCCCATCCCCCCACCAAGAGGGGAGGCTCTGCAGACTGCCCTGAGCCCCGCCCCAGACTGACCGGCCCCCTTGCCATTTCTGTCCCACCAGGCATCACGATGCCTTGTCCCAACCCACTGGGACCTGAGCCTCCTCTGTTTTCTGCCTCCCTGCCCCAGCCCTGCCCCCAAAGCCCTTTCTCCACGCGGGGCCAGCGATGCCGGTGGCATCTGGGTTAGATCTTGTTCCTCCGTGGACCCTGTAGGCACCCAGCGGCGTGTGGTGGGGGCTTACGCAAGGGCCCACGAGGTCCCGCCTGGCCCGGCTCTGCCCCTCAGCCCCAACCCCAACGCTCTTGCTGTCCCCGTGGGCCAGGCTCACGCCTGCCTGGGGCCTCTGCAGGGCAGGTTCCTCTGTCGGGGATGTCCCTCCACTTAGGCTCGTGGCTTGGTCCCTCCCCTCCTCCAAGTCTTTGCTCAAAAGTCACTGTTTGTGCCATATGTTGATGCCCAAACCCCAAGGGGGCAGTGTTAGGAGTTGGGGCCTCAGGAGGTGTCGAGGGTTGGCCGGGGCCATGAGGGTGGGCAGGCCCTGTGCCGAAATCAGTGCCCTTACGGGAAGGGACCAGGGAGCTCGCTCTCTTCCACCCACACCCCATGCACCCCGTCTGCTGGCCAGAAGGACTGCCCCAACCAGACCCCGCTGCCCAGACTCCCAGCCCCGACCCGGGACAGGCCGTGTCTCAGCCACCGGTCCACGGCGTTTGCTGTGCAGCCCGAGCTGACTGAGACGGTGGCCTCCAGGAGCCCGCCACGCCGCGAGTGTCTACGTCCTGCCTCTCTCACCGTCCCTAACCTGCCCCCCTACGTTCCTTTCCGCCAAAGCACTTGGGACACGTGATTTACCTGTTTGACACATGATTTGCTGCCGTCTTTGCCTGTTTTGGTCACTGATGTGCCCCTAGAGCTTGAGCATGGAGCACTTAGCACATAGTAGATGCTTAATAGGGAAGTGGAGTGAGTGACTGTTTACGAAGTGCCTGAGTGTGCGACCCTGTGTGTGGTTTCCCAAGCACTGACTCCTCCTGGCCGCGTCCAGCATAAGTCCTGGCCACCCTCCCAAGACTGTGGACACTGGGGCTCAGGGAGGGTGGCTGCCTGGCCAAGGTCACAGAGCCTCCAGGGGCAGAGCCAGGGGCAGGACACAGGGAGGCAGGGCTACAGGTGTGCACGCATGGGGCAGGGCTCACGGGAAGTCAGGCTGGCCCCAGGCTGAGCGGATAGCCGCTGCAGAAGGCACAGGCATAAGGGCAGAGGGGGCCCACTCCGGCCTGGTCTGTGTGCCCTCGGCGCCAGCACGGGAGTGGGCCGCCAGCCGTGTTCTGAGTACGCGGGTGGACAGGGACGCGTCCCCCTCAGGGGGCACGAGCTGTGCCCTTGTTCCTTCCAGGCGCTGTTCCCAGGGTGACCAGTGGGGACACTGAGGCACAGCTGGATGGAGTCACTTGGTCGGCTGGCCCGGACACGGCGGAGCCAGGGCCAGAGCCCACAGCCTGGGCTGCTGCTCGGACATTAGGACGTGCCCATCCCAACCCCTGCGGTGTCCGGCGGACTCCTGCTGCTCTGCTTGAGGACGCCCTGGGCAGGGACCAGTGGGCAAAGGAGCTGCCGAGCTATGCCAGCGGGGACTGGGGCAGTTTATGCCCTGTGGCACCGAGGACAGCCCAGGCCCGTTGGGGACAGGCAGGGGACATCCACCAGAGGGCAGGCCGGCAGCGCTGCAGGGGTCAGGGTTGGCTTCCTCCATTGGGAAGGGCAAGGTGGGGCACCCCAGGACACCCAAGAGGGCTGATCGCAGCCCAGGCACAGTAACAAGGAGTTCCCCCCAGACCCACTCTGGGGCCTCTAGCTGTACGAAGGGCCCTCCTTTATATCAAGACAGGAAAAGAGCCCCTGAGGCGGGGCCTCCAGCCAGCCAGCCACACCCGCCCAGACCACGCCCACGCCGCGCGGGTCACGCCCGGCCACGCCCCCAGCCGCCGCCGCTCCCTCCCTCCTGATCCTTCTGGACCCGCCCGGGGCCTCCTTCCTTTCCTAGGGCCGCTCCTCCACCCACTGAGCGTGGGTTAACGCCCCTCCCGGGTGCTCACCTGGCTCCCTTCACCCTCCCCCCAAACTGACAGGGTCTGGACATGCAGCTGTCCCATCCCACCCCGAAGGGGCAGTTTCCAGAAGGTGGGCACTCGGCTTCCGGAAACGGCCAGCCCACCACGCTGGCTTAGCGCGCATGAGCGAATGCGCGAATGAGTGAAGGGATGGATGGTGCTGCCCCTGCAGGAAGCCCGGCCCTGCCAGGCTCCCCTGGGCCGCCCACGCTCAGGGCATCCGCCTCGAGGCCTCCTCCGGCCCGGGCACACTGCGCGCACTGCGTCGGCAGCCACCCTCCCGGGAGGTCGGCCGAGCCCCAGCCCTGCCCTCTGCTGGTGGCCAACCAGCAGGCAGCCCCATGGGGAGGCTCCAGCGGGGCGTGGGGAGGACAGAAGCTGCCTTGTTCCTGCACAGCCCGCCGTTCACCACACGCCCCCCTTCCCTCAGCTCCGAGGAGGAGAATGGCGGGACACAGGGTCGGGCCGGCCCTGCCGGAGCCTGTCCAGATGCCGGGCCCTCCGCCGGGGGCCTGGAGGTGGCCTTCAAGGGCCCAAGCCGCCTGCCCTCCGAAACCCCGGCCCGGTTCTGGGCAGCCCAAGGGGCTTAGGAGCTGGGGCAGAGTGGGCACCCCTGGAACCATGGCCTGCAGGGGGCTGGGACCGGACTCTGAAAACTGGAGAAGCATGGCCGAGGCCGTGTGGGTGGGGAGGGGATGGCTAGCTCTCTGCCCTGCGCCCACCTGCAGCTGCCCCAGAAGCCAGCTCGGGGTGTCCCCCGCCCACAGACCCTGAATTTGTGAATCTGTTTGCTTTGCAAGGCACGCCCTGTCCTTGTGTGCACATTGCTGAACTTCATGGGCGACCCCAGCAGCGGGCTGAGGTTACTGTGGTGGGTGGACCGGCTCCCCACCCCTCCGCTGCCTCAGCCCCACCCTCTTCCCCCAGCCCCTCCCACTCTGGCCCAAAGGGAAGCTCTCCCCCAGACCCAGCCTCCAGCCCGAGTGGGCTGGGTGGCTAGGAAGGGCAGTGAGGGCCCTCTCCTCTTCTTGCCTGCTGGGGTGCCCCTGGGTGGTAAACCTGGGGGGCTCAGTGTGGCCACAGGCCCTTGCTGCTCCAGTGACCACAAAGAACCGGCCTGCATGCCGGTGTTTGGGCTACCCCCTTGCCCATGCTGCCCCCACCCTTCTAATCTCCCTGATCCCCGACCTGCCTCGAGAGACGGCCCTCTATCTGTGCCCCCGGCACCCTGGACACCCCGTCACTTCCCCCACCTCCTGGGGGGCCCCTTCTCTTCCTGGGCGGCTGTGTGGAGGAGAGCCCAGCTCCCTGCAACCCACACCACAGCCCCTGCATAAGCCAGTGCCCCAAGCCAAGGCGGCCCTCCTGTCACAGCCCTGCTCACCGAGGCTCTGCATCCCGACCGGGGCCACAGGATCCCCCACCCCCAGCCCGGGAACCCACCTTGGGCCTCGTAGCCGGCCAGGTCTGGCTTCTCTGCGGCGGCCGGGCTGGTCAGCCTGCCCAGTGCCAGCTGTAGCTGTGCCACGTTCATGCGGGCCGTGAGCTCCCCGTTGTGGTCTCCAATCTGAGTCCGGGCAGGGCCAGGTCAGAGGGCAGGCTGCTGGGAGGCCCTCCGTAGGCCTCAAGGGACCGGGCCTCACTGTGCCCCAAGGGAGTCTGGGCATCTACCCCGGGTGGGAGTGCCTCCTGCACCCCAGGCCACCCCCCCTCACACCGCAGGACGGCTTGGGGCCCCGGGCAGCCAGGTCTCGGGCAGCGTGGGGCTCTCCATCTGGTGCTGGGCCGTGAACCTCCCAGCCCGTGAAGCTTCCTGTCCACCCCTCAGGCTCCGTCTGGGCTCACCGGGTGGACCGGAGCTGGCCAAAGGGGTGGGCCTGGTGGGGCTTCCCCATGGAATGCTGGGGGCCAGGGCTGCACCCCGGCCTCTGCTCCAGGGACGTGGGGCTGGCCCTGCAGGCAGTCCCTCTGGAGTGGGCTGGGCAGCGCCTGCGGTTGGGGTTGGGGCGGGGGAGGAAGGCACAGCGCACCTCCTGGGAGATCTCCAAGTGCTTCTTGGCGAAGGTCAGGGCTTGTGCCGGGCTCCCCATGGACACGTAGGCGTTCCCCAGACTCCAGCATGCCCGGCCCTCACCCACTCTGTGGGGAGGGAAACTGAGTCACCATCTGCGCCCCCCTGGGCCTGACCACCAGGCCAGCCTTCCCAAGCCCCTAGTCTCCGGGGGTCCAGGCCCAACATGGTGGGAGGTGGACAGAGGAGGTGGGGGGGCCTGGCTGCCAGGGCTCCTGGCTGGCCTTGCTCGCCCCCTAGTGGCCGGTGAGGCACGGACCCCTTGCTTTCCTTCCATCTTTGGGGGCAGTGGTGACCCCAGCCCCTCGAGCCCTTAATTTTTAAATCGAGGAAAATACTGTCTGACAAGAGCTTAATCGTCCGCAGGGCACGATTCGGTGGCACCATGCACGTTCACAGCCTGTGACCATCGCCACAAGCTAGTTCCAAAACGTCTTCGTCTCCCCAAAGAGAAGGTGCGTGTCACCTGAAGCCTCCTGGCGGGGCGGCCTGATACGTGGCCCCTGCTCTCCGCAGCCTGTGGCTCTGCCTCCGGCCACTGCCCAGCCGGCCTCGCGTGTGTGGCTGCCTGTTTAGGAGTCCCCAGTCTGGCTGTCCCTCCACCGAGACTGACATTTACATAGGCTGAAGGGTCGATGGACTGGGCAACTTAAGTAAAACCTGCAAGCAGCTGTATCGAGGGGCACCGCGCGTGACTGGCCCAGCGTCACCCGGTCTCACCCAGTCCCACTTAGTGGGCGGCATGGCCCAGGGACAGAGGGAGGCCGAGGCCCAGGCAGGGCTGCCCTGCTTAGCGTCACTTGGTGGTCAGTGGCCGAGCAGGGCCTCGGACTCAGGCCTGGGCGGCTGTAATCGGCTTGCGCCAGGGCCTGCGGGTGGTGGGAGCCCCCAGCCGGGTCTGCCCCCGCACACCTGTCGGCCAGCTCCTGAGCGATGAGCAGGTGCCGCAGGTGGTACTCGGCCGCGCGCTCGTGGTCCTGCAGCAGCGTGTAGGTGTTGCCCAGGCTGTAGCAGGCCTGTGCCTCCACCGCCTGCTCCTTGAGCTGCCGTGACAGCTGCAGTGTCTTCCTGCGGAGAGGGGCCAGCCCCAGGACAGCTGCAGCACCAACACCCCACCCCCACCCCCGCCCCGGGGCAGGGTGCGGCCCACGCCCCTCCCCGGCCGAGGGGTAGCTGGCTGTGGGGGAAGCAGCCCACCTGCCCGGAGGTCCACCTGGGGTTTCTCGCATGGCCGAAGCACCCGCCTCTGCTGGAACCAGATGGACAGGGCCCCGCCAGGCTCTGCCTACTCCTGCCGGTCCCTCACCACCCTGGTGTCTGCCTCTCCATGGGGGGCCCGGGACAGCAACACCTGGCTCAGGGTCCTGACTGGCGTGTCAGGGCTCAGCCCAAAACCCAGTGCGAATGACCTGGTCTCTGCTCAGCGGCCACCGCTCCGCTACTCAGGCCAGAAGGCAGGTGGCCCAGAGGGCGTCCTGGCACAAGTCAGGGACCCCCCAGGAGCCAGAGGGGCCCTCACCTTTCCGAGTGCCTGTGGGAATAGTATCTCTGCACCCCACTGCCACTGTGAGGGGCAAAAACAGCTCTAGGGTCCCCCCAGTAACCGGCGCCGGGAGGCCCTCGGCCAAGGCCGGCTCTGTGCCTGGCACACAAGTGAGGGGCACTGTGCTCACCCCTGTCCCTGGCAGCCCCGGACTCCGGCTTTGTCAGTCTGCCCTCCCAGGGTGGCCCCTGGGGGGCTGGGAGGTCAGACTCTCCCCGACCTTGGGGTGGGTGCCTCCCGGGCCCACCTTCTCCCTGGCTGGGTGCCGGGGCACCTACTTGTAGTACTCGGCAGCCACGTCGAAGCGCCCCAGGAAGACGTGGGCATTCCCCAGGTTGCTGTAGGCCCTGCGCTCGGCCGCCTTGTCCCCAAACTCCTTAGCGATGGCCAGGCGCTGTGGACGCAGATCCCGCGGCCCAGTGGTCATGCAGCAGCTCTGCCACCCGACGTGGGTGGCAGGTGCTGCCTCCCTGCCCAGTGTGGCTGGCCCCACGTCCGCGTATCCGGGGGGAGCAGTCCCAGGACCCCCGCACCAAGCCCAGCCGAAGCAGGGGCTGAGCAGGCCGCCCCGCCCCCGCCGCCGACCCACCTCCTTGTGGAAGGCGGTGGCCTCCACGAAGCTCCCCAGCAGGTAGTGGGTGTTGCCCAGGTTGCCGCAGGCCCTGCCCTGGGCCGCCCGGTCGCCCAGCTCCTTCACCAGGGACAGGTTCCTCCTGGGGGCCGAGTCCGTCTGAGCCACAGCCCTCGGGTGCGATCCGGCCCCCCGCTGGGGAACACCGAGCAGGGGCCTCCGTGCCGCCCCTCCCAGGGCCCCTTCAGCTCCGGTGCCCGGTGGTGCTCTCTGAGCTCCGAGCCCGGGTCAGGGCTCCCCCTCTCCCCAGTCCTGGTTCCCAGGTGCAGCCTTGTTCTCCGGGGAGACCGCTGTCCCTCTCGGGGACTCGGCCCAATGTCCCGGCCCTTTTCCCAGCCGTGTTGTTTTTAAACGTGGCTCCGGCTGAGCATTTCCTCGCTTCTCTCCACTGCTGCGAGGGACCGTGACATGGGACACGCAGGGTTTCAGGGGGTCCCAGCAGACCCCGGGGGCGGGGAAGGATGGTGGCTTGGCTGTCTCTCCCGGGACCGCGGGCGGGCAGGGCTGGGGGTGGGCGCTCCTTGCCGGGGCTGCTGCCGGGTCCGGAGCGGCAGGCAGGGGCCCAGCGGCTCAGCGGCACGGGCTCGGGGCCACTCACTCATAGAACTCGGAGGCCCTGCGCAGAGTGTCACGCACGTCCGGGGGCAGGTGTCCGGGGTCCTGCGCAGCGTTCCAGGACAGCTGCTTGCCTTTGGCGTGGTACACGTTCCCCATGTTGTAGAGTGCCCGTGCCTCCCCGACCTGCGGGCGGCACCGAGGTTGGGGCGCCTCCAGCCAGACCCCCAGGAGCCCCCAGCCTTGGGCTGCTGGGTGGGGACGTCGCCCAGGGGCGTGCTTGCAAAGCCAGTGCGCCTGCTGCCTGGCCCACTGTCCTAGCTGGACCCGGGGTCCCAAAGGTGAGGACCTGGGTGGGACATGACTAGGTCCACCCAACGAGGTGGCCAGGTCCCGCTCTGAAGCCCAGGGACTCTGCCTCAGGGCCAGACGCCGTGATTTGGGGCGAGTCATGTCACCCCTCTAGCCTCAATTTCCTTGTCTGTGTAGGGGAGCAAGGACACCTATCTCACAGGGGTACAGGAGAGGTTGCAAAGCGGGACGGTCAGGTGTCTGGCAGAGGGCCGGACTGAGGCTGCTGTCCACGGCAGCTACTTCACTGACGTCTGCCTCTGCAGCCACGCTTCCTCCCAGGGCCGTGTCACCCGTCTCTCTCTGGGCCCCGGAAGGAGCGATGGGGTGCTGGCAGATTCGGGGGGAGGCCAATGAGGGGGGAACTGCCA
>NW_011888938.1:1259464-1261630 GCF_000151845.1 Pteropus vampyrus
CCCGTCTCTCTCTGGGCCCCGGAAGGAGCGATGGGGTGCTGGCAGATTCGGGGGGAGGCCAATGAGGGGGGAACTGCCACGAAAGATGGGGGGCTGCGGACTCCAGCTTGGGGAGCCAGGCCTCAGCTCCACAGTGTCGACACGCGCAGAAAGAGCCCTCGTTTCTGAGGGGGGCCCTCCTCCCACCTTCCTCCCACAGGGTGAGAGCAGGAGGCTGTGAGTGGCATGTGTCCCGCAGGCCCCAATCCCAGGGGCTGTGGGCTGGGAGTGGAGGACGCACCTTGTCCCCCTGCTCCTGGGCGATGTCCAGGTGCCGCTGGCAGCAGACGACGGCCTCGTCAAAGCGCTGCAGGACCTTGAGCGTGTTGCCCAGGTTCCCGCTGGCCTTGGCCTCACCCATGCGGTCGCCGATGGCCCTGGGGGCAGGGGGCAGTGAGGGGCCTGCCGGGCTGAGGGGCCCGGGCACGGGAGGGCAAGGCCTTGGGAGGGCCTGCCCGGGGTGGGGGTGGTGGCTTGATCGCTCTCTCTGGGCAGGTCAGGGGGAGGCCCTGCACGGCCTGCAGCTGTCGGGGGACCCCGGATTGGGGCAGGGGGAGCTGGGCGGCTTGAAACCAGAGTCGATGTTTGGAGAGCCTGCCCAGTGACTGCCCCTCAGACCCCACCCAGTGATGGACCCGGCAGGTGACATGTGGCCCCCGTGTGCCCACGCCGGTGCCCGCGGCTCACCGGGCCAGCAGCAGGTCGTGCTTGTGGTACTCCAGCGCCCGGGCGTACTCCTTCAGGTAGAAGTAGGCGTTGCCCAGCTGGCTGTAGATGGCGCTCAGTGTCTTCAGGTCCTCGGTGCCCACCTGCACGGCGGCCTCGAAGAAGGCCACGCCTGCCTTGAAATCCCCAGCCTTGCACAGGCGCTCGCCCTCCAGGGCCAGCTCCAGGCAGGAGGCCTCCATCCTGGGCAGAGAGGAGGGCTCACAGCCTGGGGACCCGTGCTCCTCCACCTCGGACCACAGGGTCCCCGTGCCACACCTGTGCACCAGACCTCTTACTGGATAAACACCAGACGCAGGCGCTGGGTCTGATGGCGTGACCGTACCTAGGCTGGCACACCTGTGCGGCTCACCCGTGCCCAAACCTCCTCACTGCCAGGGCCCAGGGGCACCCCGGGAGAAGCTGTCAGCCTGAGACTGCAGCAAGACCTGCAGTGGCTGAGCTCCAAACACCACCAGCCCCCAAGTGCCGGCTGCCCAGGCCAGGGGCCACCCTTCATCTTGGTCTCCACCGAGGACAGCCAAGGCTCAGAGAGGCGCAGTGAGCTGGTCAAGGTCACAGAGGCAGGATCTGAGCCCAGCCCAGCCCCCATCCTGCATCCTGGGGGCAGGGGGCGGGGCACCCAGCAAGCTCTCAGGGGCTGGGAGCTCAGCCATCATCTGCGCTCACCCTGTTCTGCAGGGGGCATGGCTGCCTGTGAGCAGAGGGTCAGCCAGCCCCCAGCCCCTCCCTGCCCCCCTGCCCCAGCTGAGAAGTGCTTTGCTGGCTCCTGGCCAGGACTGGCCTGAGAAACAGCTGTTCCCGCCATGCTGCCCACCCACCCCCCACCGCTGCCATGGGAGGAAGTAGACAGTATCACGTCCCGGGATGACCCCGATCCCCGGAAAAGCGCCCTAGTTCCTGCCCTGTGCACGCGGCCTAACCCCAAGGGCCCAGGGCCCTGAGCGACTGCCGGTGTGATCCTTGCTGGGGGCCGTGCTGGCCTCACGCCCCACCTTTGGTCAGGTGGGAGAAGAAGCCCCTGACCCTTGGGCCCTGCACAGTGCCCCGAGGTGGCACCTGCTCACTGAGGCCCTTGTGGCCCAGGCCTCGGGCGAGCTGCTCTCGGGGCACGGCTGGCAGCCCTGGCTCTGGCCTGCCCCGCTATGGGGCCCTGGGCTGGACCGCTCAGGGACTCGGCCTTCTCCCACCAGGCCCAGCTGGTCGCATGGGTCCCAGGCTGAAGGCCTGACCTACTGCCCTGCCCTGGGGCGGGAGGGGTGGGGCCCAGTGCGGGGGCTCCTCGCAGGACTTGGGAGGAGGGGGTCGGACGGCCTCCAGCCCGGTGACCCCACCCCCACGAGACCTGGGAAAGGGGGGGCCGCGCTCTGTGCGGTGGCAGGCAGGCCCTGGCTGCCCCTG
>NW_011888938.1:1264215-1265634 GCF_000151845.1 Pteropus vampyrus
CCACTCCTTGAGGCCACCCTGGGGTCTGAGCAGAGGCAGGAAGCCGAGGACTAGTGGGAGGGTGTGGAGGACACAGCATCCTCAGGCCGGCATCAGCCAGGAGGCCCTGCCGGCCCTGCCGGTTTTCATTTTGGGGGTGTCTAGGAGGGCAGAGTCCTGGGTGGTGTCCGCAGCGGTGGGAGGATCTGCTCCCAACCGCCCACCCCCACCAGGTCCTGCCCTCGAGGGTGTCCAGGCCGAGACACTCTCCTCCCTGCCCTGAGGCCTCTGTCCAATGCCACACGTTCACCCCCAGGACAGCGCAGCTGAGGGGGGCAGGGCAGGGCCCGGGCCACCTGCTCCATGCCCAGCTCCTGTCAGCAAGCGGAACCCCCGAGCTCGGTGCCCCCATACCAAGCCCCCGCCACCTCCCCAGGCCCTCGCCTGATGCCTGGCCGCCCTCTCCTGTCCTCTGAGAGGAGCAGCCTGGCTGGGCCCCCCCTCGCTGCTCAGGGAAGATTCTGGGGCCTCTGTCCCCCACATCACTCCTGCAGGCCTGTGGGTATTCGCCCTGTCACCTGGCAGGATGCCTGTGTCCACTGGGGCTACAGCTGCCCGGGGCACAGTGGCCTGCCTCCCTCCCTCCCTGAGGGGTGTGAGTATCACCCAGCTTGGGAGCTTGGGGACCCTAGGGCCAGGTCAAGGAAGGGCCCAGCAGGCCACCAGGGCCAGTGCCTGGGGGCCACCTGGGGAGGGAGCGGGGTAGAGACGGGCAGGTGGCATGACCATGTGCTGTGGGTGTCTGCCCCACACCAGGGGATGCCTCTACCTAGGTGCCTGCTGTCTGGGACCCCTCCAAGGCCACCCCAGAGCTGAGGTGCTCTGCCACTGCCACTATCCCGTTCCCAGCTCTAGGCAAGAGAACCTGGCTGCTGGCCAAAGGCGGCCGGGAGGCTGGGAGAGGCCGGGAGAGGCCTACCCATGGCGTCCCCGCTTTCGGGTCTTCTCGGCCACCTGCCCGCCCCCCCGCCGTCCAGAGCTCCTGCAGGAGGGGCAGCCCGTCTGACCCAGCCCCTCCCTAGGGCCCCACGGGGCACTTGGTAGCTCACTGGCACTCTTGTGCCCAGGTTCCCCTCAGTGAGTATTCTAAGCCCAGTTCTCCTAGGAGAACTGAACTCTCTCATCAGCGGGAATGTGGGTGTGGGAAGGGGGGGACCCTGGGTGGTGCGCCAGGCAGAGAAGACCTGGCCTGGCCCCAAGGAGCCTCCCAACAGCTATCCAGGCAGTGCTCAGATCTAATGGATCTTGTCTACCCGGTGTCCCCACCCCAGCTTCCACACCACTGGCGGGCCCCCCCCACCCAACATGCAGGCTCCGAGGAGGCAGACCACCTTCCGACAGCTTCCTAGCTGACCATCTGGGACTGCCAGACCTGTGGGA
>NW_011888938.1:1267474-1268994 GCF_000151845.1 Pteropus vampyrus
TGAGGTGCCTTTGCCTTTGTGTGGCAGGCGCCCCCCTTGTTGGTCCTCTGCCCCTCTCCTCCTGTCCAGCCCCTACAGGCATCACCCCTTCTCTAAACCAGCAGCGGGCTGCTGCTGCTGGGTGCCTCTCTGCCTAGTTTAGGGGAGCCGATCACAAACACAGTTGTGCCCCTCCCCCACGTGAATTGGGGGGGTGGTCTGAGAGGAGCGGATGGCCCTGGGAGCTGTGAGCAGCGACAATCCCCTGCTCCCGCCATTCCTCACCCCGAGACCCTGAGTTGGCATGTCACCCTCCCACTTTTGGTTTGATCTGTGAAGTGGGGTGAGTGGGAAGCATGCGAGCAGAGCAGGGGACACCCCAGGGTCCCCCCCCAGGGGGTGTCTCAGCACCCAACGCCTTCTCCGTGAATTCCTGGAGCCCTGGTGGCCCGATCCTGAGCTGACCCTGAGCTGGAGCCTCAGCCTCTCCCACCCTGGCTCCGCACTGCCCCAGGGCCAGCTCCTGGGCACAGGGGGCACCTGCGGGTCTCACCTGGTCCTGTCCCCTTCTCGGTCCACACCTTCCCGGTGCACCCAGGAGACGCTAAACCCTGGAAAGCTGCGGTCACCGAGGGATGGAGAGAAGTCCAGGCCCGCCCAGCGGACGGGCAGGAAAATGCCAAGGCCTCCGGCCAGACCCTCGGCAGAACGCAGCCCACAGGACACTGGCTTCAGGCAAAGGGAGATGGGTCGAAAATAAACAGGAGATAAAAAAAGGGCCTGCTGGCCAGGCTGGTTTGTTTTTCCTACGGAAGAGGCGGCTACAATGAGAACCATCTGTGCCCAGAGCCAGCAGCCCTGCGGCCCGTCCAACACACCCTCCCCCGATGACCACGGGAGCTGGGCAAGGCCTTGCTCCTGGCCGTGGCTGCGGCTGCCAGCTGGCCCCTGTGGGGCGGGTGGTACAACAGCCAGAGGCTCCACCCTCGTCTGCGGCAGCCCCAGGGCGGCCTCCTTGGGGTGTCCCCTGAGCTGGCATCATTGAAGGGGCAGCGGCTGCGATGGCCCACCCATGCCAGATCCGAGCTCAGCATCCCCGAGAAGCCACCGCTTTGAACCTTTTGCATGTACTGTGTCTGCGGCCAGGTGCCGAGTGCCAAGAAGGTCCTTAAGTGATGCGCTGTGAACCGCAGAGGGAGGGGGAGCTTCGCTCTGCAGCAGTAACCGCGGGGAGGCTGGGGAGCTCGAGTTCCTGGGCTGGGGGAGTCTCCAGGTTATAGCAGACTTCCTGGGGGAGTCGGACCCCTCAGGGCACCGTGCAGCGAGCTGGCCAAGGCCTCAGGCTCTGAGTCAGGCTGAGCAGGACTGGAGGCAGCAACCCCTGCTGCTGTGCGTCCCGACTCAAGCTGCTTTTCCTCTCTGAGCCTCGGCTCTGCCACTGATAAATAGGGTTTGGTAGCCCCGCCCCATAGCAGTTGTGAAGGATGGTGGGGTCTGGACAGTGCTGGTCACTGTGCCTCGCATACAGTAAGAGCTTGGGG
>NW_011888938.1:1273199-1276118 GCF_000151845.1 Pteropus vampyrus
GTCCTGGAGGCCTGTGGGCAAGAGGCAGGGCACACGCGAAGCAGACACACACTCCTCTGTCCATGGTAGGGCTGTCTGTCAGAGCTCGTTCTGGCCTGTGTGACCAAAACCCCTGCCCCAGCCTGTCTGTGCTCCCCAGGTCTGGCAGCAGGTGACACTGGAGAGGGGCGGAGAGACAGAGAGAGGGAAAGAGAGGGAGAGAGACAGAGAGAGGTGAACAAGACAGAGGGGGGGACGGACAGGGAGCTGGCTCGGGCCCGGCTTGGCTGCCCACAGGCTGGTCTCAGACGGGAGCCTAGTGAGCGAGGTCTGGCTGTGACGCCCTCGGCTGAATGGGAGCAGAGCAGACACTTCGCAGGGAGAGGTGTCAAACCTGTGCCTTCACGGACCCCTCCACCTCCCGCTGCCTCCTGCCTGGCCCGGAGCTCCAGGTGGACACAGAGACCTCCGGGCAGACACCCACACGGAGTCAATGGGCTGGGGGTCCCCTCCCTTCTGGCACAGGGGCTCCACTTGGTGGCAGGATCAGAGGGAGCCCAGATATCTCTGGGGACTGGCCGCGGGTAGTGGGCACAAGGCATGAGGCAGGCCGCCAGCAGCTGGGAGAAGCTGGGGTCCCCTCAGCGGGGTCCCTATGCTGTGTCCATTTGTCTGTCCAACAGCAATGAAGTTGGGGGAAAGTCACATCGCCCAGCCACCGGTCCCCATCCGCCCTCACACACAGGTCTCTGCCCTGAGCCTTTGCTGGGTGATTCCCAGCCCAGGCAGCTGAGGTTGCCATGGAAACCCTCCTCCTCAGGAGCCCCTCTCCCGGGCTTGCCTGCTCCTCCCTCAGGGGACAGCTGGCAGCTCCTGAGACCAGGCAGAAAGCAGCACCTCGAGGGGACCGTTCTCTCCGACTGATTCCTCAGTTGCTCTGGGACAAAGAAAGTGGGCCTTTTCCCTAATTTCCAAACCATCCGGCTGGTCCTGTGTGGAGAGGGCAGGACCCTGGGGTCCTGGGCATCGTTTGCAGGCTCCCCGTGGTGTGGCCCCTACGTCCATCCACAGGCCTCATCATCAACCTAGGTGTGCAGGGGGCCTTTGTGTAGCAAAGCGGAGGTCCTCATGAGCCCCCAGGGAGCCCCCAGGGAGAAGCGCCTGATCCTGCACTTTACTTGTGGGGAGCTCCGCCCCTCAAAGTGCGAATCCCCCAGGGCAGGTGTTCCCCAAAGGAGCACATCCGCCCTAAGGGAGGAAGGAGAGGCGGGGTGGGCCTCCCCCCCAGACGCGGAACCCTAGCGCCTGTGGTCCTGCCCTCCCCACCACGCCGCCCCCCCCGGCCCCCCACAGGACCGCTCAAAGCGCAGAGCCAGGCAGGTTCAGAAATTAGGGGCGGGGCGCCCCGTGAGCTGGTGAGAAGGGCCACCCGCCGACCTGCAGTGCCTGGGCGGAGGGTCGGGGCCCTGACCCGTTGACATGCTTCACGTCCAGCTTCTGGGTGGAGGACAAACCGACCACCTGTGCTTACTTTCTTGTTTTCTTTTCTTAAAATTTAATTTACTGAGTGGCATTGGTTTCACATGTACAACTCGATAATGCATCATCTGTATGTTGCATTGTGTGTTCACCACCCAAAGTCAAGCCCCCTTCGGTCACCATATATTTGACCCCCTTTACCCTTACCTGCCCCCCTCCCCTGCCTGCGTTTACTTCCCATCTCTCTGGACGCCCCATTAAAACGAGAGTGAGGGGTGTCTTTGTGTGCGTTTAAGTTAAAGCTCACAGAGGCAAAGGCCAGGGAAGGGTACTGGCGGCAGCGGGCGCAGAGGGCCCCGCGCCATGGGGCCTGGGGCCACCGTCTCCCTGGGGCCACGTCACCCTGCCCTCTGCCCTGGAGACCGTGGCGGGCTCTCTGCAGGCTGCGGTCACCCTCCAGGAGAGCCCAGACTGGTGATTTAAATGGGGGTGGGACAGGGACAGACTCAGACTCTCCAGTATGGCTGCAGTCTTTGCCCACCCCACCCCAGACTAAGGCTCCAATGTGCGGGTACGCCAATTACTCACGGACCGAGGAAGTGACCACTGGGGGCTCTGTGACCCAGGGGACTGTGAGCTGGAACTTGGACAGAACTCCGTTCATTGCCCCTTTAACAGGGTCTCCAGGGCCCAGGGTCACCCCCACTGCTGAGTCCTGTGGTCCCGAAGATGTCTGGTACCTCGCATTCCCCACTGCGGCTACTGCAGGTCCCTCTGGGGATGGCTGGGGGTGGGGGGCGGATCCACAGCCCCCTTGTCAGAGCAAATTAAGGCTACACGACCGGGAGGCTGAGCCCTGTCGCCCCGATAGATTGCCACCATCTCTGGCTGGTTTCTGGGATCGAGCCAGTTTTGGACTTGGAACCTGTGGCCCGAAGAGGTGGCCTGAAGAGGTGGTCAGGTGGCCAGGAGAGCTGTTTAAAGCTCAGAGACGCATTCCAATCGGCACAATCCCTTTTACCAAAGAAAAAGCACGAACTCGTTCTGATTTCTGGTGCTTGTGGGATGCGAAGTCTTCATTACAGAACTCCAGGCTGAGGCAGGCGCTCCTGGCCCCTCACTGCACAGGCCGGTGTGTCCGCCCAGGGTGGCCCCCGGGCAGAAGAGCAGGCACCCACCAGCGGTTGGGGGCGGGACGCTGGGTCTGCGCGGTGGATGTGCTGGGGTCTTCTTTGCTGCCCGGGGCGGGATCCTGAAACTTCTGTGCAGGATCCAGCCTCCATGCCCAACCCTTGGGTCAGATGGATGTCTACCTGTTTCTCTGACACCCACGGGCAAAGCAACCTGCACCCCAGGCCTAGCACTCCCCTGACACCATCCAGCTTCGGGTGCCACATGTTTCCTGGCCATGGTGGCCAAGGAAGTCTGGCAGGTGCACAGAGCGCCAGCACCATGCTGGCC
>NW_011888938.1:1277173-1284058 GCF_000151845.1 Pteropus vampyrus
CCGTGTTTCAGGAGGGCTGGAATGGACCTGTCTACCTCCGGGTCCCGCTCCTGACCGCAGAGACCTGGGCGGCTGCTGGGGTTCCCTGGGGAGAATGGGAGAAGCAGGGGCAGGGGGCTGGGAGGGGGCCGTGGACCCACTAGTGCCACCGGACGGACTGACGGAGGCTCTGGGCCACTCCCGAGTCCCTCCCCTGGCCCTCCACCGTCCCTCTTCCCACCCCAGGTGGGGCGGGGTTCTAGGCAGCACCCGGAGACACTCCCCTGGCCGGACCCCCACCGCCCTGGCGCCCAGTGCAGGGGATGCCCCAGGTGCGTGCCCCAGGTGTGTCCCCCCCGCCTGGGTGAGGCCCTGCCTGGTCCCCCAGGTCCCGTGGAGCCCGCCTGCAGGAGGAGCCTGCCCGGATGGACGCCTGGGTTTCCCTGGCAACGTCGGGCGGGCCTCCTCCCAGCCTCCTCCCTGCCTCCTGCCCTGCCTCCTGGCGGATCTCCGGAGTGGGCCCTGGGCTCTGCCTGCGCTGGTCTTGGAGCCATGGCTGCTGCCCGGAGCCTTCTAGCTGGTGAGTCCCCAGAGCGAGGTCTGCCTGAGCCCGCCGACCCTGCCCCAGGCACCGGGGGAGGGGGCGGGAAACGCAGCAAGGCCGTGGGTGGGGGTGGGGGTGCAGGTAGGTGGCTTGGCCTTCGCTCCCTCCATGGACTAGCTGCCCCTCCTGGGTCTTACTCCTCTGGGAAGGGATCTTCTGGTCTGGGAGCGCCCGTTGAGGGCTTGGGGCTCCTCGGGGCGAGGCCAGGCTGCCCCTGCTCCAGCACTGCTGCCTGCGGCCCTGGGCTGCCATCCGTGTCCCCGCCTGTAAAACAGAGAGAAACACCAGCCCGGGCCCCGAGGGGGCCGAGGTTTCTGCACCTGTGCTGACAGGGCCCGGTCAGCACAGACCCTCCGCCAGCTCTCCTGGGGGGCAGGCCTGGGTCACCCGGCCTCTGGGGGGCCCGTGGAGGGCTGAGAGTTGGAGGCTGAGGCAGCGGGCGGGAGGAGACCCTCGGGGCCGTGCCCCCGGAGCCGTGGCCCCTGGTGACTGTTCTGAGCCCTCGCACATGGTTGTGATCCCGGGGGGCGGGGTGAGTTGGGAGTAACTGAACCTTGAAGGTGCTCGGCCATGGCCGCCAGCCTCCGGCCACGGCCGCCAGCCTCCGGCCACAGGGCAGGGCTGTCTGTGAACGCGGGACACTTTCCCTGGTCACCGGGGTCCACGGTCACGTCACTGCTCTGACCGTTCTCGGTTGGGGAGGTGCTGCCGAGGGCAGGTCTCTGCTCTGTGTCGTGTGACGGTGGGCAAGGCGACAGTGCCGTCCTCATGGGCTGTGGCGTGGAGCCCTGAGTCACCCCGGGTTGCTCGGGGAACACGCCGGGCATAGGGCCTGGCCCTTGGCAGGTGCCCCAAGCAGGGGCCGGCTGTCCATTGCTGGAAGGCAGGGACCAGGCCTGGCGGTGGGGGTGCACGGCAGGGAGACCAGGCAGGTGGCAGGGCCTGGGGCCTCGGGGTGAGCAGGCCTAGGCGGGGGCACTCCCGCTGACCTCTCTGTTGGCGTGGCAGTGTCTGTCTCCTGGGCACAGGGGGACAGCGGCTCCGGGCTCCCTGGGCAGGCTGCAGGCGCCGCGTGTCCCTGGGCAGCTGGGTCACGGCTCTGCCTCGCTTGGCCGAGGGTTCTGCGAGACCGGGGGCCGCGTGCGGGGTGCGGCCGCTGCGCTGTTTTGTGCGTGTCACGCGCGTCCTCGGGGTTTGCTGTCCTGTCTCGCCGGCTTGCGCTCCCATCTGGCCCCCAGCAGCACCTTCTCCCGACCTGCAACCGTCTTCCCACGAGGTCGGCTCTTGTGTCGCCTTGTTCCTGCCCCTGCGTCTGCCACCCCTGTGTGGCCCCAAGTCCCCTTGGGGCCCAACCACCTTCCCATGGGGAGGGGCTGCTGGTGACGCTGTGGCTGCTGGAGCACAGCAGGCGGCAGAGGCTGGGGGGAACCGCCGCCCTGACCAGACCCCCGCACGAGGCCCTGCTCTGCAGACCCCGGCGTGCGTCCACGTGTGCGCGTGTGTGTGCATGTGTGTGGCGTGTTATGTGTCTGTACCTGTTGCACGCTGTGCATCAGGGATGGCTGTGCTTCTGGGCCAAGGGTCCAACGTGCCCAGGTGCACCGTCACCTGCATGCCATTTTCCCAGACGCGACTTGAGCCTGGGTCAGCCTCTGGAGAACTTCCGTTTGGACCCACGAGCTCGTGTCTGCAGCTCCCGCGGCCCGGCGGCTACCACACGGCCCATTGCAGTCGGAGGGCTGGTTTAGGGACTGCTGCTTCCCAGGGCTGGGTCTGAGCAGGTGGCCGTTGGGTGCCATGCCAATGTCCAGACCTGTGTCAGCTGCTGTTGCTGCCCAGTTCTGTGGTCTGGAACCCTGGGCCCCGAGACAGCGGGCGTGGCGGGCCCCTCTCCTTCACGGTCCGCTGACTTTGTCCCTCTCCCCGGGCCTGCTCGGGCCTGCTCAGGGCCTGCTTCTCAGGAGACGAGGCGGTGAGAGTCAACACTGTGGCTACGTGGAGCAGAGCGCTGCCAGCTTCCAGAAGGGAGCCGGTCTCCACCCCGCCAACCAGCCCAGGCTGCCGGCCAGAGGCGGCTCCGCGCTGGGCAGCGTCTGCGGTGGGCAGGCCCAGACCCCCGGGCGAGGGACGGCCCCTGGCAGTAGCAAGGGCAGAAGCCGCTGCCCCGTGAGCCAGCACTTTCTGGCAGCTCAGCGCAGGGGCTGCGTGGGGGGCGGGGCGTGGGGCTGGGCTGTGTGTGGGGGGCGAGGCGTGGGGGGATGGCCTGGGATCCGTGGCGGGCTAAGGAGGAACACACAAGGCTGTTGGGGTTAAGCAAGGTTTATCGTAGCAGAGTGACAGCCGGGCTGAGCCAAAGAGGGCGTCAGCCCCAAATGCGAGGGGACCTGAAACTTACACGGGACTTGAGGGGGGTCCTTTCAGCGGGAATGTTTTGGGCGAGTAAGTTGGCGGGAGGGAGGAGAGCCCAGGGAAGCGGGAGGTGAGCATGGAGCGCTCCCACACAGAGGTAAGGGAGTCTGGTCCCCACACCGAGTGTGGGGGGTGGTGAGGGATGGGGCCTTCCTGTACCTAGCAGGCGGGGCGAGAGCAGGTGCCGGGTCCCAGGGTGAGGGCTTCGTTTCCGTGTCTCTGAGCCTCTTAAGAACCCCGCCAAGAGGGAGCTAATGTTCTGTGCACTTTCCTCACGCCTTCAGGACGCAGGGCCGGCCTGAGGCCACCCGCGGGCCCCTGGTGCCTCTGGGAACTGGGGCTCTCCGCCGCTGTGTCCACCATGTGGCCGGGGGTGGGGGGTGGCTGCTCCATTTGCTCTTCGCGTCAGCCCCTCCCGGCCAAGATGCCCTCCCCTGGTGACCCAGTCCTGTGGTGGCTCGGCATGGCCCTGGGGACTAGTGGGCCACCGTCTGTCCGTGCCTGGGTCCTGGCCCGCCAGGATCCTGGAGCCTGCAGCTGTCACCATGTGCATTCTAAGGCCAGACCACCCCTGCCCCCCGGCGGGAGGTGAGGGGACCTTCCTCTGCAAGAGAGGTATTAGGAGGGGACCTGCGTGTACCTCGCTGAGCCAGAGGGAGCCGTGGGGTCTGGATGGGGGTGGCCCTCCAGCTGGGCTGGCAGCAGGGCTCAGGGTTGGCCGAGATGCTGCTGGGCTGAGCACAGGCCAACCCGGAGCAGGGTGACCCCTGTCACCCAGGAGGTGCAGGAGTGCGGGACAGGGCAGGGGTGACCGCGGTCGGGGCGGCTGTGGGCTGGACATCAGCAGAGGGTCCTGGCAGGGAGATGGACGTTCTGAGGCCTCTGGGAGTCGGCCTCAGTTTAGAGCTGAGTCGAAGCTTCTCGATGAAGCCGGTGGGGCAGTAAGTTGGTGGGCTTGTCACAACTCACAGGTGACGGTGGCGCTGGCACTGTTGTTTATTTCCGTGTTCACCGCACATTTGTTTTCGTGATTTTTTTTTATCGCGGGCAGAGCGTTTCAACTGACCTCCCCGTCGTATTTACGACGCAGCCTCTTCCCAGAGAAGCCGGTCTCTGCCGGCTGCCAGAGGCAGCTCAGGACCCGCTCGTGGGAGAGCAGGTGCCAGGCCCACCGTCAGGAGAAAGTTCTGGGTGCTCAGCTCCGCCACGGCCATTCGGAACGACCCTTCCCTCTGCCCTTTCGGGAGCAGGACTGGGGAGTTGGGGAGGACGCTGGGGAGAATGCCCCCCAGAACCCCAACCGATGCGGCCGGCTGAGGGAAGGGGGCCCTTCAGTGCAAGGGCCAGGCCTCTGCTTGACAGGATGGCCCTAGGGTGCAGCGGCAAGTGCGGTCCCTTGGCAGGGTGGCGGGGGTGGCTTGTATTCCTGTTAAGGCTGTGAAGGGGTTCTGCCGGATGTGGGGGCCTCTGGGAACAAGAGGAAGCGGAACCATCTTCGCGATCCCCTCAGCTATCCAGCCTCTAAGGGCGGGAGGAGACACGGCCTAGTCACTCTCGTACCATGTCCCCACCTCCCCAGCATGCCGCAGTGTCCCAAGACCTGCCACCAGGGTGTCACAGGAGCTGCCTGCAGGCTGGGGACTGGCACGTCACAGGCTCACGTCAGGCCCGCACCTCCATGGGAGGGCGGCTTTCCCCAGCCCCCGGGTCAGGCCTCGAGGAAACACGCCCGGGGCCTGCTCCCTTTCAGCCTCGCGGAGCCACGTCCCCAGCGAACGGAGCCAGCTCGGCCAGCGCAGGACTCCTGGCCAAGTGCATGGGGCAGAGCCGGATGGCGGCCGAGGGGGCGCCAGCATGGTGACGCAGCTGCAGAGGTATGTCAGCCGTCTGGGCCACCAGGTGGGGCCAGAGGCTGGATTCGGGGTCCTGCTGGCTGCACGCTCCTTCCCTTCGTCCGACTGCAGGGGCGGCTGGTGGGGGTGGGGCCGGGCTCTCGGTGATCCCTTCCTCCTGCTGGCAGCTGAATGGGGCTGCGTGTCCCCCCAACCCCTTGACCAGAGTCCCGGCTCAGAGCTCTGCCCTGTACCCTGCCCAGACGGTGACTCCAGGCATCCCTGTTCCCAGGACAGCCTCTCTAGAACAAGGCTCAAGGATATCACTCCACCCCCATGCCTGCCTTGGGGGTCTTTGCTGTGGGACCCCCCCCCCCGGGGTCCATTCTGGAAGGGCCATCGTTAGGGCAGTTCCTGAAACTAGTAAGTGCTCTTAACCATCCTGGCTGCTCCCCGGCCGCTTGTGACCTCAGCCACCACCAGCTCAGGCCCTCCTCGGGAGGGATCTCACCTGATATCTACAGTCCCCGGAGGCTGCCGGGGCTGGGGTCCCAGGTCACCCGAGGTTACACCGTCAGCTGGGCGGAGCTGGGGTTGAAACAGCTCCCCTCCTGCGGGAGCACGCCGAGCTCAGGACCAGCTGACCGCAGAGCCCATGTCCTCCTGCCCGTGCTGACCTGCCAGAGTCACCACAGAGGCGACAGGAAGCCCCCTGGAGGAGGCCGGGCTGGGGGCTCTCCCAGGGCTGCAGGGCGCAGAAGCAGGACTTGGGCCCCTGGCACTGGGACAGATCTAGCTGCTGCTTCCACAGGCAAGGGCTCCCCTGCACTCGGGCCACTGGGAGGGCCGAAGAGCCCCGAGGAGCCAAAGGCAGTGGCTTCAGGAGAGGTGGCAGGGGTCTTTGCCTTCATGTCAACCCTGAGCACTCAGCCCTTCAGCCCCTCATCCAGCTGCTGGGGACAGGCCTCAGGCTGGCTCCTCGGTCTTGCACCCAGCCTCCCAGGCTGATGCCCCTCGGAACTCAACCTTGAGCTTGACGCCAGCTGGGAGCTGAGCTCCAGCCCCGCCCCTGCCTGTAACACTGACCCCTGAAGGCCTACCCTGCCCCCAGCATCTCGCTACATCTGCACACATTTGCCCAGGCTGAGCCCAGCCCCAGCCCTGGCCAGCTCACTTGCCACGCATGGCCCCTGCACCCTGAGAGGGAGGGTGGGGTGCTGCCTGGAGCCCCAGCAGGAGTTGAAGGCCTCGGCTCTTGGTTGCTGAGTGACACGGGATTATTATGCTGTCACGGGGCTACTAGAATTCTCTCCCACCCCGCTGAGAAGCAGCTCATGAGGAAGGTCCCCCCAGGCCATTGCCCAGGGCCCAGTTTCCATGACCATCCCGAGGATTTCCATCGTGGGCCAGGGGACCGGGACAGGCGGCATCCGGAGCCGGGCGGTGGCCAGCCCGTGAGCAGGGATGGGTGCCGGGCAGCAGGTCACGAGGCTGCCTCGTGGAAGCGCCCAGAGCAGGTGGTGACGGGGGCTCGCCCTCACCCCTGGCCCTGCAGCCATGCCAAGCTGCCTGGGGGAAGAGACCCGGCCCCAGCCCAAAGAGAGCCAGGGGCCATGCCCGCTCTCTCTGCAGGCTCCCCGGAGACCAGCCCTTGGGAAGGCCAGCACCACGCCCAGGTAGTGTTTGTGCTGTCAGTACATCTGGCCGGATTGTGTCACTGCCCCCTGCCCCACCCCAGGGAAGTGACCAAGGCAGCTGAGTCGGTGTTGGGGGACCAGAGTGCCCCTGCTGTGTGCCTTCTCCCCGAGCCTCAGCTTCCCCATCTGTAAATTGGGCTGATCATGGTGCCTAGCAAAAGGGGTGCGGTCAGCCTCCGAGAGAGAGTGTCCCGCGCTGCCACGCACGGGGCGTTTTACTGGCCGCTCGCCCCTTTCTGTCCGTGGGCATTCTAGGACAGAAGGGTGGGGAGCAGGAGGGGCGGTGGGGGTGCAGAGCGAGACCTTCCGCGGCCCCCACACCTGACCAGCCGGGTCTGTTTCCCCCTCCCAAGGGCAGACACGC
>NW_011888938.1:1285284-1287483 GCF_000151845.1 Pteropus vampyrus
ATACACATAACACAAAATTGACCATCTTCACCAGGGTGAGTGCACAGCTCGGTGGCATCAGGCACAGTCACACTGTGTGTGGCCGTCACCACCGTCACCTCCAAGACTTCCTCATCTTCCCAATGGGAACTCTGTCCCCATTAAATTCTCACTCCCGGCCCTTCCCCCAGCCCCGGCCCCACCGCCTACTTCCTGTCTCTGTGGGTCTGATCCCTCTGGGGACCTCCCGTCAGTGGGATCTTATATGATTTGTCCTTCTGTGACTTTTTTCTTAAAGGCAGGACCACTGCCTGTTTATTCTAGTGCATCTGCAACGCATGGAGATGAAAATGGTCCGCGTTCCCGGTGTGCCCCCCCCCACTGCCCTGGTTAACATTTGCGAGTGTCCCTCTAAGTCATTCTTCTCTTTGCAAAAGTGGGACTTTGCACGTGTACCCTGACAGCCCTTTACCATGCTACGTGGCCCAAACAGCGCATGGTTCCCGGGTGGAGGCACACGGAGCCCTGCCCAGCAGGGGACACGGTGGTGCCCGTCTGGCTGACAGGCACGCTGCCACTGGCCTCCAGCTCAGCACCTCGCACGTCTGGGTGGCCCTGTGGGTGTGCTTGGCCCGGGGCCTCAAAGGCGCCATGCTGAAAGGCTTTCGAGAGGCTGCCTAACAGGGACCTTTTTCTGGCGGTGCTGTAGAATCTCTCCTCACCGTACACCCTCCTCTGCCCTCTGCTCCCTGCTCCAGGCTCCAGAGTCCTGAGTGCAGCTGAGCGCGGAGTCGAAGACAAGGTCCTTCCCGGCCATGGGCGTGAGCCTTTCCCGGTCTCCCTGTGCCAGGCCTCAGGTGAGGGGCTCTGTGGCCAACCACCCTGGCACCCCCGGCCGGGTCCTCAGGCCACTCTGCACGCAGCGTCTCACTCTGTGCGCCTGCTTCTGTTGCGGTCCCCACTCGCAGACGAGGACACTGAGGGTCACAGAGGACCCCAGACGAGAAGGGGCAGAGCAAAGATTCGGACCTAGGTGCCGTTCTCTGGAGCTGGATTCCTAACCCTCTGCTTCCCAGCAGGGAAGGAGCCCAGACGGGCCCTGCGGGGTAGGCCGGGGCTCACGGGGCAGGCGCTGGGCAGGCGCTGGGCAGGCGTCTGCTCACCGAGGTCTCCTGCACAGAGAAGGTCAGGTCCTTCCTGCATGATCACCTGCCAGCCATAGAAGACCTCTGTGTGGGCTTGGTGTTCCATCTTGCAGGCAGGAGGCACTGTTCACCTGTCCCACAGGTGGCCCCACCATGCCGCAGCCTGGCTTTCCTCAGGAGGGGCTGACCGTTTGGCCATGGGGCCCCAGCCTTCCAGATGGCAGGGGCCCAGGGGCCAAGGGAGGCACCAGGGCTTGGCCCACACATTCACTCGCCAGGTGGGAGGGGTGAGGATGGAGAGGCAGACAGGAGCTGCTGCTGGGAGCCGGGGTGGCCAGGGCGGGCAAAGGTTGGTCAGCGCTGGAGTCGGGACCCCACCGGGTGGCTTGCCCCAACTAGATGTGTGAGCCACATGTGGCCCAGGCGAGTCTGAGGGGCTGGCCCGATTGGAGATGAGGGTCAGAACTCTCTCCTCGAGCCCAGCTCCAGCCTAACCGTGGGCACCAGCAGCTCCCCACGGAAGCAGGGGGCTCCAGCCCCGTTCCCATTCCGGCCTGTGGCTCGTGGCAAACCTGCCTTTCCCCTCCATCCGCAGGGACCCCGATGGCCTCAGCTTGTCCCCCTGGTCGTTCTCCCCACCCCCACCCCACTCTCTGGAAGCAGGGCGTGGGCAAGGTCTTTTTTTTAAGTTGTAGCTGCTACATGTGAGACTTTGACAGTCTCCGCCCCCTCTGGGTCCACACGACCCCCCCTCCCCATCCAGCCAGGGCTGGGCTCGGCTATGCGAAGGCCTGGGGACCCCAGCTGTCACTCCTCCTCCCCTTGTTGAGCCGCTGTTCCGTGTGGCCGGCCGCCACACCAACAGTTTGCGTGCTGGCCCACGCAGTCATTTATTTATTCATGCAACAAACATAAGTGCGGGGGCCCGGCCGGAGCTGGTGTGGGAGTCGGAATGGGAGGCTGTTCCTGTCCTCGGGGGCTTTCGGCCACCAGACATTTGAGCACATGTGAGGGAGAGGTGCCCTGCAGTGGGGGTCCCCAGGGGTGGCCCCACCCAGAATGCCTGGAGGGGACT
>NW_011888938.1:1288317-1292614 GCF_000151845.1 Pteropus vampyrus
GGGGCGGTGGCGCGGGCGTAGCCTGGGCGGCCGTGTGTCTGCTGTGGTTGCGCGGCACCGTCTGGCGGGCTGTCGCAGGAGGTCCGACTGAAGGAGTCGCCTGCCCTGTCTGCCTGGTTTGGGGTTTAGAGCCCCGGGCAGCGAGGGTGAGTAAAGCCTTGGGCAGCGTCCCTGGGCGCTTGGGGTGAGGAAGGCCTTGGGCACGAAAGGCCAAGCCCTTTGGGGACTTGGAGCAGTCCCCGAAGCACTCGTGCGATGGCGGGAGAGTTTTGCTAAGCGGCCTCGGTGGTGGTGGGCCGGCGGTCACAGAGGGCTTGCTGAGCCGCTGCCAGCCCGGGCGTGGCTTGTGGAGCCTGTGGCCTGAACCGGAGAGGGGACCCTGCTCTCCCGCTGCGTGTGGGTGCATGGGACGGAGGGGGCAGGGAACGTTCTTGGCGGTCGGGTGAGTGGCCGTGGCCGAGCTCGGCGTGTGCCGCGCACTGTTGGGACAGCAGCCCCGTGATCCTCACAATTCACCGGCGAGGGGTGGGGGGCGCTTGCTCCCATTTCGTAGAGGGGGAAACTGAGGCTCAGGGAGGTACACCCCGGGGCCACACGGGCGAGCCAGCGTGGGGCCTGTGCCCTCACCTGAGAGGGCCTGGCTGCGCGCCCCCGGAACCACCTCTAGCACCTCCTCAAGGCCACCCTCCGGGCCTGGCCCCGGGACCGCTGTACCATGGGGCTTGGGGACACCACTGAGAGCCCCCCAGGCGGGGAGAACCCTACCCACCGGGACCGAGGCCGGCTCTGCGGGACCCTCAGTCTAAGACTGCACAGCGCTGGGGTGCAGCGTCCGAGCTGCTCCGTGCATCCCTGTGCCTCGGTTGGCCCCCTGGCACGAGATGGCGGTCCTGACGGGGCCTGGGCGGCGTGTGCGCGTGTCACCACACTTCCTGCTCCACGCCTCGCTTGCGTGGCCCTGACTGAGGTGAGGCGGCTTGGGCGGGTCGCTGGGCAGACGTGTTTCTTCAGCCGGGACAGGAGACTTGGGAGAGAGGAAGAACCTTCCACTCTAACCGGAAAGTGAGGGATGCTGGGAGACGTGGAGAAGGTTCTGGAAGGCCCACTGAAAATGCACAAAATACAACAATTTTTGCATCATTGTCTGTCCCCTTCCTTGGCTTTTGGGTTTGTTTTATTTTAACGGCTCAGTTGAAAAATGACCTGCTTTCTGCCTGACACCGGGTCAAAGGGCGTGCCACGGGCCGCATTCATCATCGTAACCGCCGTGTCACCCTGATGGTGCTGACCATTAGTTTCTGTCAGTGACTAAGTCACAGCTGGCTAAGGAGAGATGAGTGTGGGCTCAAAGGTCAGAGTCACAGGACTTGGGAATTGGATGAATTAGAAATTTGCTGTAGTTAACAAAAAATTAAATCACAATAGTTATAAAATATTCATTCATCCGGCTGGAGGAAAATGAAGCCCAATATTTAATTTCAGATTATATCACCTCACTTTGCATTTTTTATCATAGAGTAGGTCGGCCCTGGAACTCTGACAGGGCACTTGGGGACTTCATCCATTTCCGCAGATTAAAAATCCTCTCGTAAAAAAATTAATTGCCATTAAACTGCTCAGTAGAGGAAAAAATGTGCCCTCCAGGACCCATTTATTGACCTGGACCCTCTGGCGGGCTAATTGCGGAGCTGAGTGCCAGTGGAGGAGGGGCCTGTGGTGGGGGCCCCAGTGGGGTCTGGCCAACAGTAGCCCCCTCCCCACTGGCCCTACCCCGTGCCCCAGCAGAGGGGGGCAGTGTGACCGGCTCTGGGCAGCTACAGGGGCCAGGACAAGAAACCCACCCAGCTGGTCCTGCCCAAAACGCAGTTGTGGCCTGGTGGGCAGTCCTGGCCTCTGCCCTGAGCCGGCGGATGCTGACCCCACCCGGCCCAGCTCCTGCAGTGGCACAGCTTTCATTCGTGTGGCTCTGTGAGGAGGTGCTTACGGATGGGGAAACTGAGGCACGGAAGCTTAAATCACTCGCCCATGTCCTGTAGCTAGTGATGTGCAGAGCCGGAATTTAAAGCCAGGTCTGGGACTCCTCAGACCAAGCTGTCCCCAGGGGCCTGGGGCTGGAAGGCATGGCCCTGGAGGGGTGGGTAAGGGTCCTAGAGGGAACTAGCCTCCCAGTCTGGTCCTGTTGGGGCATGGCTTATGGAGGACAAAGCCCTGGGGGACAGGTCCTCGAGGAGTATGGCTTTACAAAGGGCGTGACTTAAAGAGGGCAGGGTCTTGGGGTCCTGTCCCAAAGAGGGTGTGGGCTGGGTGTGGCCCCGGTGTCCTTCCTGGGGGCATTGCCTCTGGGGGCGTGGCTCTATGTGGCCCCTCCCCTTCCTGGCTGAGGTTTCTGGGTCTGGGCCCTCAGGAGAAAGGAGCCAGGTCTAGGGGCTGTGTGTGCTGGCGAGGCCCCGAGCCCATCTGGCCCCCGGCAGTCAGCTCTGGATGGTCTCTGCGGTAAAGGAGCGTTGCTGGGCAGAGACGCCCTCTCTGTGGGAGGCCGACCTGGGCTGGCCCCTGGGGGAGGCTCGGCCTGTGTGTCTGTGTGTGTCTCTGTGTGCATGTGCGTGTGTCTGTGTGTGTCTCAGTGTGTGCATGTGCGTGTCTGTGTGCATGTGTGTCTGTGTGTGCATGTCGTGTGTCTGGGCATGTGTCTGTGTGTCTGTGTGTGTCTCAGTGTGTGCATGTGCGTGTCTGTGTGCATGTGTGTCTGTGTGTGCATGTCGTGTGTCTGGGCATGTGTCTGTGTGTCACTGTGTCTCTGCATGTGAGTGTGCATCTGCATGTTCGTGTGTGCATGTGTGTCTGTGTGTGCATGTCCGTGTGTCTGTGTGCACGTGTCTGTTTGTATGTGTGTGTCTATGCATGTCTGTGTGCTTGTCTATGCATCTGTGCGTGTCTCTGTGTGAGTGTGTCTGCATGTGTGTCTCTCTGTATGTTACTATATCTCTGTGCATGTGAGTGTGCATGTGTCTCTGTATGTGTGCGAGTGTGCATCTCTGAGCGTGTCTATGTGTGTGTGACTGCGTTAAAGGCTGGCCGCTGCTTTCTGTCCCCGTCAGGGCCCCTGTGGCTGGGTTTGTGACGACTGGGGCTGCTATTGGCATTTGGTGAATGTGACCTGAGATTATGAAGTAAAACCTTGATAAATGATGTTTACTGTGTGGCAACGCTTGTTAAAGAAAGTTTGTGTTTGGGATGTAGTCCCTGGACCCCTCGTCATGCCTGCCTGGTTGTCTGCATTGATCCCCCACCCCTGCTGCCACTGAGTCTCACCAGATTAATTTACTCGGCTCAGTGCCAACAACCAGCTCCGGCATCGCCCTCCCGCTCGCCCTGCTGGCCGGAGGCTCGTGTCCGTTCCGTCGTCGTCATCGGCCAGCATTTACTGAGCCTGGGCCTGGGCTGCGGTTTTACAGACAGAGCCGCACACAGCGGATTTTCTTACTGTTTACTGAGGAGACTGAGGGTCGGAGATGTCAGGCCATTTGGGGACCCAGCCCTGCCCCTCGCTGCCTGGTGGCGGACACCGTGGATTTCACCGTGAGCCCCTCGGGAGCTTGAGGACTGGTCTGACTGTGTGGAGCCGCCGACCGCCCCACCCCGGCTGGCGTTCAGGGGGTTCCGGCACCGGCCATGCGTTTTCTCTGTTTAAGATTCTGAGTTGGTCGGTGTTCACGCCTGGAGGAAAGGAGCAGCTCTGGCGAGGGAGCTGCTTGGGCCCCCGCCGGCCCGCCCCAGGCTCCAGAGCGAGGCGTCCCCAAGAGGCCTGGCCCCAAGTGCAGAATTAGGTACCTCGTGCCTCCACCTCGGGCTGCACCCTGCTCTGCCACAGCTTCCGGGGGTGGGCACCAAGGGGGCGCATCTCGGTCCCCACGCCACCTGGGGAGGAGGTGGCATCGAGGTGCGGGAGCGGCACCTCTGCCCCAGCGACCTATCAAGCGCCCTGCGAACCTGCCATCGGACAGCGGTCTCTGGGAAACCGCCCTGTTTCTGTCCCCGAAAGGCGCACTTTTGGCTCCCGGGAGGTGGGGCCCGGCCGGCCCGGCTTTGCCAACTTAGAGAATGGCAGAGGCGCCTCCAGTAGAACCCGTGCCCCGATTTGTGCCCAGTTTTCTCTGGGTGCCCAGGCAATCCCGAGTCACCCAGATGTGGCACAGGCCCCCTGACGGCTGCTGGAGTTGATGACGAGTGCAGAGACCGAGGGGGCGGGGCTCCCCGGGACCGGAGCAGGGGCCCCTGCGGGCAGGTCCTGCTGCCC
>NW_011888938.1:1295350-1297302 GCF_000151845.1 Pteropus vampyrus
GTTCCCCAGCTCACAGCGCTCCTGAGCGCAGGGAGCACCTCCATCTCGTTCCAAAACGTTTCGTCACCCAAAAGGAAAGCCCGCCCCCCGCTGTCCCCAGTCTGCTTTTCCTCTGTCCCCGACACTGCACACAGGTGGAACCCTGTGACCCGTGGCCTTTGGCGTCCTGCTTCTCTCACTGGGCACGCGCTCCAGGTTCGGCCCCGTCCTAGCCTGTGTCAGGACTTCACTCCCTCTTAGGGCCAGACAGCGTGCTGCTGTGTGGCTGGACCACAGTGGGCTCATCCGCGGGCAGCTGAAGGACATCGGGGCCTTCTCCCTTTGCCACTGTCACTGGTGCTGCTGTGGACCGTGTGAGCCCCAGGTAGACACCTGTGGGGGGTGGGAGCGGTGCCCGGTCCCACGGTGATGCCACGCGCGACTCCCGGAGTGGTGCCACCTGTGTTTGGCGGTGGCCGAGCCCCTGTGCGCCGCACCGGCAGTGCGGGGCGTCCGCTTCTCTGTCCTCGGCCATGCGTATTCTGCTTTTGTTTTCGTCTTGTTTTCACGGCTGCCATTCTAATGTTGCCAGGGCAGCTGGTCCCCAAGGCCTCTCCCGGCGGACGCAGGAGGCTGCGGCCCTCCACTCTGCTTCACTGTGCACTTCCTGTTCCACGTTTTAAGAATTATAGTAAAATACGCATAACATTGTATCTCCACTGGGTGCACGTGCACAGCTTGGTGGCAACCAGAACAGTCACACTGTGCGTGGCCGTCACCACCATCACCTCCAGGACTTTCTTCTTCCCAAACTGGAACTCTGTTCGCGTTAAACTCTCACCCCCAGCCCCTCCCCCAGCCCCGGCCCCACCACCTACTTCCTGTCTCTGGATCTGATCCCTCTGGGGACCTCCCATGACTGGGGTCCCACGGGACGTGTCCTTCTGTGACTGGCTCATTTCAATGAGCACTGTGTCCTCGAGGTCCATCCATGCCGTGGCCAGTGTCAGGACTACCTTTCAAGGCTGAGTGACAGTCCACCATGTGGCTGGGCCCCGTCTGGTGGATCCTGTCCTCTGGGTGGACCCTGCGGTGGCTCCCGCCCCTTGGCTGCTGGAAGTGGTGATGCCGTGAACGCGGGCGTGCCGGCCTCGCCGGGAGACCCCGCTCTCGTCCCCCCGCCGCGGGGTGGCCCCGGGAGCAGGGCTGCCGGTCACGCGGTGGTTCCGTGCCCACCTTTTCAGGCGCTTCCACGCAGGGCGCATCTGGGCGGCAGCACTTGGCGCCGCTGGCTCCGATTTCTCCGCATCCTCGTCGGAGCCTTGTCTTTCCTCTCCAGCAGCGGCCACCTTCCCGACGTGAGGTGCTGTCTCGCTGCGGTTTCCTGTTGCGTTTCGTAACTGAGCGGCGATACGTAGTCTGTGTGCTCACGGGCTGCCCCGTTATACCTTTGGAGAATTGTTTGTTCAAGTTCTTTGCCTTTTTAAAAATTGTTTTTTGTTGTAGTTGAGTCGTAAGTATTCTTTATATGTTCTGGATTTCAACTCTTATGGGGTATAGCAGCGGTCCCCAACCTCTGTGGCACCAGGGACCGGTGCTCCTATGAGAATCTAGTGCCTGACGGTCTGAGGCGGAGCTGAGGCGGTGATGCTGGCGCTGGGGAGCGGTGGCGAATACAGGTGAAGCTTTGCTCACTTGCCTGCCGCTCACCTGCTGCTGTGCGGCCTGGTTCCTAACAGGCCGGAGTTGGGGGACCCTTGAGACGTAGGGTTTGTAAACATTTCCATAGGTTGTCTTTTTACCCTGTCGTTTGTGCCTTTGACGCTCAGAAGTTTTGAGGGGTTCCGATTGGTCTGTTTTTTTCCTCGCCTGTGCTTTTGGCTTCATACCCCAGAAACCCCGTCCTCGCTCCTTCTGGCAGCCGTGTGCAGTCACGTGGATGCTCTGTGAGCAGCCACCGCTCACCGGCAGAC
>NW_011888938.1:1298867-1317723 GCF_000151845.1 Pteropus vampyrus
CGGACCAGTGAGCAGTCTCTGGGACGTGCTCCCTGCACCGGTTCTGGGCCCCGGAGACACACTGTCGGCCATGCGTTCCTGTGTCATTGTGTGACTGGCAGGCTGACTGCACCCAGGTGACACTGACGTGGGCGGTCCTCCATCCAGGTCCTTCGTCCACGTCTGAGTTCTCAGGGCCACCCGTCCAGACACTGCACCTTCCTGCAGCTTCCATCCCCCGCGCTGGCTGTGGCCTTCTCTAGGGGCCACTTCACACATGTCCCTTCCCCAGAGACACTGGGTCCAATTGCATACAGATGGCCGGTCTGGGGCACCAGTGGTCCAATTGCTGTTCCTTCTTGTCCTCTCTGTCCTCCAGCCCATTCCCCCCAGTAACCAGTGTCCCTGCCCTGTGCCCCCACCTCTCTCAGTCCTGACTCACCCTCGGGGTGCTTCCTGCCCTGGCCCAGCCTCCGTGCAGGGAGCTGCTTCCTTGCTGATATGTGACCTTCTCTGAACGGCTGACGTCTTTGGGGTTCACAAACATGCTCGGCCCACTCCTGACGGACTCCCGTCGCCACCCTAAGAACCATTCCTCCAGCCCCATCGCCCGCCCTCCTGTCTGGTGTCTCCTGACACCAGGGGCCCCGTCCTGCCTTCCTCAGTGGCCAACGGCGCCCTCCTGGTCCCCAACCCTCCCCACCCCCGGCTCTCCTCCCTGGCATACCACATGGCACCAGAAGTTCTCCATCCAACCTTGGCCCCTCTCACCTGTCTGCCCTGAGACCCAGGCGACCTGGGCAGTGGTCCGCAGCCCGGTCCCAGGCAGTCCTTCCCTAAGAAGCCCTCTCCCACCTCCTCGGGGACCCCAGGCCTGACAGCTCAGAGCTGAGGGTACGGGGGCTCTGGAGGGGGACAGGCTGGTGGTCAGTCTCCAGGGAGTTGGCCTTGTCCATCCATACCAGCCAGAGCCCACTGGGAACACGTGGGAGGGATGCCAGGGGTCCCGTACCCCCTTGCCTGGCCCGTCCTGGCTCGGCACCTGGCTTGTGGTGTAGAGTTTATTAACAGGGAGCTAAAGGTGGGGACGGAGACTGTGGTCGGGGCAGCTGTGGAGCAAGAACTAGAAACTGTGAAGGCTGCCTCCCAGGGGAGAGGAAGCCTGACACCCCCCCAGCGGGGCTGCCCCAGGGGACCCCAGGGGGGCAGTGCGAACCCCAGGTCTGCCTTCAAGCTGTCGACCTTGGGTGAACACATGCCCCTACCAGCCTGAGTCTTCTGCAGGAAGTGGGGCGTGATGCATCCACCTTAAAGGGTTGGTTTGCCGGAGCACCCCTCCACCCCTGGGCCTCCCCTGGGGTGTTTCCTTGCCCACATGCCTCTCCCGCCCATGGCCCCAGGGTTCCCCGCCCGCCCTGCCTTCCTGAAGCCCTGTGCCCTCACCAGTGGGCAGTGAGTCTCACTTGGCCCCCATCCCACCTGCAGCCCAGCCTCAGCCCCTCTGCTGGGACTGGACTGTTGCCGCCACTAGGGGGCAGCATTGGGCTTTCTTGCGTACATGCCCGCTTTCTTCCAGCCCTTCGAGAGGGCTGCGGGCGGGGAGAATCCGCGGTGGACACCCTGCATCTGTGCATGCTGCTCCCGCCGATGGCCAGCACAGCCCGGGGCCCAGGCCCAGGCGGTCTCAGAGCAGAGGGGCAGTCCCACCAGGCATCCCCTCACACCCAGGCATTTCAGCCTGTGGCCCTCCCAGCTGGCGGGCACCGCCCCTCCCCCATACCCAGGCCCAGGCCCAGGCAGAGGTGGAAGTCAGCACAAAGTGTTCCGAGGTGCCCCAGCGCCCTGGAGCTCGGGGAGCAGGCCCCGGCTGTGCTTTCTAAAGCAGCAGCCTCCGCTCACTGCTTCGTGGGCCGCGCGGCTCTGCGGCCAGGCCCCTGGTCATCTCAGCCGCTGCCCATGCCCAAGGATGAAAGCCACAGCCCTCTTCAAGGCCAGCTTCTGTCTTGGGGTGGGTCCTCTACCCCATCTTTTCCGTGCTGGGACCGCAGCATTCAGTGCCACGTGGGGGCCAGCTTGTTACCACCATCGTCTAGTGAGGACGCCGGGTTGGGCCCCAGGACGCCCCATCCACCCCAGCGTCTCTGGAAGGAAGGGTAGGGGTGGGGTTGGGGGCCCCTGGAACTCCCACAGCTTTTAGCACTCCGAGAGACGTGTTCTCTCTCTCGTTTTAGAGATGGGGAAACTGAGGCTTGGAGAGGAGGAGAGCTTTGCCCCGGTCACGAGCTCGTGGGAGAGCAGCCGAGGTCCAGGCAAGAGCCTGGGCTTGAGCCCACGGGTCCCCCACTCCTCCTGTCTCCTGTCCAGTGGCTCTCCGACAGTTCCCTGAGAGCTCGTCAGAAACGCGGGGTCCTTGGCCCACCCAGCCCCCCTGAATCCAATGCACTGGGGGTGGGCAGTGACCAGTGTTTTCACAAGTCCTCCAGTGATTTGGGGGCACACTGGAGTCTGAGGACCACTGCCCTGGGAAGTCTAGATCAGGGGTCAGTGAGCCACAGCCCTGACCCCTGCCCTCCTGCCCACCAGCCATGTTTGTAAATAAAGTTTTATCAGCACATGCCCACACCCACTTTTGCATCACGGGAGTGGCTGCTTGCCAGGGACCGTGGCAGGCCAAGCCCAGTCCTGTCCACAGAGGTGGAGATCACGTGGCCCACGGGGTGTAATTATTTTCCATTTGGCTCTTTATGGGAAATGTTTGCTGAGCCGCCTCTGAGTAATTGAGGAGACACCGGTTTATGGATGGCGCTCCTTTAAGGCTTCGAGGACATGGCCCCTCTCCGCCGTCTCCTGATCTGCTCGGCAAGGCTGGCACCCAGAGTTCAGGACTGGGAAGGAGGAGCGCAAGGGAGCCCAGGGCAGGCCCTGCGGTTACCTGGTCCCTCCTCTCCCTGCCCGGGCGAGTGCCCCCAGGTCATCGGGACCCCTCTGCTGCCCCTCAGCATCTCTCAGCCCCAGGGCTGACCCTCTTTCTGGAACACTTGCCATCTTCCCTGCAAGACGTGAGCTTTGGGGGCGGGGTCTGGGCGGTGGGCACTGGGCACACAGCAGGTGCTGGACAAATGCCTGTGGACTGCGGGACCCTGCAGGCTGCTGGAGAAGGGCCAAGTCCCCCATGCCCAGTCTCCATAGTCACAGGTATGGCCGGCATCTTTGGTCACTCAGTGGGCCCTGGGTGGCTGCGTGCCAGAAGGGACAGCTATGTGGCCTACATAGGGACATGAAGTGAGGCCGCCGTGCACACTGCTGATCCAAGCTTGGCACACCAGGGCCAGCGTGGCCTTGGGGCAGAGTGCGCTTTGATCCTGGCCCCAGATCCCCGGTGACCATGGAAGCCAAGCCTGCATGGGTGACAGCTGGTCCTCCTGCGTCTGAGCGCAGAGCCCCAAGCCCGGGACACTGCGGGTATCGGCATCTCCAAGCCCCACCTGCTCACCCTGCCCTCCTGGCCCTCTGGCCACAGGCCTGTCCCTCATAGGCCTTTGGCCCTTGGGTCCCACCTCGGACACCATACACGTCTGAGAGCTCTGTGGGCCAAGGGAGCCCAGACCCCTCCCACAAGCTGCCCTTACCTTAGGATGTTTGTGGCCCCATCCTGCTCACAAGTGTGTTTGCGTGTCCCCAGCTCACACGGGGTGCCGATCCCACCGGACCCCACCTGCTGCTCCCTGTGGCTGGAGGAGACGCCGTCGGCCCGAGGGGCAGGCCTGGTCACACCCTGGACCACGCAGAGCTGCGGCAAGGGTGAGCCTGTGGCCAGGCCCTGGGCCGTCTGGGCGGGTGGCCGGGGAGGCCCGCAGGGGACTCCCTCCACTGTCTGGCGCTGTGGCGAGGTCCTGCGGGTGTAGATGGGGCCTTTGCTACGTGAAGACCGTCCTCGCTTCAGATGTCTTGCTACGTGGAGAGCGTCCACGCTTCAGCATTAAAGTGTTCTGGAGGCTTTCGGGACCCAGCCGCTTGCTCTGTGCACTTACACACCTGTTGTGACTGGTAGTTGCCCGAGGAACGTGCATCTTGTGTGCGCCCCAGCCACCTGCCTCCCCCTACTTGGCCCATGGGTGGCTCCTGGGGCAGGGGGTGGGCAGCCCCAGCCGGAACCCCTAAAACCCCTGGCGGGGGGGGCGCACGAGACCAGAGCCTGGGGCAGAGAAGGGCGTCCTCCCGACACCCAAAGAGGACACCGGCAGTCACTGGTGGCCCAGAAACCAGGCGTCTGGATGGCGTGAGCTTTCCCACTTACTCATTCCCTCGAGGAATATTCAGTGAGTGGCCTGGATGCCAGGCAAGGACAGATGAGAACTGACGTCAGCAGTCTCTTCTGCAGAGCTGCTCCTCCCCACAGGCGCCTCTTGGCTGGGCCCGTCCTCCTGGGAAAGCAGGGACCTGGCTGGAGGCTGCCCCGCCCCCGCTTGCTGTGAGGCCTCAGGGTCCCTGGAGGGCCCACCAACACCGGCCAGATGCCTTCTAGAGAGGAGACAGGGCAGGGCTGCCTCACCCCCGCAGACGGTCCCTCCTGGAGCCTCTGAGGTCTGGTCTGGGCAGAGCTGCAGGCTGTTGCCCAGGGGCTGCCCATAGGCTGAACCTGGGTGGGGCAGGTGCCAGGCCTTCTGGAAAAGACTGCTCCTCTCCCTAGCTCTGCTTGCAGGCTGTCTCTCCAGGAGGTAAGAGCAGGTTGGCGATGGCATAGAGCTCTCTGTCCCTCCTGAGCCCCCACTGCCCTGCCGCTCCCCTCGGCAGGGCAGGGAAGGGCAGGGCAGGACCCAGCTCTCTGTGCAGACTGGAATTCTTGAGGCCACAGGCAGCCCCCAAAAGCTGTTTGATATCTGGGCCGCTTATGCCTGGCTGAGAGCTGGATCTCAGGCAGCCAAGCTGTGAGCACAACGCAAAGTGCCTGCACTGGGCTTAGGTCAGACACCTCCTCCAGGAAGCCTCCCAGATAACTCTCAGGCTAGGTCAGGTGCTGCCACTCACCCTGTTGTATTCTGCTTTGCGGGCGTCAAACCCGTGTTTGTGCTTCCGTCTCCGTGGGCCACGAGGGCGTGAGGGGTCTGGTTCCCATTTTAGCCCCGGTGCCTGGGGGAGTGCCCGCCACGTGAGGGGCGCCTGGGGAATATTCGCTAAAGGCATGAATGAACTGAGTGCGCCAGGCCAGGCACCTGTGTCACATGGTGTCCCGTTGGTCTTGCTGTGCCTCGGGGACAGGTCCTGTCCTCACGTCCGTGTTTACGGAGGAGCACTCTGATGCTCAGAGGGGCACCCTCCTCCCCAGCCAGTAACTGGGAGAGCGGGGATTCGAACTCGGCCCTGAGCCCGTCAGCTCTCACTTTTATGGATGGAAGCAACATGGTCTGATAGAACTTTCTAGATTTGAACATCAGGCACTACTGTCCGAGAGAGCTTTTTGGACTCGAGCAAACGTCTCAGCTGGGGCCACCCATAGGACTAAGTAATAGCATTTATGAAATTGTCTTGTCAGATCCCCAGCCACCAGGCACTTTGGGGTGACGCATGGTGCCGGGGTCTTGGGGCTCCTTGCCAGTTGTCATCGGAGCACTTGAGGAGAGAGACCAGTGTCATTCTCTGCTCAGTGGGGTCGCTCTGGCAGGCTCCGGGGGCTCAGTGGGGTCGCTCCGGCAGGCTCCGGGGGCTCAGTGGGGTCGCTCCGGCAGGCTCCGGGGGCTGGCAGGTGGTTGGCAGCTCATCTCAGGGACAGCTCAGGGGCGTGCAGCCCGTGTCTCCCTACTGACCTGTCAGGGATGCTGGTGTGTCGGAGCTGGCCAGGAACTCCCTCTCTTCAGGTGGAGGGCTCGGGCCTCGGGCCTCTGGAGCTGTCAGGTGCCTGGAAGAGGGTTGGCGGGAGCCCAGGCTGGCAGGCTTGGTGGCTACTGGGCACTTTGTCTGGCTTCAGCCTCTCTCAAGGCCACAAAACAAAGGCATGAGAGAGTTTCCCCTTCTCGAGAGAACTTCGGCTCAGAACAGACATCTTAAGCCAATTCCGGAAAGTGTCTTCACTCTCAGGGAGGAGGGGAGGCTCCACCAGCGCCCCCTCGGATGCTCAGTGCACGTCAGGTGGCCACAGCCTTGCTGCCCGTCCAAGCCTGGCGCCCCATGGAGTTTTTCGGCTGCCGTGGAAATGCCGGGGAAGTGGGTGGCTGTCGCTCACAGCTCCGTCACGGCTCTAAGCATGGGAGCCCACTCGCTCGGCTCGGGAAAGCAGAGCACAGCAGAGGGATGCCACAGCCAGCACACTTGCCAGCGGTGACTGACAGCTCATCCGAGTCACCAGGAGGGCTCTGCCTTCTGCAGACGGGGCCTGGGCCCCAGAGCGAGCCGACCATCCCCTGTGGCTACCTCTGCCCGCTCTCAGCAGGAACCAGGCCAAGATGGGGGCAGATCGAGGAAGGAGCTTGCTGGCCAACCCCCAGCCATGGAGTTGCCCCAAGAGGCGGCTCCCACAGGGCCAGGAGCCAACAGCATGCAGAGCCGAGCTGGGCCCTGGGGGGTCACCAAAGGGCAGAGGACCCCTCCATTGACTTGGGGACTGTGCAACCCCAGGGGAGGATGAGGGTCTCGTGCCCACAGTCTGGAACTAAGCCCTGGGGACCACGCCTCGTGTTAACACGCCCACCCGCACAGCCATCACTAGTCCAGAACAGCAGCAGCTACCCTGCTGAGCAAGCCTTAGGTCACTTGTGCCGGGAGGTGGGACCGCCGTCTCCCTGTGGAGGCTCTGATCCGCTAGCGATTTGTTCCAGGTCACCCTGCGGATGCGTGCCGAGCAGGGTCCATCTGGCGGCAAAGCTCGTGAGCTTGTGTTCCTGTCCCATCACCTCTGCCAGCCTGGGTCATCGCTCCAGGGGCAGCGTGGCCAGGGGTCAGGCAGAGTGAGCTGAGGAGGTGGTGCAGCGAGGGAGCCGCGTCTGCCGCCTCCTCCCGGGACGGGTGTGCTCGGTGACGGCTCAGGCCCAGGCATCCTCCTGGGCTCCTCCCTACGTGCCGTCTCCCTGCAGGCCGGAGCACTCCCTGCAGGCCGGAGCACTGCGGCTGAGCAGGGTACACTCGGGTGCCCCAGGTGCTCAGTGGTCCCTTCTCCGTGGTCTGCGCAGGTCAGCGGGAGCCTGGTGGGCTGCGGTCTGGGCGCCTCGCTGACATCCAGCAGCAGTCCCTGAGCTTCCTCCAGTCACTGAAGGTGTGTCCTGCCCCCGTTCTATTGGGTGGCTGTGGCTCTTCAGGGGGAGGCTGGTGGGGGGTGGGGAGCATCACGGTCATACTGGTCTGGGCCACCAGCCTTCATGGCTAAGAGGGAGGCTGGGGGTGCAGAGCAGGTAGAGGGGCTGGAGGGTACGGCCTGCCAAGAGTGGGGTCCTTTCGAGCGTAGGGCGGGAGGTCTTGAAGGTGGCACTGCCTGCTCTCTGTGCCGAGGGTGTGTTGGGAGCCGTCGGGGCTGGCTGGGCCCCGGAACCCTGAGGCTTGGGACCCCTGCAGCTGGACCAGTGGAGGCAGGGGCAGGCGCTGGCCCGCCTGCGGCAGCGGGCAGAGGTGGAGGTCCGGGAGGCAGAGAAGGCCCTGGACGGCCTGCTCTTCCAACACCAGCTGGAGGTCAGCTGGCCGTGGCCCGAGCTCCCACGCGTGCCCATTCCCTGCCCAGGGCAGCATGCCCCGCTGCTGAAGGCGCTCGTGGGCCTTCCCTCACCCCTGCCATGTCCAGCCCTCTCTGGAGGGCAGGGAGGGGTCAGAGAAGGGTTGCCCGTGTGGGGGATGGACAGACGGAGCCCTGAGGTTGGAGACTTGCCCGGCCTGGCCCGCTGGCCGTGAGGCTGCCCCGTTCATCCTCCACGCACTCACCCATCCTTGCAGAGGCTCATGGAGAAACACTCAACACAAGCAAGGTCAGAGGTGGCTGGGGAGCTGGCGCGGCTGCAGGTGTGCGGGGATCCGGATCCCAAGACCTCCTGGAGCATGGTGACAGCCAGACCACGGTGTGGCCCGAGACGGGGCCCACGGTGGAAGAGGGCGGGGTGAGGGGGTCTGGGACGGGTGTCGGCACTGGCGCCACTGGAGCCGTGAATCTCCGGTGCTTTCACACCCGGCAGGTCCCACCTGCCCCCGGGCCGAGACGCTGCCATGTTCTCCTGGGGCCGCCAGGAAGGACGAGAGAGTCAGGAGGGCAAGCCAGCTTCTGCAGGTGAGTGTCCTCCATCCCCGCCACACGCCAGGGGCTTGACCCCGAGCCAGGGAGCAGGCAGAGCACGCTCCCTACATGGACCCAGTGGGGGAAACTGAGTCAGGCACACATGAGAAAGGCCCAGGGATGGAGGGTTGTGGCCTGAGGCCGTGTGGTAAGCGCAGAACCAAGATTTGAAACTAAGTCTGATGCCAGGACTCTGACTGACTATCGGGCATCTCTGCCACACATTTGTAGGGGCTGGGTGTCCACTGAGCCTGGAGTAACTAGGCTAAGACAGCAAGTGGACACAGCAGCCACCACCCCCACCTCCACACACCTGGTGACTATAAGCTTGGGTCACAGAAAAACGCGTTCAGTCAGACACTAGGTGACGCAGCCTAACAGCAGGACCGCGGCCGAGTAAGGAGGGGTGTGGCATGCCATTTAGCCCTGCCTGCCCTGCTCAGGGACTGAGGGGGCCTCAGCTCCTTCAGCCCCGCTCCTGGCAGACCTCCAGGGCAGCCGTCACCATCTACCCAGGGCCCAGTTACAGCCCATCTCAGCCTCTTAGGGAACAGGGACCCTCCAACATGCCCATCCCGTCCCTCAGAGCAGTCCGCCCTCACCTGCTTGGTGCTGGACCTTGACCGGGTCTCTCTGGGCCTCGGCCTCCCCTCCTGTGACTGGGGCACCTGGACCGAGCCATCCCCGAGGCTCCTCTCCCCTAGCTCTGGTCTTCTGCGTGGTCGGTGGGTTCGCACAGCAGAGCTTCACGTTAGTCGATTCCGTGACATGGCCTCGTGAAGACCCGTTGTGAAGCCATGTGTGTGTGGGGACGTCACACCCCCCACACCCTACCCCTGCGGGGCCCTGCTCTAGAACAGGCCCCCAGCCCTGTGACCAAACCACAGCTTTGTCCTCAGAGGCCACGCAGGAAGGGAGGCCAGACTGGACCTTCTCCCAGCTGCCGCTGGCCAGGCTCTACCCTTGGGAAAACCCCACCCACCAGGTACTGAGAGATGACCCTTAGGAGGCAGGGCATAGGAGTGGGGTCCCAGGGAGGCACTGGCAGCCAATAGTAGCCCCAAATTCTCCCTCAGGTGCCAGGCCTGCCTTTTGTACAGCTTGAACCCAGGGGGTCTCCCGGGTGGGTCCTGGGCTGAGGGAGGCTCTCCCTGCCTCGGGCATCACCCACCCTTCCACGGGACATCAGCCCAAGCTCATTCCTTCCACCCTGGGGGACAGGGGAGGGCAGGCATTTCCACAGGCTGCTACAGGCAGGGCTGGCCCCACCACCCAGGAAGCACACTGCAGTGTGGCCCGGCCTATCCCACATCCTCTGGAGCACAAATGAGTGCCCGGACTGGATCCGGGCTGGGCACATGGCCAAGATGATGAGGACCCCGCCCAGGCCTCGGAGCTCGTAGCCGGGAAGTGGGGCGCAACACGGGGATGAGTGAGAGGGCAGTCCAGGAGGGCTTCCTGGAGCCGGCAGCCTCCTCCCCTGGGCTGGGCACCGCTCCCATCGGGAGAGGCCGGTCCTGGCAGCGGCCTGGAAGCTAGGCCCGGTCAGTCTGCCCCGCCGCAGTGCAGCCGGGCGGGGACCCGGAGCGCAACGCCTGGAGCTACCCGCCGCTTCCCGCCGCAGATGCTGGAGCAGAGTCTGCGGGAGGAGGAGCTGCGTGCGCAACACCAGGCCGCGCTGCTGCGCCTGCGCCAGAAGGCGCTCGCGGAGAAGGTGCACGCGGAGCGGGCGTGGCTGGAGCATCAGCGAAGGTGAGCGCATGCGCGCAGCGTCGGCCCCGCCCCGGGCCCCGCCCCGGCCTTGACGTCAGTCGGGGAACAAACTCTATTATCCCAAGCAGTGGTGCATCAGGACGTTAGATGAGGCAGCAGAGGGCCGAAAAGACAGATGCGTAAATTTAAAACCGCACACGGTCCCACGTCTCGGAGACGAGCTCTGCCATCTTCCAGTCTGTCTTGCCGGCTCTTGTCCAGGGGAACGCGCACAGGGCTGTTTACACGGCATGCGTAGTAGACTGCACAAACTTTGTAAACCAGGTTCTCACGTAAAAGTTAAGAAAACTTCCGTGTTCCTACGTAACTGCTACAACATACGGGGCGCCCAGTACGGGGAGACTAAAGAGCCCCCTAACCAGCGCCCTGCGCCTGCGCCTGCCGCTCCTTCCACCTTTGTGTCCTTAGAGCCCAGCATCCCAGACACAAGTTCCGTAAAGTAGGTTCCCGGGAAGTGGAATCGCTGTGTCAGCCGGAAAGCATTAAGCTTCGTGATATTGCCACATTAGCCTCCGAAAAGGTTATTCGAGCTGTGATCCTCAGGGCAGGCTGTGGTGTTCCAGTCATACCCCGCCCCCTCCTCAGAGGACCCTCGGGCTGGGCTGGAGAGCCAGGGTGGGAGGTGCTGCCCTCTCTTTGTCTCTCAGGCCCCAAAGGGGTCGTGAGGCGGTGGACAGCGTGACAGCATGGCTATGGCCACACACCCCCCTCACACACTCCTCCTGGTGCCCTGCTGCAGGAAGGGGGCATCCCAGGCCCACCTGGCTGGCCAAGGCTGGTCGTGTCTGTGGTTTTTCATTTCCGCTTACGGAGAGGCTGACCCTCCTGCCACCTCGCCCCGCCCCCTCCCCCCAGGTGTCTGGGCAGCACGGGGAACGGTGCTGCGCTGGCGGCTTTGGAGAAGCAGCAGCAGCAGACCTTCAGCAACCTTGAGCAGGAGCAGGTAAGGCCACTCGGTCCAGGCAGTGGGCAGGTGGCATACACCGATGTAGTCATGAGAACATCCCGCACCCCAGCTAGAGAATCCCTGAGCCCTCACCGACCTCCAGGGCTGCTCAGGCCTCAAATCTCTGCTCTAGATGGGCTGCCTGGACCAGGGAGGTGGGGTGGCAGGTGGGGGGCATCCCAGGAAAGGGAGGCAACAGGAGGAGACAGAAAAATGCAAGCGACACTATCTGTCAGGCAGGCCCTGACTAGTGAACCGTGAGGGGGTCTTAGGACGGTGTCCACTTATCACACGGCAATGAGCGTGGCTGCCCCAGGCTCCCCATCCCGAGAACAAGCCCTAGCTGGACTGCCTGGCGCTGGCCAAGGGCAGGGACCATGCCCCAAACCTGGTGTCCTGTGTCGCAGGCAGACGCTGTGATGAAGCCGGGGTCAGGGCCGCTCTGCCCAGCCTTAGTTTCCTCCTGTGGTTGGTGAAGGCTGCCACCTCCAGGGTGGATGTGCAGAGACCTGAGTGTGGGCAGGGTGGCTCTGCTGAGGGGTGTGCCGTCAGACGCTTCGGGGAACCGAGGACAGTGAGGACAGTCTAACGAAGGCATGAGTTCCAGAGGTGGGGGCAGTGCCCAGAACCTGGAGACGGAGGGCTGTGTGAGGAGGGCAGAGGCTCACCAAGCCCATCCTGGCCCTGCCCTGGGGGCGCCAGGGACGAGCACCCAACCTCCCCTCCTGCCTCTTGCTGGAGCTTCCTGCAGCTAAACCCAAGGGGAGCCGCAGTGCCCGGGCCCTGCTGTCCGAGCAGGCCGAGAAGGGCAGGGATATCTGGAGGGGCAAGGGGAGGCCCCCCGCAGCACTGGCCCCCGGCTGCCTCTTGCACCCCGTTTATCAGCGCGTTTCTCTTCCGTGTGTGCCTCCTGCGGGTGGGGTCATGGCTGTTTCCTCCTCCGCCTGGTTCAGAGGGAAATCCAGTACCTGTGGAACAGCCACCTGTGCTGGCACCAGGAAAGGACACGGCTCCTGCAGCACCATCGGGACGCCCTTTCCGTGCAGAGGGCCCTGGCCCGCCGGCAGCAGGAGCTTCAGACATGGACACTGCTGCCTCAGGTGGCCACTCACACTGGGGCTGGAGGCTCAGGCCGTGACCAGGAAACACCTGTGGGAATGTGCAAGTTCCTTGTAAAAACACCCGTGACCCAGAGTGGACAGGGTCTCTGGCTGGGTACAGATGGAGGGCGGGCGGGGCAGCCACCTGCTGGGGGCTGAGGAGGTGCCCAGGAGGAGGGGGCGGGCCTGGCCTGGGAAGGAACCAGGCCCCAGTGCCACTGGAGGGGCTCTGAGGCAGAAGGAAGCGTGGGGCCTGGGGCTCCTCAGAGAGGCCAGTCCTTTGGGGGACCCCAAGCAGCAAGATCCAGCTCCCTGTTCCTTGCCACCATCACATGAAGGAGACTGTGGTTGTGAGGTGGCCATCCCCAGGCCGAGTGTCTCCTCTGTGAGTTGGGGTTGCTGACGGTCTCACTTGGCAGGTAAGGATGGAATGAGCCGGGCTCCGCGAAGCACTTGGTGTAGGTTGGCAGTTGCTGCGGGGTGACCACCAGGGGGGTGTGCCCCAGGCCAGTCTGCAGCAGGGGCACCCAGGGCTGCCTGGTTCCCGATGCAGTGGGGTGCAGCCCGTTGTCTGCACCCACCAGGCACTGTTAGCACTGGGCGCAGGGCTCCGCTGAGGGGAAGCCCACCTGTCTCAGCCCGGGGCCCACTGGTGGGAGCACGCCGTCTGCCGTGGCTGCTGCCGCGTGACGCCTGCCACCACCTCTCCGAAGAGGACGCGGGCCACAGGTGTCACAGCAGCTCACTCTGTGCCGTTTCTCGTAGAGCTCCAGCCCTGGAGTCAAGGCCGCCCAGGAGGGGGGCTCTGAGGCAAGCCAGCGATCTGAGGGGCGGGCACAGGGCTCCTCCTGCCCCCCGACACCACGTGGGCCTGGCAGCCCCGCCAGCCCCGCCAGCCAGCGCCCCTGGGAGCGCCCTGAGGGCCTGAGAGCCCTGTGGTGAGTCCTCGCTGGCGGCCCTGGCCGGTGCTCCCGTTCACAGCCTCTCCTGTGCTGGCGGCCGTCGCACTGCCAGGCCTGCCAAGGAGGGGGGACACTGGGAGGACTGAGGGGACCCTGCTCCAGCTGGCTGGCCCACGGGAGGTGGGCGGAGGCCACAGCTGCCCTGGGCTGGTGGGAGGCGCGCAGGCAGGTGCTGCTGGCCGGGAGGGCCTGGGGTGTCCCCATTTCCCTGAGCCTGTTTCTGCTTCTGTTCAATGGGGACAGGCTGCCCCCGTCCTGGGCTTGGTGGGCGCAGTGAGACAGAGTGGCCAGACCTGGCTTGAGGGCCGCGGTGCCGTGTGGGTGGCCAGCCAGCAGGGGGCGCCCCCCACTCCGAGGCTCGGCCTCTCCCCTCGGTTTGCAGCAAGCAGCCTCTCTGCTGGGACAGCAGGGGCTTTGCCCAGGCTGTGTCACCTCGGGGTGGCGGGGGTGTCCGCTGACCAGTGCCACCTGACCCAGGGCCTTGCTGTGGGATGTGGGAGGAGCTCAGCTGCTTTTCCTATCGAGAGCTTCCGGACGGCCTGGCCCAGCAACACCTCTTCCCTTCCAGCCCAGTTAAAACAGCCCTCTGTACCCAGAGGCCCCTTCTCCTCTGAGCCTAGTTCCCCAGAGCTGGCCACCCCCAGACTAGCTGCAGTACCGACCAGAAGCAGCAGGCTGAGAGTGGGGTGAGGAAGCAGGAGGCGCCCCTACCCCAGGAAGGGGCTCGCCCCCCAGAAGCAGCCCTTGCAGGAGCCCCTGCCCTCCCTTGGGGCCCCAGTGTGGCCCTTCCAGCCGCGTTCACGCCTCCCGCAGGAAAGAGGGTCATCGTCCACTCAGCAGGGGTTGGGGGGGCCATGAGCTCCACTGGCCTCCCCTTACCCCCCCATGAGCATTTTCTAAATAAACCTCACCCGGACTGGTCTATAATTCATGGTGCTGTGCGCTGCCAGGCCCAAGTCTCTGAAAGGCTCCGGGCTGACTGCCCTCCTGGGACCCACCAGTTTGCTTATAGGGCTGGGCGGGCGGGCGTTAGCCAGGCCTGGATCCGGGTCAGGGGTCAGCTGTGCGGGGCGGGGGCCATGCTGGGCCAGGTCTCTGCTTGCCCATCACACGCGGTGACCCCTAGTCACTACCGCAAGGGTAGAAAACAGGGAAGCCACGTAGCAGGAGAGACTCAGACAGACTGAACATTTTGCTGGAGGTCACGGCACAGATGAGCAGGTGGCAGGTGGCAGGTGGCAGGTGTCCTCGTTCTTTAGTTCGTTCAAGTGCAGCCCAGCGGGGCTCCCAGCGGGGTGCTCGGTGAGCTCATCCTGTGGCCCCACCCCCTCACTCAGCCTCCAGGTGCTGTGGCTATTGGCCTGAGACCCCGGGTGCGGGAGGGTTTGAGGGGCCCTCAGAGGGCTGCGGCGTGGGGCTCCCGGCATAGTCTCCTTGCTCTGTCCTCAGCGCCGGTACTCCAGGGTCTGGGGGCCTGGATCGGGGCCACGCGTACCCACTGGGTCCTGCTCCAGCTGGGTCAGGGCTCCAGGCCCCTGTCTCCTCCTTCCAGACCTCCGAGTACAGCCCTGTGACCCCACCCCATCCACACCCCAGATGTGAGTGTGGGTCCTGGGGAGACTCAGGGCCACCTTAGGGGGCAGCCAGGTAGGCCCAGCTGCAGCAGGTGCCTGGGAGACAGGACACCCGGAGAGCGGCAGAATGTTCTAGAGCAGGCCGGCCTGCGGGCGTTGTCCTTAGAGCCAGCAGAGTCAGGGCATTCGGCTGCTTGCCCCCCAGCTGCCTCCTTGACCCTGTGATGGAGCCGCTTCTTGTTGGCCATCGGTACCTGTGGCATGGCAGCGGGTCTGGGCGTGTGGCATGCAGGCTGCCGACCCACTGTGCCTCCCGGAGCTCAGTGGGCCCAGCTGGCACTCACGGTGCCACCCCACGGACCGGCGGGCGGCCTCCATGCAGAAGCCTTGACGCAGCACGTGCTCTATCCCAGTCTGTGCTGGCAGAGATGGCCATCTGCCTCCCACCACAGCCATGCATGTGCCCTGCACCTGTCACACCCCAGCGGTGGCCCTGCTTGGGAAGCTGCTGGGTGGGCAGGGGCCAAGACCTGTCTTCCTTCATCCACACGCTGACCGCGTGGCCACCGACCACAGCTGTCCCCTGGCTGTGCCGCACGGTTCTCTGCTTGCGGTCAGGGCTGGACACAGGGAGGGTGAGGCCCAGGAGGGCCACCACCCTGCTCTGCACTGCCTTGCAGCCTTCTCACCGGGCAGCAGGATGGGACATCCCCCAGGGCACCTTCCCCTGCAGACGGTCACCTGCAGCCTCCGAGGCCAGCATGGGAAGAGGACACGCCCTCGGCTGATGGCTGGCCCGACGCCCAGGGCCAGCTGCTGGAGAGCAGCAGCAATATGGACCAAGGTAACCAGGCTGGGCAGCGACAGTGGGTCCTGGAGGGCTGACCGTGGGACAGATTAGCGTCGATGGGACAAGGGTAGCGTGGAGGGTCCAGGGCTGGCGCTGGCTCTGTCTGACCGGATGCTGCGCAGTGGCTCCCATCATGGTCACTGGAAAGCCCAGGGTCCTTCGTGACCCACGATGCCTCAGTGTTCACCAATGGCCATGGACAAACCTGGGCCTTAGCCAAATGGCTCTGGACCCTCAGGCTGGTGGCCTTAGGACCGTCACAGCCCCCGAGTCTTGGTGTCCCAACACCTGCGAGGTCCAGGGTGGGACAAAGGTGAGGAAAAGGAAGCTGTGTGGATAAGGGCTGCGCAGCAGCCTCCCTTGTCCCCACCTTGTCCCCACCTCGCTCATCTTTCAACTTGTCTGTGGCGACCTTGACAGGGTCAAGGCCTGCCCCTGCCCCACCCCACCCGGCGGGAGCAGATAATATTTCTCTGTCCTCACCTAAGCCAGATAACAAACACACACTCTGGGGTTTTGAATTTTAAGATTCTTTTCATGTGGCTTCAGTTTTCCTGGACGCCACGTCTGCCGTGTCCTACAATCTGTGCCTGTCGCGCTGACGTTCCCTTTGCCTCCCAGGAGACCCCCAGGCCAAACCCAGCCCCTCATCAGCAGAGGGAGAGACCCTGGCCCTGACGGAAAGCCAGGCCTGCAGTTTCCAGGCCCGGAGCTGGCACTCGGGGGATGGAGTGGATCCCTGCGGCCCCCAGGAAGCCAGTGTGAGTTGGGGCCTGGCCTTGCTCCGTCAGCCCTGACTCGTGGCTTTGGGTGGGTGACCTCGTGCCTCGGACGAGGTACTAACAAGACGGCCCCTTCGGCGTTTCTCAGGCGGGTCTGTGTGCCGGTGGGTCTTCGGAGCCCGCTGTGGGGAGCGGTGTCTGGTGCGTGGGGGTCTTCAGGGCCCTTGTAGGGAAGTGGTCTCTGTTCCTTACCATGGTCACAGAGCGCAGGGGCCTTCTCCACAGCGAAGGGACGTGGGCATGGATAACGGGGGTGTCCATCCTGACTGGCATTTCCCCACCGTGTCCCCAGCAGGTGTCTAGCAGCACAAGCCGAGCGGGGGCAGCTCCGGGGCTAGGTTCTGCCAACAGCCTCGTCAGGAAGCCCCCAGAAATGGAAAGCTGGAGGTCAGGGGAGCAGAGGTGCGGCCCCTGGGGGAGCTGCCTGGGCCTGTGGGGCCCTCGGGCAGAAGTCGGGGCCTGGGGTATGGAGATGGTGGCTCCGTGCTCTCACTGGGGACCGCCTGGCCCTGTGCATCTGAAACAAGGATGTCACCCGATGATTCAGCCCAAGAGCCAGAGGGGGAAGCAAGAGGGGCCCTTCCAGGGAGCACATGCCCCTCAGGTGACAACCCTCAGCCACCTGAAGCAGTGGGGACTGAGGCAGACCCCCGAAGGACAGGGCTCCTCGCCCCCACCCACAGAGCCCTGCGCCTTGGTGGTTAGCTCTCAGGGGGGAGTCGGAGGCCTCCTTCGGAGGTCCCTCCTTGGGACACCCCGACTTCTCCATCGTGTGCTTGCAGGACGGGGACCCATTGGCAAGACGACACCTGCGCCCTCTTCCCCTGGCAGGAAGCCACCCGGCAGACCGCCCGTCCAGGTGACGCCTCCCATCCCCGGGCCCCTAGTCCACTGAGTCCCCACTTAAGTGTCATCCTAAATTAGAGCCAGGCTTCTCCCGCAGCTGGATGGGGGCCACTCACTCCCCGCCCCCACATCCTGGGGTCCTGAGCCGTCCACCCAGATATGACCGGGTTCCGTGCGGAGGTGGTGGGGGCGGAGCTACCCGTGCGGGGTCAGCGGGCCCACCGTGGCCATTTCGTCTGCCTCTGCCTGGGTTTCCCGATTCCGATCCACTAGCTCAGGGGCCGAGGAGTGCGGGCTGCAGGCTCCTCCGCACTCGGGGACACTGCCAGGGTGGCGTCATCCCCGCCTTCCCCTCTCCCTGCAGCTCCCGCAGCAGCTGAGGAGGTCGTGCCCCACACCCCGCACCAGGGCAGCCCCCTGCCCCAGCGCTCGGCCCCTGCGGCCCTGGGCTCCCCATCCGTGTCTGCGCCCAGGACCTGCTCAGGGTCCTCAGCGGGGTCCCGCGCCCCCTCCTCCATGAGCAGTCTGTCCTCTCCCTCCCTCCCGGAGTTCCAGAAGGTGTCCGCCATCCTGGTGCAGCTGTCTGAGAGCTCCGTCTCCCTGTCGGACTGGGAAGCGGGGGACAGCCCCGACGCAGAGCTGCCCGGACCCCGGGAGTCCTCCCCTCGAGGCGCCTGCGAGAGGCCGGGGGGCAATAGGGCCAGTCCCCTGTCCGGCCTGTCCGCTGTGTCGGGAGGCCTAGAGTCAGCGGTGCCGGGCCTCATGCGGACAGGCTGGCAGCCGCCTCTCGGGGATGTCCCCACCTCCAGGTCTGTGTCGGAAGTGTCCAGCGGGATCTGGGACGAGGAGGGCCTGCCAGAGCCCAGTGCCCGCGCCCAGCCGACCTTGGGGCGCCCCTCGCCTGCAGGAGGCTCCTCTGACCTCCACAGTGGCAGGGCACCCTGCCCAGCACGTCCTGCCTTGGGCCCTGGGGAGGGGCAGGAAGCTTCTGGAACCAGTGAGAGCCTGACCAGTGGATCAGACGTAGGGAAGGCCACACGGATGTCCCCTGAGGCTGCCTGTGTGGCATCCACATCCGAAATCTCTTCCTCCAGTGACTCGAACCTGTCCCTGTCCTTTCCCTTGGCATCATCCACATCCGAAGAGGCCGAGTTCGGGGAAGGAGGAGGGACCGGGCCTCCAGTGGCCTCAGCTGGCCGCCCAAGGGCGTCCTCAGGTGCCGACTTGGGCCCACCAACTAACAGGAAGGCCCCCCAGGCCTCGCCTGTGAACCTGCAGGCTCCTCCCGGGGACCCCAGTGGACTGGCCACACTGACAGCTGAGAGCCAGGGGCCTGGGTGTGGAGGGGGCAGAGCCGCCCCTGTCTGGGAGGAAGCCCACCCCACTCTGGCTGGCGGTGTCCAGCCTGAGATCCTGTCCCCAGTGGATGAGGTGCTGTCCTGTGGCAGTGCCGACCTCCCGTCCTGCACCCACAGGGCCACTCCTCCCCTTCCCCCCGCTCCCACGCCCCCAGCAGAGAGTGGGGCCACCCCCAGCCCTTCCTCAGAGGACTTCCCCTCCCCGCCGGAAGACGCCATGTCTCCTGGGGGCTCTCTGGGCCCCCCCGAGGAGGACACCTCCATCAACACTGGCCAGCTGCCCTCCTTGCTCCACCTGGGGGACGAACTAGGTGAATCGAGTTCTGTTGCGGGAGACCAGGCTGTGGGGGGCCCATGGTCTGAACCCGTCAGCTGGCTAGGGTCCCCCTTGTGTGTGGGGGCAGGCAGTGCCCTGGGGGGCCTCCCAAGGCTGCAGTC
>NW_011888938.1:1318673-1323243 GCF_000151845.1 Pteropus vampyrus
GCATGCCTTCCCGGTGCCCAGCCAGTCACTTGCGGCTGGATGACGGGCATGTGCATGTCCTGTGCTGCGTTGCACAGGTCAGAGAACATGGTAGCTGGAGAGCCGAAGGGTACTCGGCCCGCTGCCTGTCAGCCCATGGGCCTGTCCCCTGGGTGGGCGGGCCAAGGCCTCCCGATGTGCTCTGGACCAGAGCCCGTTTCCGCTGGTGTGTTATCAATCGGCCCACTGTGACTCAGCAAGGACCCGGAGCTGTTTCCAAAGGCGACTGTGGCCCTGCACAGCACGCAGGCCGGCCAAGCTCCTGGCACAGGTGCCTGCTGTTGTCACAAGTGCCTGCTGGTCCCAGAGCTGATGCTCGGGGGGCGCCTAGGAGCTCATGTAGACTCAGCACAAAGAGGCTTCTTTGTGGGAAAAGAAGTCCAACAAGATGTGCCGTGAGATCCAAGGAGACCGGCCGGGGGCCTCAGGGGACAGCGGCCCTGGGGCCAGTTCAGTAGAGCAGCCCCGGTTCACGTAAGGGCCAGGGCAGCTGACTTTCACGGACCTGAAGGGTGGGCCACCGCCGCAATGACCTCTACCCATGGGAGCCACCACACGAGCCACTGAAGGGTTGCGACCAGGTGTGCAGCCCCCCACCCCGCCTCTCACCCGGAGCAGGGCTGCTGCCGGAGCCACTGCCCTGGAAGAAGGCACGGGACGCCAGTGCCCTGACTCGGACACTGGCGGACACTCATGTCCTGTCTGGCAGTTCCCCAGAACTTCGTCTCCAGGTCCCCCAGGGACCTGAGCTACATCTTCCCCAGTATAATCAGAACGTGGGGAAGACCGTGTTCCTCCTGGTATGAGAGCACGTTTGAGCTTGTGCTCCAGGGAATTCACTGTAATCCATCCACGGCACCTATTGTTTATCTGTCATCTAATCATCACTTATCTATTCATCTGTCATTATCTATCCTCCGTCTGTCCATCCTTCTCCAATTCCCTTTCTGAACTGGAACCCCCTGCCTGGTGGGGAATGCAGCCGAGGGAGCAGCGCACTGGCCTCAGGGACAGCGTTCTGTGGAGTGGATCCCTCCACACGCGGCCTCCCTCGTCCAGGGCCCCCGGTGTCCCCAGCTGTGAGAGAGGGCGCCATCCACTCACTGCAGCCTCCGTGCACTATGGCACACGGTGGCGTGGAGCAGGAGGCGTCTGCGAGGCTGGCCCGACACAGCCCTGCTGCTGCCTGTGCCCTCTGCCCGGCAGCTCCAGAGAGGGGCCCCTTAGAACACGCCAGCCCTTCCCTGGGTTCCGGCGCCCGGCTCGCCAGGCCAACCTTCGTCCCCAGCTGATGGGTTTCACAGCTTGGGAGGTACCAGCTCTCCCCAAACCCGCCTCGGCACGCAGAAGGCTCTGGACCCAGTCGGGAAAAGACGTCCGTTCTCTGCATACACAGTTTCAAACCAAGTTTCGAGCTACAGCTTGCTTCTCGGTTGCCTTCTAGTTTTCTGAACAAATTAGTCTGTAGTTTTGTAGGTTTCTATATTTATGGCTGACCCTTTTGGATTTACGAGGCCGCGTGAGAGGAAGTGTGTATTTCACACACATGTTTGGCACAATAATAAATCTCCCGCATTGAAACCCTGCGAATTTGCCTCAAATTTGTTCGTCTCCCATCCTGTCGCTGTGAGGCTGTGCTTGCAGCTGGAACAGGCCCTCTCGACGTGACCTTGCCTGGGCCACCGGCAGGCTGCAGTGTCGCTGGAGTCACCTCTTGGCCTGTGGCCCTGCGCCCTTGAAGGGGGGCTGGTCCAGGGGGACCCGTGAGAACCCTGCCACACCTCCCGTGACTGCAGGTTGGAGGGAGGCCGGGCTGGAAAAGGACTGGCTGGAGGAGAAGCGTGTTTGCGGAGCTGGCAGACGTTTTTAATCTCAGCCCACGTGACAGTGCAGGGCTGCGGGCTCGGGCGTTCAGACACATTGACCCACAAGCCTTCAACACCAGGATTACGTCCCTCCAGGCCTCACCGCGCTCGCCTTGGCTCCGATCCCCAGTAACCTCTTGGGCCAATAAATCTTGATCCCTGCCTCCAGAAGAGTCATTATCTTCCATAGGAAATGATTATTTCTCAGTTAAACCCCACATTTAATTTCCCTGCGATCCGTCTCTTTCAGCTTCCTCGCTTGTCCGGCCCTCCTGCGTGAAGCCTGCGAGAGCTCCTTCAGCGTCGCAGGTCCCAGGTCATCGGACCGGCTGTCCGCCTTCATTCGATTCCTTGTTCTGCGTGGCCAACGGCCACTCTCGTGAAACACAAACGAAGGCCACGAGCGCCAGTTCCGAGGGGCGGCGGCCGCAGCTGCTCCAGGGGAGCATGGACAGGCAGTGTCCGTCCAGCTGCTGCCTTCCTGTGTTCAGGGGCTCTGGCTCCCTGATCACACTGGCCTCCCAGATGGAGCTGGGTCCCACTGGGCCTGGTTCTCCTGCAGCGGGGGACAGACAGGCTGTCTGATGAGTGCCCTAACAAAACCTGCCCAGCAGCTCGGTCCTGTTTAGGTCCCAGAATGTCTGCAAGTCCCACATCTGTCCCTGTGATCTTTTGTCCTATCCAATCACACTGTGCTAGCCATCAAACGCCAAACTGCTTCTCTGCATTTGTCCCCAACCAGCCTGTCCTTTGCCCCAAGCAAAGGCCCCTCCCTAATGCCCTGTGAGCACAGCTGGGAACAGGCTAGTAGTGGTGTTTGTAAAACTTGATTGCAGGCTTGGGGACAGGACAAGGTTCCCTCTCTCTCTCTCTCATGCGCATACACACACACCCTTGGCTTCCTAGGTGTGGGAACCTCAGCCAGCTCAACTTACCCTCTGAGCTCCAGACTCACACAGCTAACTCATGACCTCTCTTCCAGATTTAACAGGTCCAAAGCAAACCCTCACCCCTACAATTGCTCTCCCACCCTTCCCCTGCCATCTTTCATCTCAGCCAAGAGCAACTTCATTCTTCCACTTGCTCTGGCCCAAACCTCGCAAGCGGAAGCACCCCCACACCCTGTATCTAATTCAACACAGGTCCTGTCTTCAAAACGTCGCCGGCAACGCCACCCACCCTGTGCCCGAGTGGCACCACCTCTAGGAGGGCTGCGATGCTCTCACACTTCTGCCGCCCTCCTGCCCTTCTACCCAGCAGCCAGAACCACATCCTGACTCAGAGTCCTCCTGTGGTCGCCATGACTTTCAGAGTCAAGGCCATAGTCTGCATGCCGGCTGCGGAGGACCCGTGCGGTCTGGCCCTGGGCTGCTTCTCCAGTTCCCTCTCTCCCCCGCCCTCCCCACCCAGCTCGATCCACTCCAGCCACAGTGGCTTCTTCGCTCCTCTTCCAATGTGCCTTATTCAGGGCCTTTGCACATGCGGTTCCTCTGCCTGGGCTGCTCACTTCTTTTCCCACCCCCTTCTCCACCCAGGTCGCCTTCCCGGAGAGGCTTCCCCACTCCCTGGGTCCCTCCCCCCAGGCTTACTTAACCACTTATCTCCAATTTGGGTCTTTCTTCTGGAATGCAGAGCCCGTGGCTCTGCTTTGTCTCCAGTAGGGAAACTCAGTAAATGTTAATGAGGAGAGGCAGGAATAATGAATGGGGAGAGGTGGGACATAGGAACAGGGTGCAAACATAATCTCACACAGAGCCTACAATGCAAAGAGCAGAAAGATGATCGCATTGGTATAAGCGTCGTTTAAGTTCGAATCATATTGTTTACTTATTTAAAAGTTAATCACCCATAAGAGCAAGATGGCCTGGAACATAAGATTTAAACTTTCAGACTGATGGATGACCACCGTATGCTCTGTGATCTGCTCTCTTTGTTGCTTTGGTCAGTTCAGAGAAAAATCTAGGTTTGCATAACAATTCAGGATGGCAACTTGAAAGCCAGTCTTGCTTTCAAGTCATGTGAAGCTTTATTTCCCAAGTTTGCAGAGAGATCAGTTGTGGTACATGGCAAGGTTCCAAATTTTAGCACTCTAAGGCATCCATCCAAGTTTGCATGTATATTTTGCTACATTTTTAAGAGTTAAAATCTTATATTAAAATGTGAAGGTCAGGGTGGCAGACCCTCTGAAGCCCCAGGTAGGGCTGCCAGATAAAATATAGGACGCCCTGTTACATGTGAATTTCAGATAAACAGCGCATTGTTTTTAAGTCTAAGTATGTCCCATACCTGATATGCAAATTTAACGGAACATACTTAATAATGACGCGCTGTTTATCTGGAACTCACATAGAACCGGACGTCCTGAATTTTCATTTGCTAAGTCTGGCGACTCTCTACCCCAGGCTGGGGGATGGAGGAGGGCCCTGCGGAGGAGGACTGGAGGTAGGGGGCGGAGCTTGAAGGGGCGTGTGGGAGGCGGGGCCGGAGCTGGAGGCGGGGCCTGGCGCTCGGGGGCGGGTCTGGAGGCGTGGCCTGGAGTTAGAAGGTGGGGCTGGAGGCGTGAACCGGCGCTGGGGGCGGAGTCGAGCGCGCGCGGCTCACGTGACGGCGGTTGCCAAGGTGAAAGGTCAGGCGTACCGCAGCACTCCCAACATGGCGGCGGCCGG
>NW_011888938.1:1323465-1328578 GCF_000151845.1 Pteropus vampyrus
GCATCGGCTACGCGCCCACCTGGCGGGCGCTGGCCAGGGACGTGCGAGGTGAGGCGCCCCGCGCGAGACCCCGATCCTGGCCGCCGAGGCCTGGCGCCCGCGGGCCGCCGGGATTCGCCCCTCCGGCTCGTGGCAGCCTCCCAGACCCCTTCTCCCTGCCCTGAAGTGCACCCCGCTTTGGCCACTGCTGGCCTGCGCCCCAGGTCCCCCAAATGACCCCCATGAGGTCCTTTCTGGAAAGTTTCTGTCTCAAGTCTGAAGGACAAGAACCCTTCTGTCCCAGCCCTCACTCCACGGTTGGGGTCAGGATAGTCCTCCCAGTACCTCCCAGCTCGCAAACACCTCATTCGAATCCCCCAAAGCTTCATTACCACCCCCAGGCCTTATCCTAGCTGTTTCCTGCCGCACACCGTCCTCAGTAATTATTTTCAGTGCCTAGACTCCCCATTGTTTGAGGATCCCCATTCCTGTCCCAAGCCCCTTTCCCTTTAAATCCTTTTTCGTCCTCTTCTGGTTTGAGTCGCTGACTGTACGGTGGGTACTCAAAGTTAGCCTCCAACTTAGACATTCACATACTGTGCAGACGTCTCTGTAGAAGCGGGAAAAGACCTTTGAAGCATTTCCCGGGGAGGTTCCTTGTTCATAGACACGCAGCCTTTGATAAATGTCATTCACCAGACCAGTGGCCATGTTCCCACACTTTATTTTTGTTTGACACTGTAAGTGTGCTGCAAATTGTCCCTAAGTTATTCGCCAGCTCTGAATGGCAGAGTTGTCGTGCGACGGGGCATTTGGAGCATCCTTCCCACAAGCCAGCCAGCTTTGAAATGGAATGTAAATTGCTCTGAAGTAGGAGCTGGTCCCCAGCAAGAGCGAGTTTGGTCAGAGTCTTGCTGGTGCCGAGCTAACCTCTAATTATGTAATTCTGTGGGCAAGAGATAACAAATTGTTGTTTCCTTCCTACCTTTGTTTTTAAGTCTTATTATTTCCACTCCTTCTGTAATTTTCTCACGTCTAAACTGATTTACAAAGAAACTAAAGAAGTCGAAATGGGTTTTGTGCATAATTGTAAATGATTATCTTTAGAGCGCGTTGGGCCTTTTAATTCTAAAGGATTTGTTCTTTGATCTAATGTTTTCTTAAGTCCCTAGTGTTCTGGAAACTGAGATAAAAAACTCAGAAGTGGACAAAGAACGATTTAGTAAGCTTTTTTTTTTAAGCTGTTGTTCTGACAACAGACAAGAACTTTAGTAATACAGAGCAGTGGTCCCCAACCTTTTTGGTGTGAGGAACCGGTGCTCCTATGAGAATCTAATGCCTGACGGTCTGGGGCGGAGCTGAGGCGGTGATGCCCGCGCTGGGGAGCGGCTGCAGATGCAGATGCAGCTTCGCTCCCTCACCTCTCACTTCCTGCCATGCAGCCCGGTTCCTGACGGCCACAGACTGTTGCTAGTCCACGACCGGCGGTTGGGGTCCTTGGATATAGAGAACTTTTCAGTTCTCATGTTATTCGGTGGCAGAAACCCATATGTCCGTTAAAATGCAGGTAGCTCTGGTAAGACATTTGTCACCTACTTTGGGTATATTTTGATTTTTTTCAGCTTAGTTTTTGAAATATAGAAATCACAGACCAGATTCAGATATTGCAAACTATTCTGTAGTTGAACCAGTATGTGAGGAGCCTTAAAAATTGTCCTTTGAACTTGGAAGTTTGCTTCTGAAAGTGAAACTAGTCAAATCCTTGCCACGGCATGTAATTAACTTAACCATTAGCTAAGTAATGCTGTCGTGTGTGGGCTGGGCACGGCCCAGGTCCAGGCCAGAAGAACGAGGCCGAGGCGGGAGGGAGGTCTGGCTGAGCTGAAAGCAGGAGGCGAGAGCAGAGTGAGAGGGAGGAGGGGTCTGTGGGGACCTAGGCGGGGGGTCCCAAGAGCCAAACTGCCAGCAGGGCTGCCCGGGCGCCAGCTCTGACTGCAGGCAGAGCCCTTGGCACTGGGGAGTTTCCCACTTGGGGTCCCCAAAGAGAAGTCACCTGGGGACTTTGTTAGCCCAGCTGGGTCAGAAACTCTGGGCGTGAGGCCCAGCGTCCTGTCAGCACAAGACCCACAGTCGAAGAGTCACTGTCGTCAGGGAGACCCTGCCGGACACCTACTGGAAAAGGCCAGGGCCAAAGGAGGTGGGAAGTGTGGCATGTGACTCCCCCTCGCAGGGGTCCACTGCACCGAGAGCTCCTCAGTGAAGGGATCCGTTACCCCGAACCCTTGCATCCCACATGATCAATGCAGATCGCTTTACGTGCCTGACTTGAGCACACTCCCCGTGGAGTGCGCTGGGAAGAACGCACCCTCACCATGGGCGTCAGTGGCAGCGCCCCCGCTCGGGGCCATGCTGCCCACTGTGGGCCATCTCGAGGGAAGAGGGTGCCTGTCACACATGTGGTCCAGCCTGCTAACAGAGGTCAGCGCAGCAGAGTCGCAGCTCTCACGGACAGCCGCACGCTCTCCAGCAGCCGGGGGTGCTGTGCAACGTGGAAGGCGTCCCGGGCAGAAGGAGAGCGGGGTCCAGGGGGCAGGAGTGGGCTCTTTCAGGCGAGGACCCCTTCCCTCAGGGGAAGGCAGTGGTCTCCTCAGGCAGATGACCTCGCGGGTGTGGACCAGGAAGTCCCGGGCCGGTTTGGTTTGGCACCGTGGGCTTCTAGCACAGGCAACGCCATTTGGGGCCTGTGGTTTTCTCTTTAACAAGTCTAAGTGCGGCCATCGCTCCGTTGTCACCTCTTTGGTCTCAGTCCCTGTGAGTCAGGCTGTCCAGTCAGCCCCCAGGGCACACACACCTTGGGCCGGAGAGCGTCCAGCCAGCTTTCCCCACCTGCCGCCCTCCTCCCGGTCCCTGCGGCCGCCTGGTTTCTGGGAAGCGGCGGTCATAGTACAGGCTCTGCTCCCTGGCGTGCGATGGCCTCGGGGTGGGGGCGGCACCGAGCTGGAGGAGCATCCGCTTCCCCAACTGTCCCCCAGCATCGCCTCCTAACTGCCCCGGTTGCTCAGAAGCAGACAGCTCGAGGGGCCCCTCCCCAGCTGGGCAGGACCTCTTTGTGGCCCGGGGGACCTGCTTTTGCCTGGATTTGGATGGAACTGTAGCTCTTCACAGACATTTTCAAGATTTTGGAAATAAATGCTTTTCCGTATAAGAAGGCGGCTTAGCGAACAAGGTCTGTTGACGCAGCCAGCTGTGGTGCTGTGTTTGGGTAGATCTGGCTGGGGCCTGTCCCTCACCCCGACGGACTGGCAGACGAGGTGTGTTCGTGAAGCCCTGTCACCTGGAGCTGGGGTCAGTGCTCTGCCACCTCCCTTGTGCTGGGGCTCGGGACAGCACCCCGCCCCCGAGGTATCCCTGCGCTTCCTCTGCAGAGACTGTCCTGTGCCCTTGTATCTTCTCTCACCTGGGGGAGGTGGCCCTGGGACTGTGGCAGAGAGACTGGGAGAGGTGCTGGAGACCCATTGCCCGCCCCCCGTCTTCCCCGTCCTGCAGGGCGGCGGCGGCGAGGCTGAGTAAGACTATGTCACCCTCTGATGGTCACACAGCTGAGCGACAGGCTAGGTGACTCCAGAGCCCGGAAGGCTCAGTCCCTGTGTCTGCAGAGGACAGGTTGGGGCCTGGGGGCTGCGGGGCAGACGGGTGGTGTCAGCTCTCAGTCTTGCCTCCCACTGCGCCCTTCATCACCTGGTGGACTTGTCGTCTGCGTCTGTGTGGCCAGGCCACAGGCTCCTTGGGGATGAGCTAGAGGACGCGGTGGTGCCCCCGCGTCCCAGCGTCTGTGCACTGGAAGAAAGGGGGATGGGGGGGCTGACGGCGGCGTCCTCGCAGAGGTGTGGCCGGGCGCAGAGCCCCAGGAGGGCTGCAGGGAGCTCACCTGGACTCTGGAGGCGCCTCGGAGGGGGCGGGAAGGGGAGGCGGGAGGCAGGCAGTGGCGGCACCCTCGCATCACAGGCCCAGACACGCCTGCGAGACCCAGGCTTCATTCCAGCCGCGTCCAAAGGCGCTCACGACCTTGCGACGCTTCAGCATTTAACCCACAAGAGGTGGTTCACGCCCCTGGAGTGCCCTGGGGTGCCTGCCAGGGACCCTGCACAGCCCGAGTTTAGCCGCACTGGGCTGAACGGAGCCAGTGCCGGCCCTCGGGCCCTTGGAGAGGGCCCGCCCGGACTGGGTAACCGGTGCCAGCCTTGGCTCCTTGCTGTGTGCACTTTGGCTCCGCCCAGGCCTGCACATCCTGAACCCGGGGCTTGAACATAGAGTTACCTAAAAAGACCTGCTCAGCCAGGAAGGGGCCCGCACCAGGGGAGAGAGTCCCTTACCCTCCAGTGGGTGGGACGTGGGATGGGGAGCCCCATGTCACCTTGACTTCGCACCAGGATGGAGAAGCCACGACGGGGCTCCTTGCCTTAAAGACAACACTCCAATTGCATCCTGTGCACCTGCAAGGTTAACGACACTGTCTCGTCACCGTTTTCTAGGACTAATTGATGCCTGACTGTAAATCAGACTTTCATAGACTGTTTTGTTGGAACTTGACAAAGTAATAGTAAAAGGTTCAATCCTGTTAGGTTAAGTGATGTGGTTATTTGACAAGTAAACTTAATTTACTTGTCATGTACAAGCTTAATTATTTCACAAGTATTTTTTAAGCCTATGGTACTAAAAATAGCAGGCTTGGGAGCGGCCGTGAGGAGCGGGCCCAGGCCACTCCCCGGGGACACCCGGCAGGCGGCCTCCCGCGCCTCCACGGCGTCAGGGTGGCCCGAAGGTGTCGGGAGCAGACAGTTTGCATTGAGTTCGGAGTGTTCCTCTCCTTTGTGTGGTGGGATGCAGGCAGGTGGAGAGGCGGAAGGAGGGCGGGTACCAGTTGCACGAGGCCAGTGCCCTGAATAAACCTTTGAAATGGTCGCCTCTGATTCGGTAGTGTAGCCGGTGTCTCTTTTGTGTTCTCTGAATGCGTCCATCTGCCAGGAGACCTGCGGGGACTGTAAGTGGGATTCTTTCTGCCCGCGGGCCGCCTCGCTCGGGCGGGCCTTCTTTCAGAGACGGACAAAGGCCTCTGGGCGTCAGCATGCCCCTC
>NW_011888938.1:1329963-1332717 GCF_000151845.1 Pteropus vampyrus
CCGGGGCCTTCGGACGACGGGGGCAGTTGTTGCCATGCGAAAGATTGGCACCCAGGCCCCCCAAAAGACCCTCAGAGCCCAGCGAGCGGCTAGACCCTGCCGCCAGGTGGGCGTCCTTACCTTGTCCCACTCTGCTGCCGTCTGTCTGCGGTGTGGATGGGGCTGCGGAGCTGGCACGGACGGGCCGCTCAGGGGGACCGAGCTAGGCCAGTGGTCGAGAGGGCCTCCCGGAGGGAAGCGGCGTTTGCACAGCGGCCCAGCATACAAGTGGGATACGCTCAGAGACGGGGCAAGGCGGGCCCTGGCCGAGGCCACGAGACGCCAGGACGTGACCTAACCAAGTGGAGGGCCATGCAGTGGCCACCGGGGGCGATGGGGGTGGGACGCGGAGAGGCTGGAGGACGCAGTGAGGGCTCATCCGGACTGTGGCTGGTTAAGACCAGGGGGACTCACTGGGGTCTCTTTAGGGTGAAGGGTGGTGAGTGCACACCGACCCCCGCCAGGAGGGCTCCAGGCGTGGCGTGTGCTAGTGCCCACCCCCAGCCATGCCCGTCATGACCCGACTCACCTGCCGGGACCCGATCTCCCATTCCTCCCCCCAAGCATGTCCTTTGTCACGCCAGCGTTCCACTGGGACAGTGATTGTCACGAACTGGGGAAGTGGGACGGGCCAGTTGGACGTGGGCCTCTGCAGGGAGGCCAGTTGAAAAGCCACTTCGGTTAAGTGTGTCGCGAGTGCAGGGGGTGGCCTCGCCCCCTGGCAGTCCCCCCTGCCCCCTGGTCGCCGTGGGGAACACACACAGCCCCAGGGCAGTCGTGGGAGGGGAGCGCCGGGTCCCCCCTCACTTGTCCTGTGGGGACTTCCGCTCAGTTTCCCACTGGAACAGCGGGAACAGGACGGGTCACGTCCTGGGTCGGACGAGAAGCTTGAATGGAGGAACGGGACCGGAGTGCCTTCGCAGTGCCGAGCCCTGGGCGACTTGCGAGGAGGTGACGGCAGTAGTCCTTGCAGGAGGACGGGGTGGCCTGGTGGCCAGGCGGGTCACAAGCGATGCCACGAGCAGGCACCGACTGCTCTTCTGTGTCCCCACCCCGTCCCACAGACATTGGCTGCGGCCAGTGCTGTGGGCCACAGCTCCTGCCCCCGGGGGTGGCCCGTGGCCTACGGTGTGGGGAACACGAGGGAGATTTGTTTCTCCAAAGAATGGATTTTCTATACATTTAGGAAGACAGAACGGCACGCAGAGGCTTTTGAAAGAAGCCGTTCGATGAAATGGTTGATTTATTCCGCACATGACGATCTGCGGGTTCGGGGGAGCAGGCTTCGCAGCAGTGTGGGGAGTGGACTGGGTTTGAAGAGAGGGTGTCCTTGTCTGGAGGTGGTGGGGTAAAGGGGAGAGAGCGTTCTGATAAGACCTCACTCCTGTTCCTGGTGTGTGCCGCGTGCCTGTGGAGGAGGGGGACAGGCCGTGGCACCTCCAGACAACTCTGAGCCTCCGGTGGATTCCTCACTGGCTCCTCACTGTCCTGCCCATTTGGCCAGGCAGACGCCCCCAGCAGGTGACAGGGAAGTGTGTCTAGTGCAAGGTAAACTGACTTAGTTCGGATGGAGGCTGCGGGGGGCTTTTCTCCCCATTGTAACTGCCTGGGCAGGGGGTCAGAGATGGCCAAGGGCGTGGCCTTGTGCTGAAGCTGATGAGGAAAGCAGGTACTACCGGCTCGGGGAAGGGGTCCCAGTGAGGGAGAGCAGGTGCAGAGGCCCACGCAGGCGGGGAGTGCAGTGAGGTGTCTGGCAGGTCCCCAGACACGGAGTGGCCTCGCCTGCAGGTGAGCATGTCTCGCCAAGGACTGGGCACCCTCCAGGTCCCCTTCCAGTGGAGTGGAGCGTCTCGAGGATGGCGTAGTATGTGTGGTGAAGACCAATAATGGGCTGTTAGGAGCGGCAGGTACTCAGGCCTCGGGGGATCTGAGGTCTGGCTGGAAATTCAGGGCCCTGTGAGAGTCCGTGGGCGGGGCTGGGGCTGGTGGGGGAGTGAAAGCCCCAGCTGCCTGGACGCGGAGACTTGATCCTGTGGTCGCTGAGCGCTGGCAGGGTACGTGGCAGGGACGATGTGCGCGGAGCCGGCCGTGAGGGTCAGCGTCGTGGCGGCCCGGTGCAGGGGCAGTCGTGAGGCCTCGCTTGCGCTGGGCGTTGGGGCCGAGACCCTGGCTCTTCGGAACCCGGGCGGCGTTTGGGGCACGGAGGCCCCGCAAGGCTGACGGCCCTTCCGACCGGCACGTGCTGCCTTAGACTCGGGACAGCGACTAGAGCGGCCGTCGCCAGCGGGCTGAGGTCAGACTGTCCTGCGGCACGGCAGCCCCAGCCTCGCACACCCGGAACTCTGGGAAGGGACGTCTCGGGGGAGCAAGTGGGCAGCGGCACAGATGCGGCTGCAGTCGCCAGCAGCACCTGGAGACGAGACTGCCCGTCCACCCACCCTACAAGTAACAAACACACTCAGCGAGGACGGTCTGAGACACAGAACGCCGGCGCGTGCCACCCTACGAGGCAGTCCACTGCCACGTGCGAGCGCTTCGCTCACCTCCCGCTTCTGGCCGGCTCGGCACTCGCTGCGACCCAGCTCCTGGGCTGTTGGTCCTTGTCTTACGCGCTCCTTCCGGGCAGTCGGGTGCTTTCACTCTGAGTGCGAATGGAAGTGTGTCATGGAAATTCGCAGTAAACAGTGAGGCCCGTGCTGCAAGCTGGGGAGAGGC
>NW_011888938.1:1333952-1336489 GCF_000151845.1 Pteropus vampyrus
GCCGCCATCCGGGTCGCCGCCCTGGACTGCGCGGAGGAGAGGAACCGCGAGGTGTGCAGCGCCTACGACATCCACTTCTACCCCAGCTTCCGGGTGAGCCGGCCGCTCGGGGCTCCTTCCTCCGCACAGGGCCTCCGCCTGCAGCTTCAGGGCTCCTTCCTGAAACGTGGCGGGAGCTCCTGTTTGCGGGGGTCGCCTCCGTCCGCGTTCCTGTGGGAGGTCTGCGCCCCACGTGCAGGGGGCGGGGGCGGTCGGGGCTGCGGTTAGAGCCGCGCCCTTGGCCTCCTGCGCCGCACCTGCTGCTCTGCCCGGTGCCCGCGCCGCCCGTGCGTGGCCCCGCGGACGGCTTCGTCTCCGCTTCTTCCACTGAGGGTGGAGGGTAAACCGCAACCTGGAGGTGAAGAGGCGCATGCTCCGCCCGCGATGGGCGCGCGTGGTTGCGGTGACACGTGTGCGCAGGAGCGCATCGCCGTGACACACGGCTCAAGGAAAGGGGACCCCTTCGCTCTCAGCCCTGCAGCCGGCGCGCTGTGCGGCGCAGTGTCCCCTCGTCCTATCCCGCTGCGCGGAGCCGGGTGTTGACTGTCCTTGCTGCAGCCGTGCACCTGTGGCTTGGACAGACCGCGCTCGCTGGCCAGCCTGCTGCCCCGCCCCTTCTGGGGAGTCCTGTTACTATCCTCTTGCTTGTGGGGTGTGATGGCGCCCGTGCACCCCGTTTTGTTTGTGCTCAACTTACACACAGGGCACCGTGCTACATGGAAGCACTGGCCGCCTCTCTCACTCGGAAGAGTGGCTGCCGCTGACAGTCACCCGCTGTGCAGCAGCAGCACGGTTCGCTGTCCCCTCCATTGTTGGCACTGGCTGTTGAGGCTTGGGCTGCTGCGAAGACGCTGGTCCGTGTCCCTGTTGTAGGTGGCAGGAGCCCCTGTGGGCACGGGCCTGGAGTGCAGTCGCTGCGGGGAAGTACACGGACACATTGCCGGCTGACAGCGACCCCGCCTGCCGTGTTTGTGGGCCCTGGGTCACCCCGCCTGTGACGCGTCTACCCGCGTCATTTGCCCATTTCCTCTGGGTTGTCCGTTTCCTGCTGATTCGCGGAAGTGCTTTGTATGTCCACGGTGCTACGCTACTTTCAGTCGCGAGTGTTGGTGATACTTCACCCTATTGTAGCTGTCTTTCCTGTTTTTTTTTTTTTTCACGAAGAAGGCTTTTATTTTAATAGCAAATCTTTTTTTCTGCTCAGAGATACTCAGTTGTGTCTGTCACCCTTTCCAGAGCTCCTTCATGCTGTTAGAGGTCATTGGGACACCCACTTAACACCAGGGCCCAGGAACGTGCCGTCCTCCTGGTTCTAGCCCTGTTGGGTCAGAACATGGACGTCACAGAATTCTGGTGGGCCCTAACCACTCACGCCTCAGTCTGGCAGGGAACGCAGCCCACAGACGCACAGAACCAGTGGTTATCAGTTTTCGTAAATCTTCTGGAGGGAGTTGGCTGGAGCTGGGCGGTTAAGATGATGGTCATTTTGTTTCTTAAGGGTTCAACATTGACAAACACCAGGCAAGGCTGTTTCTTATTTGTTCTGTGTTTTTCCTCGCAGTATTTTAAAGCGTTTACAAAGGACTTTACAACTGGAGAAAACTTTAAAGGTAAGGACTTAAGCACTATATCTCGCTATCGTAGATTCACTTCAAGCCCATCAAAGTAAAAATGGCTTCGGGAGACTAGAAAACTCAGTGGCGGGCTGTCCCCGCCCCTCCGTGCACGTGGGCGTGCCCTGTGCTGCCTGCCTGTCTTCCCTTGAGAGCTCGGGAGCCCAGCCTCGGCAGGCAGTTTTTATTTCGTGCTCCACCTTCCTTGGCAAATGTGGTGGTGTCAGTTCTTTTTATAAAGTAAACTTTTTTATTGAAGTACACACCTGAGGCATTTTTGTGATGAGCCCGCCTGCTAGCCAGTGCCCAGATCAGGCCCCAGAAAATGACCAGCCAGCCCCAGGTGACGGCATTCTACGTCAGGGGCTGTCCTGCCTGTTCAGAGCCTGGTGCGGGTGTTGATGGGCATGTCTGGTCTGTCCCCGTGGCGTGCGTGCAAGATTCGTCTGCTGCCCATTTGTCCCCACATTTGTCGTCATGTCGTCTCCTACCGTGTGAGTCCACTGGCATCCGTACTGTGCACTGCTGGGCCCTGGGGCGGGACAGGTGCTCAGCGTGGTGCTCAGCGTGGCAGACACCGCCGTGGTGGTGGCGCGCTTCCCCACAGGGCCCGACAGAGAGCTGCAGACGGTGAGGCGAGCCATGATTGACTTCCTGCAGAACCACACGGACAGAAACAGGCCTCCTGCCTGCCCGGCTCTGGACCCCATTCGGTACGCAGTTCTGTAAAAAAAGTGGCACGTGTCAGGGGGGATTTAATTTTGTAAAATATGGATGTGTATTAAGTGATCTGGGCACCGGTGCGTGGTGGCCAGCTCACCATTCTTGAAAACACTAAAAGCCTCTTTTTTTATCTCCTTAAAGGCCCAGTGACGTCCTTTCTCT
>NW_011888938.1:1336539-1338652 GCF_000151845.1 Pteropus vampyrus
TGGGCCCTAACCACTCACGCCTCAGTCTGGCAGGGAACGCAGCCCACAGACGCACAGAACCAGTGGTTATCAGTTTTCGTAAATCTTCTGGAGGGAGTTGGCTGGAGCTGGGCGGTTAAGATGATGGTCATTTTGTTTCTTAAGGGTTCAACATTGACAAACACCAGGCAAGGCTGTTTCTTATTTGTTCTGTGTTTTTCCTCGCAGTATTTTAAAGCGTTTACAAAGGACTTTACAACTGGAGAAAACTTTAAAGGTAAGGACTTAAGCACTATATCTCGCTATCGTAGATTCACTTCAAGCCCATCAAAGTAAAAATGGCTTCGGGAGACTAGAAAACTCAGTGGCGGGCTGTCCCCGCCCCTCCGTGCACGTGGGCGTGCCCTGTGCTGCCTGCCTGTCTTCCCTTGAGAGCTCGGGAGCCCAGCCTCGGCAGGCAGTTTTTATTTCGTGCTCCACCTTCCTTGGCAAATGTGGTGGTGTCAGTTCTTTTTATAAAGTAAACTTTTTTATTGAAGTACACACCTGAGGCATTTTTGTGATGAGCCCGCCTGCTAGCCAGTGCCCAGATCAGGCCCCAGAAAATGACCAGCCAGCCCCAGGTGACGGCATTCTACGTCAGGGGCTGTCCTGCCTGTTCAGAGCCTGGTGCGGGTGTTGATGGGCATGTCTGGTCTGTCCCCGTGGCGTGCGTGCAAGATTCGTCTGCTGCCCATTTGTCCCCACATTTGTCGTCATGTCGTCTCCTACCGTGTGAGTCCACTGGCATCCGTACTGTGCACTGCTGGGCCCTGGGGCGGGACAGGTGCTCAGCGTGGTGCTCAGCGTGGCAGACACCGCCGTGGTGGTGGCGCGCTTCCCCACAGGGCCCGACAGAGAGCTGCAGACGGTGAGGCGAGCCATGATTGACTTCCTGCAGAACCACACGGACAGAAACAGGCCTCCTGCCTGCCCGGCTCTGGACCCCATTCGGTACGCAGTTCTGTAAAAAAAGTGGCACGTGTCAGGGGGGATTTAATTTTGTAAAATATGGATGTGTATTAAGTGATCTGGGCACCGGTGCGTGGTGGCCAGCTCACCATTCTTGAAAACACTAAAAGCCTCTTTTTTTATCTCCTTAAAGGCCCAGTGACGTCCTTTCTCTCATTGACCACCATGATGGTCGTTACATGGCCATTTTATTTGAGAGCAACAGCTCCTACGTTGGACGTGAGGTACCGTGTCTCGTTCCCTCTAGTCTTACCACATGACGGGATTCAATATGGGGTGGGGACTGGATCCCTGGGCCGCTAGCGAGGCGTGCTGGTGGCTGTGTCACCCGGCGAACCCCTGGTCTACAGAGAAGGCTGTTGGAGGGTGGCGTCTCTGGGGAAGAACGGGCAGCAGGCTGGGGCACGCGGCCTGTCCCTGGGTGTGGGAGCGCACAGGGGACCCGCCTACCCAAGGTCGGTCCTTACTCTCTCTGCAGTGTTGTCAAGACTTCTTCTTCGTTATATTCTAATCTCTCAACTTTTTGCCATGTTCAAGCTTCTGTTAAACACATTTCCCTCGGAAACTGCCCTCCCGTCTTTCCACGCGTGTGGGGCTGAGGCCTCTGTCTTTGGCCAAGGCTCAGGGAGCCTGGGCGGGTAACGGGAACGCCGCGACTCCGCGCCTTCCTGGGGTCCGGAGGCAATGCCGGCTCCCGGAGCCTGTCCCTCCTCCCTGCCGTTCGTCTCCTGCCTCTGCTCATGGTCACTGAGCTCTGGGAATGAGCGGAGGTCACGGGCTCTGGCGGGCGTGCCCATGGATGCAGCCAGGGCGAAAGGCTGCGGGTGCCAGCCATCTGAACGCCACCCCGCGCCTTCCGGGTCTGGGGGTGCGGGTTTGCTGTCTTCCCCGTGGGGGGGTCGGAGGCGACACAAGCGGCAGGACCCAGAGTTCTTGTGTGACCCTTCCCCACGGGCCCAGGCTCCCTCAGCAATGTCCCCCGCCCCCCCACAGCCCTGGGCTGGGGCCGCTCCCCAGCGTGCAGGGTGTGGCCCGTGCCAGGAGGCTGCTCCACAGCCGGGGCTCGGGTGTGGTCCCCTCTACTCTAGCAAACGGGGGTCACAGTCAGCAACCGCCTGATTCA
>NW_011888938.1:1342472-1343480 GCF_000151845.1 Pteropus vampyrus
GTGGGAGCGAGAAAGGGGGACTCAGGAAAGAGGCCGTTTTCACCTGACTGGACGTGTCATCGCAGGTGGAAGCTGTACACGGCGGACCTGGAGTCAGGGCTGCACTACCTCCTGAGGGTGGAGCTGGCCGCCCACAGGTCCCTGGCTGGGGCCGAGCTGAAAACACTGAAGGATTTTGTCACTGTCCTTGCCAAGGTCTGCTGTGGGCGAGGCTTGGCCGCTGAGTGGGTGCCCAGGCCCCGGGGCTCCACAGCTCTGGGGTTGGGCTGACCTGAGCTCGATGGCTGCTCCCGTGCGCCTGCACTCTGCTGGTGCAGGCCGGTGCCCGCCGTGCCTGGCCCTGTCCTGGGCGCCGGGGACGGGGCTGCACACATTGAGCCTGGAGAGGGCGCTGGGCGGAGGGGCCGGGTTGGGCGTGGCTGGGAGGGCGGGGTCTGTGCAGGGGTTGCAGGTGGTGACCTCAGGGCCCTTGCCCAGGCCGAAGTGGGTGTGAGTGGGAACGGGGCGGTTCTGCCGCTGTCTGGCGGAGAAACTGGCAGGCTGGGCAGTGGAGTGTGGGCAGTGGGAGGAGAGCTGCAGGTCACAGCTCCCTCGGGGTGCAGCTGCGGCCACCAGCGCCGTCCAGGGCCTTTCGTGTGGATGGGCCTGGGCGGTGGGCTGGCCAGCGCGGCACCTTTAGTAGGGGGCAGGGTGGGTGGGTGGCTCCGGTGTTGGCCGACGTTCAGTTCCTGCCGAGAACTCTTAGTTCCGGGGCCGAAAACCAGGGCTCAGGGATCCGAGGTGCGGTCTTCCTGGCGCGAGACTCTTCCAGGGGGGGCAGAGCGGCGGGCTGCGGCCTCTCTGCCCTCTGACCTCTGGGCCTGGGAGCAGGGAGGGCCCTCTGCCCCGCTGCTGGCCTCGCAGCCACCAGACGGCTCCCTTGGGGGCGCAGCAATGCACTCTGAATTTCTTGTTACCATGACGCAGTGAGGAGGCTCAGTTAGTTTTAAGAGGTTTTTCTTGCCCAGT
>NW_011888938.1:1345130-1346146 GCF_000151845.1 Pteropus vampyrus
TTTTTTTTTTTTTTTAATTAAACTTTGAGTAAACGCATCTCAGTTCTACACCTAAAAATAGATAACAATGACGCGTTCAGTCAAGTGTGCAGAAGCCAGTGAGGGTCCCCGAGCCCCTGCGTCTGCCCAGGAGCTTTGTGACGTGGCCAGCCCAGGACCATCCTTGCTGGGGCGTGGCCGTGAGCCTGTCGGGAGTGCTGACGAGTTTTGACAAATGTCCCCCTGTGTAACCACTGCCCAGTCGTTTGGGACGTTTACCAACTACTTTTATTTCTAGTGACTTGATTACCTTTTATCGTTCTTTCCTTTTTCTCTGCAGATTTCTGGAATATTCCTTACCAGTCACATCAAGTGGATTGGCTGTCAAGGAAGCCGCCCGGAGTTGAGGGGTTACACGTGTTCTCTCTGGCAGCTGTTCCACATTTTGACCGTTGAAGCCGGGATGCACCCGGAAGCGCTGGCTGACACAGGTAAATGTCCCTGTGGGCCACGCGATGTTCCTGTCATGGCGCCTGCCGGGTGCCATCAGATGCCTGGCGGCAGTTCCTTTTGCTGTGTGTGAGGCAGCGTGTTCTCAGTGCCCCCGGGGTCCCCTGCCGAGCGGGGGAGGCGAGGTCTTGTCCACGTCGCCCGGTCCCCACATGGCCCTGGCGCTGGAGCTGCGTCCCTGTCCTCCCGGCTCGGGACGTGTGACCTGCAGGAACTCGGGCGCAGAGGGACACAAGTGGGCGCTGCCGGAGGCCCGTGGGCAGGTGCGCGGCTGCCCCCTGGGTGCCAGCGGGCTTCCCTGAGTCGCTGATGCGGTATTTGCGGGTCGGGGGGCCGGTGCGGCCAAGCCATCCCCTGTTCCGGCAGTCGGCCAGGATGGGGGTCTTGCCCGAAGTCACAACTAGGAAAGACCCCCGAGCTCACTCCGGTGGTGGCAGGAGTCAGGTCCTCGCTGGCTGTTGCTCAGTGTGTGTCCCGTCCTTAGCTCAAGTCACAGCAGCTGGTTTAGGACGCCCTCCTTGGTGTGA
>NW_011888938.1:1346904-1347624 GCF_000151845.1 Pteropus vampyrus
GGGACCTGCCACAGGGTGTCGGGGAAGAAAGGACATCACACGGGGGCTGCAGGGACGTGGCTGCAGCCTGTGCGGGGAGGCGGGAGCAGGGCGTCTGGAGCCCATGGGGGTGGGGAGGGCAGGCAGGGGGCTGGCAGGACGTGAGGGGGGTGCGGGGGTCATGGGTGGGTGTCAGGTCTCAGGAGGCCTCTCCATGGTCGCTCCCTCTTCCTCCCAGGCCAACTGAGTGAGGACCCCAAGTTCCCAAAGTTTCCGTGGCCCACTCCGGACCTCTGCCCGGCCTGCCACGAGGAGACGAACGGCCTGGACAGCTGGGACGAGGGCCAAGTGCTCCTGTTCCTGAGGCGGCACTACTGCGCGGGCAACCTCGTGCACACGGGCGCCGCCAACCTGGCCCCGGAGCGGGCGGGGGGCCGCGCTTCCCCCGAGAGGCCAGGGGGCCAGGGGGCCGGGAGTCTCCGCCCACCCAGCGCCCTGCCCCCCAGAGCTCGCCTGTCAGACGGGTTGCACCTCGGACTGGACAGGGAGGCGGCCGGGACCTTCCTGGGGATGGGCTTCTCCAGCCTGGACATGAGCCTCTGCGTCGTGCTCTATGTGGCCTCGTCCCTGTTTCTGATGGTCATGTTCTTCTTCTTCCGGGTCCGGTCCAGGCGGTGGAAAGTGCGACATCACCACCCGTCCGTGTAGAGCGAGCGGTGGCCTCTGGAAGCAGCCCCGCCC
>NW_011888938.1:1347674-1349327 GCF_000151845.1 Pteropus vampyrus
GAGTCCCCTAATCCCCCCAGGTGGAGGCGCACGGGCCTCGTCCACTTTAAAGATTAGGGCGGCCGAGTGTGCCGCGCCGTGCCGGGAGCGGGGAGCAGGGAGGAGGATTACGCGGCTGCGCGGCAGATGTCCCCCGCTGCCGTGGCACAGAGGGTGGGCCCGGGCCCGGGCCCAGCCGGCAGCCCGTCCCGGTGCGCGTGGGTCGGTCACGCTGGGCGCCACCTGGCCGCTCCCAGAAACACTCGGCCCAGGAGGCAGCCGGTCGGCTCGGATTGCGACAACAGGAAATGAGTGGACTCCCCGGGCTGCTGATGGACGCAGAATTTCCATCAGGCTCTGACTCAAGGGCCTGTGACTGTCCCCTTTGCGAGTAGAACCGGGACCGGCTCAGGACCGCAGCAGCACGTGAAGAGAGGGGCTGCTCTGCAGGGCCTGCTGTCGATGAGACAGATTCAGTCACAAAAGCTGCCTCCGGGTCCCCTGCTTATCTCCTTCGTGTCTCTTCACGCTGACATTTGATCTGTGTTAATCTCACGCGTCTCTCGTTTGCACCCTCGCTCCCCTGGGTCAGGCGTCTGAGCAGCCGTGGGGCCGGCCCTGGCGGTTTCCCCAGTTTGCTCAGGGTCCCTAATTAGCATGCTGCCCACAGCGGGAAGAGTCCGCTTCCTGAAACCTCGGTCCTCGCCGGCCACCGTGGCCCGTCTGTGGCTGCAGGTGCTGGAGAATGCCTCCCACAGAAGGGGTCTGCCTTCAGCAAAAGGGTCCTTCCAGCCTGTCGCCCTCCATCCCCAGGAGCCCTGGCCCCCTCGGGGAGGGTCACGTTGGGGGAGGCTGGCGGCAAGCCGCAGGCACGCCTGAAGGCCACGTTCACGCTTGGGCCTGCAGGCTCGGAACGGCCGTTGCCTGTCCCACCTCGGGGTTCTGTGAGGAGGGAAAGAGTACCCACAGGACAGGAGGTGGACCCTGGCCTGTCCTGGCCCTCTGGTCATGAGGCCTGGTCTGAGGGTGCAGCTCGTCCTCCTGGGTACCGTGTGTCCCGGGGCACGCCCCACAGCTCGACACGGGGCCGTGTTCTGGGCGTGCACACTCTGCAGTGTCACTGCAGCCAGCAGCACCGCTTGTGGCAGTAGGTGTCTGGGAAGGTGCCGTGTCCTCCCGTGTCTGCAGACGTGTGAGCCTGTCTCTCATCCGTGTCAGGCGCTCAGCCCGTTCCTGGCTACGGACGGCTCCCCGAGCCCTGTGGCTCCAGCGCCCGCAGCCTGGCTCACGCTGGCGGCCTGTTGCGTGGCACCAGCACTGCCCGTTCCCCCGCAGGGTTGGGAGACGCGCCGCAGGCCGTGCTGCAGGCCATCCGGGGCTACGTCCGCACCTTCTTCGGGTGTCGGGAGTGCGGCGAGCACTTCGAGGAGATGGCCAGAGAGTCCATGGCCGCCGTGGAGACCCCGGACCAGGCCGTGCTCTGGCTCTGGAGGAAGCACAACCTAGTGAACAGCCGCCTGGCAGGTGAGCAGGCGCCGCGCCGGGCGGGAGGCTATGGGTGGCGGGGACAGCACCCCCACGGGCGTGGTGACAGCCTGAGCTTGGTGCCACCTGCCTGCCCACGTGTGCCAGGCTCCCTGTCCCCACGGCCCCCGGGGGGCTGGCACGGCGGCT
>NW_011888938.1:1350572-1350951 GCF_000151845.1 Pteropus vampyrus
CCGGGCGGGAGGCTGTGGGTGGCGGGGACAGCACCCCCACGGGCGTGGTGACAGCCTGAGCTTGGTGCCACCTGCCTGCCCACGTGTGCCAGGCTTCCTGTCCCCACGGCCCCCGGGGGGCTGGCACGGCGGCTTTGCCCGGGAGCTGCCACAGTCATCAGCCACGCCTGGGCCTGAGCGTCCCGGCTGTCCAGGTTGCTCACTCACCTCAGGGCCTCGGGGAAGCCGATGTCATCCTTATGCCCGTGGGTGGCCCCCTGGGCCCCCGGGAAGTCTGCAGTGGAAGACTTAGAATGTAATTAATTTTCAGTAAGGAATTTTAGTGTCTTTAAAATTTGTTCTCAGACTATAAACCAGACTCCTCAAAATGGTTTTGTTT
>NW_011888938.1:1351001-1351785 GCF_000151845.1 Pteropus vampyrus
GCTTGGTGCCACCTGCCTGCCCACGTGTGCCAGGCTCCCTGTCCCCACGGCCCCCGGGGGGCTGGCACGGCGGCTTTGCCCGGGAGCTACCACAGTCATCAGCCACGCCTGGGCCTGAGCATCCCGGCTGTCCAGGTTGCTCACTCACCTCAGGGCCTCGGGGAAGCCGATGTCATCCTTGTGCCCGTGGGTGGCCCCCTGGGCCCCCGGGAAGTCTGCAGTAGGAGACTTAGAATGTAATTAATTTTCAGTAAGGAATTTTAGTGTCTTTAAAATTTGTTCTCAGACTATAAACCAGACTCCTCAAAATGGTTTTGTTTGAAACAGCTAAATAGGGCGCATATATTTTCTCAGAGTTAAATAATTCAAACTGTTCCTAAATCAGCGGCAGATTAAAATTAGGCTTAAGAATAATTCCACTGAGAAATAATTCTTAATAGAGATGAATAGAAAATGCCACTGAACTATTGGTTTTTACTTAATCCACTGTATTATAGAAACATATTACAACTAAAGCACTAAAGAAAATTGGTTTTTCTTTGCCCTCAGAGCTGACTGCTGTGGCTGCCATCACGTGGCCACGGCCCCTTTTGTGTTTGCGGGATTTGTCGGCCGCTGTCAGCTGCAGGCCAGGGCGCCCCCCCATGGCCCCGCATGTGGTGTGGTCGCGGGCATTGCGGGCATCACACCCCTCCCTCCCTCTGCGCCCTCGCCATGCTCCTGCCTCAGAGGCCCACATGGCGGCCATGAAGGCGCCAGACGCCACCCCGGCCAGGCTTGACCC
>NW_011888938.1:1355531-1357349 GCF_000151845.1 Pteropus vampyrus
CCCGGGTCACTGAATACAGCACATGTTTCGTTTTAACTTGAAGGTGGGCAGACGCACACAGGTCCCAGGGAAACACGTAGACCCTTTCGCTAAACTGCCCTTCGGCTGGTGTTGGGCGGCGTGTCTCCCCTAAGCTTTCTAAGTGGCGTGGACGGGGACGATGTTGCCGTGTGCCACCCTGCATCGTGACCTTTATGAAACCTGTTTCAAAGGCAGCGTCGGCTCTTCGAGTTCACAGTGTTGCAGATTTTAGTCACCACCACTTGAGAGACATGTCTAGACATCCGGAGGGTCAGGATTTTAGCAGGCCGTTAGCGGTCAAGGACAGGTGGTGTGCCGGGGGACGTGCATGTTGCACGCAGGTGTGAGCAGTCCCACACACCTCACGTGGTCTGCTCAGGACTGGACGCTGTCATTAGGCTTCAGGCCTGCTGTCTAAAGTTGTAAGAATTCAGGCAATGTATATGGTAGTTCGGTAATTTAAATGTATTTATTTTTAATGGAAGAATTTTGTTTAAAAAGAAACTAATTGACGTGGAAACGTCAGTGAAATTTCTTACCTGCAAGGGAAGGGAACATTTTGTATTTAAGTAAACCATAATGTGCACATTTTAAATAAAGAAATGACATTTGAAAAAAATTGTGATTTTTTAGAAGTGTGAACCAGCTCTGCAGACATGAGGTTGTCGGGCAGGCTGCAGGCAGAGCTTCCTGCCTCCTGGGGTTTGGGGACTGGACACCTGAAGCTCCAGAATTTCTCATACCGAGCCAGAGGCTTTAGGAAGACAGCCCCAGGGTCAGGCAGAAAGTGAAAGGTGGAATTAGTTAAATTATAAATGATCTTGGGGCTGATCCACACTGAGACGGTTCACACAGCACGTCAGTGGCACATGGGTAGTGACACGCAGGTGGCCAGAGGTGCCCCTGCTTCAGGACACCTCGGCACCCCCCTGCAAAGGGAGCCCCAGCCCACCCAGTTCTGGACATCGGCTTTCTGAGATGGCGCCTCTGCCACCAGGCCTGAGCGCCCTGGCCTTGTGAGGCCGCGTACCCGGGCCTTGCCCAACACCTGTTTGCTGCCTCAGGTTCTGGACCGGTTTAGCTCCTTCTCCCGCCCGCCCCACCTTGTTTTGCGGGGTCTCCAGTAGCCTTACGCATGGCCTCACAGGGAGACCTGGCTGCGGGTTCTGTGGATTCACCTCCCCAGCCAGGCTGTGCAGAGGCTGGTAGGTGGCCCCCTCTCGGGCCTTGTCCAAGGTCCTCCCGAAGAGGGCATGGACAGCCCCCCTGGTGTGCCAGCTTTCAGTGGCCAGGCAGCACACAGAGTGACCACTGGGCACCCAGGCCACCAGTCTGAGTCCGTGAGGTGCTGTTGTGGGTGTAGACTCAGCAACGGTGACCCTTGTAACAGGCCCCAGGTCCTGCAGCTCAGGTCCCTTGAGTCCCTTGAGTCCTGAGTCGGTTCTGTTGGGGCCACCCTAAGTGCCCTTCCCCCAGGCTGCCCTTGGGGGAGTGGGGGTGGGGTGTGGCCTGAAACCCGGGAAGCCGAGAGCTGGGGAGGTTGCGAGTGCGAGAAAGCCTTAGGCCAGCAGCAGCAGCAGTTGAAGGTCTCTGAGCCACACCTGGAGCCAGGGCCTGTCTGGGGGCCTGGGCTGGAGCCAACAAGGCTGGAGGGGCCACCCTACCTGGCAGCGCGACGTAGCCCTCCGGAAGGCTGCAAGCCGCAGCAGCAAGGTGGAGCACCCGCTTGCCACGAATCCCCTTGCCTTGGGGTGGCCTGGAGCTCAGGGCGGAGCTGCGCTCCTGCCTGGGAGGTGG
>NW_011888938.1:1358039-1358760 GCF_000151845.1 Pteropus vampyrus
GGTTTAGCTCCTTCTCCCGCCCGCCCCACCTTGTTTTGCGGGGTCTCCAGTAGCCTTACGCATGGCCTCACAGGGAGACCTGGCTGCGGGTTCTGCGGATTCACCTCCCCAGCCAGGCTGTGCAAAGGCTGGTAGGTGGCCCCCTCTCGGGCCTTGTCCAAGGTCCTCCCCAAGAGGGCATGGACAGCCCCTGGTGTGCCAGCTGTCAGTGGCCAGGCAGCACACAGAGTGACCACTGGGCACCCAGGCCACCAGTCTGGGTCGGTGAGGTGCTGTTGTGGGTGTAGACTCAGCAATGGTGACCCTTGTTACAGGTCCCAGGTCCTGCAGCTCAGGTCCCTTGAGTCCCTTGAGTCCTGAGTCTGTTCTGTTGGGGCCACCCTAAGTGCCCTTCCCCCAGGCTGCCCTTGGGGGAGCGGGGGTGGGGTGTGGCCTGAAACCCGGGAAGCCGAGAGCTGGGGAGGTTGCGAGTGCGGGAAAGCCTCAGGCCAGCAGCAGCAGCAGTTGAAGGTCTCTGAGCCACACCTGGAGCCAGGGCCTGTCTGGGGGCCTGGGCTGGAGCCAACGAGGCTGGAGGGGCCACCCTACCTGGCAGCCCGACGTAGCCCTCCGGAAGGCTGCAAGCAGCAGCAGCAAGGTGGAGCACCCGCTTGCCACGAATCCCCTTGCCTTGGGGTGGCCTGGAGCTCAGGGCGGAGCTGCGCTCCTGCCTGGGAGGTGG
>NW_011888938.1:1360060-1362164 GCF_000151845.1 Pteropus vampyrus
GCAGCAGCAAGGTGGAGCACCCGCTTGCCACGAATCCCCTTGCCTTGGGGTGGCCTGGAGCTCAGGGCGGAGCTGCGCTCCTGCCTGGGAGGTGGGGAGGTCGGCCGAGGGACACAGGACCTGGGGAGGTGGGAGGCGAGGAGGCGGGTCAGGGAACAGTGGGGCGGGGCGGGGACCAGGACCTGGGGAGGTGGGAGGTGGGCTGCCGCGCACACGCCTCCTTCAGCACCGCGGACAGCGCCCTGGCCCAGAGGCTCCCTGGTCCCGCCGCACTGACAGGGACGCAGGCCTTGGAGTGCTCTAAACCCGCCCTGGGGTCTCGGAGGAGGAGGAAGGGGCTCGGCCCACGCCACTCCGGCCCTCTCCCCGGCCGCCCTGGCCCAGTGGCAGCGATGCTGCTGGAAACAGAGCTCGAGCACAACGGAGATAGGCCCGGGGCCTCCGCGGCCGACGCCGTCTGCACCTTCCGCGGGACTCACGGTAGGACCCTGGCGCTCCCGGCCTCCAGCCTGAGCAGGAGGGCCCTGAGGGGAGACCCAGCAAGGGCGGCAGAGGCAGGCGAGGGGTGCCTGGGAGGAAATGGCACAGCGCATGGAGGGAGAGAGGGACAGGAAATCTGTGAGACCGCGGGCGGGCCGAGCCAGACGGGCGGCCTGGGGTCAGGCGAGGCGCCCAGCGCCTGGAGCTGCCTGGAGCTGCCTGCCGCGGTTCGGTTCGGCGGCTGGATCCGGGCCTGGACCCGTGTGCGTGTGCGTGTGCGTGTGCGGCTGGCTTGCTGCACAGCAGAGCGCGTGAGAACAGAAAGGGCCTCAAGGGAGAGGCTGGGCAGAGGGATGGAGCCGAGCGAGGGGCGCCAAGTTCCCCCAGCGACTGCACCTTCAGCTCCCGCTCGGCCCAGCCCGACTGCCCAACGGCCCCACCAGTGAGCAGCACCTGGACCCCTGGGCTGGGTCTCCCGCCTGAACCACCCTCCCCCAAGGCCATTTGATCGCCACGGACGTTGAGAGATAATGGAGGCATTGTTGGTGGGCCGGCCAGATGCCCAGCGCGTGGGGCCGCCGCAGCCTCCACCCGCTGCCCGCCCGTCCCTTCCCAGTCCGATCGCACATGGCCCCTCTCCGGCAGGCCTCCGCAGCAGCTGACACTCAGCACTCAGCACCCACTGGCTCCCGGCTCGTGCTCCCATGCCCTGTCCTTTGGGTGACGAGTGTGCAACAAGGTGAAAGGCTGCATGGGCCTTTGCTCAAAACTAAGCCAGGCTCGGAAGCCAGGAGGAGGAGGAGGCGGGAGAAGGCGGGCATAACCGTGGGACTCCCGGCTGGAGGGACCTGCCAGGCTCCAGCACTTCCTGGGGGGGGGGTCCCTGCTCTCTCTGTGCCCCACACTGCTGTGTCCTGGCTGTGGGTAACTGTAGGGGGCTGGCGCTGGCCTGTGGCCAGGCGTGATGTGCCCTCTGGGCAGGAGCAGCTACACTGGGGTAGGTGCGTCTCTACACGCAAGGATGGCTGGGTTCCTGCAGGTTCCCTGTTCTGATTGGGGCGGGATGTTGGAAAATCAGGCGCGGGGGTCGTGTTCTGTGCAAGCTAGGGTGCTGGTTGGGGCAGGAGAGTAGGTCCTGGCTTCCCCAGCTCTGTCCCTCCTGACCCGGAGTCTGGGCTGTTGTGTGGGCGGAGGACACTGGCTTTCTCTCCCTAGGATGGCCCTCCTTCCCTGCGCCCTGCCCACTCAGAGGGCAAGTTCCATGGGTGGCGTCCAGGAGCTGGTCAGGCTGGGAGGTCTGAGGCTGCCAACGGCTCCTGGTCGCTTTGCTCTTAGCCCTTGGGTGCCACACTTGCCATCTCTGGGTCTTGGGTGGGTGGCGTTTGTGCCGACCAGACGTCACCACATCTCCCAGCTCTATCTCTTGAGCAGAGCCTCAGCAGCGAAGGACCCAGCTCCCTCCCCGGCCCTCCTCCCAGGACCCACAGCCTACCCGGGCGCGCTCGCTCCAGTCCAGGCCTCAGCCCGCGCTGGGGACGCGGAGGCAGGGAGCTGCGGGGCCCTGGCCGGCGCCCGCGGGCAGCCCTGGCCCGGTTCCTCCTCTGCCGGTTCCCGCCAAGGCGCG
>NW_011888938.1:1362218-1365859 GCF_000151845.1 Pteropus vampyrus
CGGCGGCGGGACCCATGGAGGCGCGCGGGGAGCTGGGCTCGGGCCGGGCGTCCGCGGGCGGCGACCTGCTGCTGGCGCTGCTGGCGCGGAGGGAGGACTTGCGCCGAGGTGGGTGCTGGGGATGAGCGGCTGCACCAGGGAGGGCGCACCACTGGGAGACCCGGAGGTCCTCGCTCCTGTCCGGGCCTGGCCTCGGGACCCGTGGGCCCCGGGCGGGGGTGGGTGCGAGAGCCCCAGCACGTCCCGCCTGGGCACCCCAACACCAAGTTTGCGTGGGGCTTTGAGCTGTGATGTCGGGTCTGTGGTGGTGGCGGCGCCAGGCAGGCCAGGAGCTCTCGGAGTCCCAGGGCTTGTCAGGAACCCGCTCTTTGACCCGAAGAGTATGCAGAGAGCACCGTGGGGCCCAGTGACCACAGGGCAGGAGGGTGTCCAAGAGGACAGCCCCCGTCCAGACCCTCCCTACACTCCGCGGAGGAGCTGGGTACAGGGGCCGGGGTGGAGCTGCACCTCATCGGTATTTCACCCCTAGTCGGGGCCCGGGGAGTCTGCGCCCACACCGCCTGCTCCGTCGGCTCGCTCTGGGCTGGTCCTCGGGACCCTTCCACCGGAAAGCCCCCAACTTTCTGGGAGCGCCAGTCTCACCCCCGTACTTTGGCGCCCAGAGAATCAGGACCATTCCCCGCGGGCTTCTGGGCTGGCGGGACCGCGGGACGGAGACCGAGGTGGCCTGGGGCGGCGGGGACGGGCAGGAACCGAGCAGGCGGGAAAGAGGTTACGTCTGGGCTCTGGGGTCTCATCCTCCCCTACTTATTTATTTATTTTCCGACGGTTCCTGGGAGGGGTTGGCCGCAGGGGCTGTGAGGAAGGGGTGGGCGGGCGGAGGGAGAGGGAGGGAGGGGAGGCGGGCTCGCAGCCTACGGCTCAGGAGAGCTGGCCGGGAGCGCGCGGGCGGGCGGAAGGCTCTCCTGGGCCCCGCCAGCACGGAGGGTAGGAGACCCGCCGAGGCCGGAGTCGCCATGCAGCGTAAGGCCCAGAACGCCGGGGTTTCGCGGGGAGCACGAGGCGCGCGCGGGGCCGGCTTTTGCCCGACGCGGGCTCCGAGGGGCGGCGGGGCCGAGGCGCTGTCCGGGCCGCGGTGCTGAATCCGCGCAGCGAGGGCGCGTCCAGCCTTCAGCTCCACGCGGGTGTCCTCGCCGCCGCGGTGGGCCTGGGGGCGCCCAGGGATCTCCAGGCCCCGCACCTGGGACCGCGATTTTGCCCGATGCGGGACCGCGTCCTTCGCGGGTTTCCCGCTGTTGCGGGAGGGAGGTCGATCCGAGGGAGATCTTTCTCTGGTGCTCCCACCGCCTGCTGGGGGCCCTGGAGCTGGAGGGGTCCGGGACCGCGAGGTGAGCGTGGCGAGGTGGGTGCAATATTTGTGCAGGTTCCAGCTCTTGTGCGTTGCCCTTTTCTCCACAGGAGACTTCTCCTGAATTAACAGGGCGTCCTCACCCCGTGAGCACTCTGAAAAGCCCCTCATGGCCCCCGAGTTTCCCCAGCTTTTCCCCAGCCCGGTTTCCCCTGAGGCCGCAGTCCCAGGGGCACAACCCGGTGTTGGAGTAACTAGGACTCGTGGGAGGGCAAAGTGCCTACTGTGCACTCGGGCACCCGCACTTGAGGATGAGGACAGCGAATCCCTTTGCCCAGCCCACTCACAAGTACCCCCGCGGTCCCCTGAAGACAGGGAAGGCAGGGGATTTTACCTTGGTGGCCTGCAGACAAGGCCATGGTGCTGGGCGGCCACTCGTGCAAGGAGTCTCTTTCTCACCACCGGGATGCTTAATCGTGTCAAGTAATGAGGGCAAGTGGGCGGCGGGCGCCTCACGAGCCACATGTGCCCCCAGGGGATGGTCAGGGCGCCTCTTCCAGCCCGGCTCCAAGAGGGCTCCTGAGATGGGGTTTTCACCACGCCGGACGCGCCGCCCTCCCTGTGCACTGGGGCCGTTTCGCAGTTGACGACATCTGGCCTAATGCGACGGCCGGGGCCCCCTCTTACTCACGGGCGCGTTTCTCAGCCTGTTTCGGTTTTCCTGCATTTTAGCTGCAGGCTGGGCTGTGGGCTCCGGGGCCATGCGCTCCCTACACTTGGGGAAGAGAACGTGCGGGAAGGGGGCCTGGGGGCTGGGACGGGAGGGCGACTTCCATCCTTCCCGCGCGGGCAGCGCCCGTGACCGCAGCGGCTTCTCGCCTTGCAGAGATCCCGCTGTGCGCGGGCTGCGACCAGCACATCCTGGACCGCTTCATCCTCAAGGCCCTGGACCGCCACTGGCACAGCAAGTGCCTCAAGTGCAGCGACTGCCACACGCCGCTGGCCGAGCGCTGCTTCAGCCGCGGGGAGAGCGTGTACTGCAAGGAGGACTTCTTCAAGTGAGCCTGGCGGGGCGGGGCGGGGCGGGCGTCGCCATCTGTCCCCGGAAAGGAGGCCGGGATGGCCACCCTGAGGGACCCCGGTTCCCCACAATAACCAAGCCAGGAGCCCGGGAAGCCTCCATCTCCAGACCCCCTCCTGTCACCCAGGCAGGGCGCCCTGGGGCCTCTCCATGGGCGGCTGGGCCTCGCTAACACATCAACAATTTTTTTTCTTTTTAGGTCATTAATTTTGTAAACTGTGGAAGCAGTCGATAAAAAAATAACCCCAAGTGTGTAGGACTCTGTTGGGGTCACTCCCTCTTAGTTCCGGTCTTGTTTTTGTCCTTAATGCCGGTGGGGGCGCCTGCGGGCATAGGTCTCGGGTCTAAGGGATTCACCTTCCCCGCGCCCCAGAGGCTTCGCTCCCGGAACCGCCCTGCGCCGGCCGAGCCTGAGGCTCTTCCACCCGCTCCGGGCGCAGGAGCGGCCGGCGCGCCTCGCTGACGCGCCCTGTGCGTCCCGCAGGCGCTTCGGGACCAAGTGCGCCGCGTGCCAGCTGGGCATCCCGCCCACGCAGGTGGTGCGCCGCGCCCAGGACTTCGTGTACCACCTGCACTGCTTCGCCTGTGTCGTGTGCAAGCGGCAGCTGGCCACGGGCGACGAGTTCTACCTCATGGAGGACAGCCGGCTGGTGTGCAAGGCGGACTACGAGACGGCCAAGCAGCGAGGTCAGCGGGAGGGGGCGACGGTCGCCGGGCCTGGCCCTGGCGCCCTCCCTTTCTTGTCTGCAAAATGGGGCCAAGGCTGGTCCCGGCGGGGCGCGGAGGGAGCCTCGCCTCCGGCTCCCGCTCGTCCCCCGGGGCTGGAGGTGTCCCCACCCCCGCCCGCCTGCCAAGGAGCCGGGAGGGAACAATGAACAGACCCGCCTCGGCGAAGCGGGGTCGGAGGGCTTAGCCGCCGCCTTCTCGGGAGCGGGAGCGGGAGCGGGCGCGCGGGGAGCCTGGTCTGAATGATGCGAATTATCACTCCCTAGTCGGGATTATCTCCCTAAATCCCTGACCGTGAATATCCTGCCCTACCCGAACCCTGAGAACAAAGAGCGGGGTGCTTGCGGGTGGGGAGCTGAGGCCGCAGGCCGCCGGGGCCCAGAGGCCCCCACCTCGTTTCCTCCATTGCTCCCGGCGCCCGCGTCCTGCGAAGCCTCCGGCCCCAAGGCCACGGCGGGCGGTCGCTGCCGAGTCGGCATCGGCATC
>NW_011888938.1:1366683-1367038 GCF_000151845.1 Pteropus vampyrus
CCCTGCCTGGGGACAGAAGCCCTGTGGCCTGGCCTGTCCAGGGGGCTTTCTCGCGGGGGCAGGGTCCAGACCTGCTCTCTGGCTCCTGGCCCTCGTCGTGATGTTTAGGAAGTCGGGCCACTCGGTGCTGGGAGGGGCCCTCTGTGGGATGCAATTATCTCCTCCCCGCCAAGGGACCCCTACCTCTTCACGCCCATCCTCAGAGAGTGCAGCGACTCTCTCTGGCTGTGTCGTGACCCTGGGCAACCGTTCCAGCCTCTCTGGGCCTCAAGTAACTTGTCTGCAAACTGCGGACGGGTGGTAGGTATCTGTGCTGCCCTGTCCACGGCAGCCTTGGCGATCGTCCTGGAACCCT
>NW_011888938.1:1367964-1370687 GCF_000151845.1 Pteropus vampyrus
TTTGTGGACCCTGGTCCCCCAGCCCCGAGCCCTGTGACTTGGCCACTCAGGACTACTGCTCTTCCCTGCCTGGGGACAGAAGCCCTGTGGCCTGGCCTGTCCAGGGGGCTTTCTCGCGGGGGCAGGGTCCAGACCTGCTCTCTGGCTCCTGGCCCTCGGCGTGATGTTTAGGAAGTCGGGCCACTCGGTGCTGGGAGGGTCCCTCTGTGGGATGCAATTATCTCCTCCCCGCCAAGGGACCCCTACCTCTTCACGCCCATCCTCAGAGAGTGCAGCGACTCTCTCTGGCTGCGTCGTGACCCTAGGCAACCGTTCCAGCCTCTCTGGGCCTCAAGTAACTTGTCCGCAAACTGGGGACGGGTGGTAGGTATCTGTGCTGCCCTGTCCACGGCAGCCTTGGCGATCGTCCTGGAACCCTGTGCCCTGGCTGGGCCGTTCCTGACCCCGTACCACCGGGGGACCCCTCATTCCTTAGATTCTGGGTGGGACTGAGCTGCACTAATGCAGGGGTGAGGAGCCGGGACAGAGGGCAGTGGTGATTTCTGAGAGCAGAAGAGACTGGGGCCGGCCTGTCATGTGGCATGGGCAGGTCCCCCCTGCAGGAGGGGTGCTGAGGGGTCAGAGGTGGCGGAGGGTGGGCACTGAGCAGCGCCCTCTGCTTCCACTGCAGAAGACCCGCCCATGGCCGAGCTGGGCCCTGCTAACGGCCTTTATGGCAGCCTGGGGGAGCCCACTGCGCCCTTGGGCCGGCCCACGGGAGCCCCAGGCACCTTCCCACTGGAGCATGGAGGCCTGGCCCGCCCGGAGCAGTACCGCGAGCTGCGCCCCAGCAGCCCCTACGGTGTCCCCCCATCGCCGGCCGCCCTGCAGAGCCTCCCAGGCCCCCAGCCCCTCCTCTCCAGCTTGGTGTACCCAGAGGCTGGCTTGGGCCTCATCCCCTCGGGGGCCCCAGGTGGGCCCCCGCCCATGAGGGTGCTGGCAGGCAACGGACCCAGCTCCGACCTGTCTACGGGGAGCAGCGGGGGCTACCCCGACTTTCCTGCGAGCCCCGCCTCCTGGCTGGACGAGGTGGACCACGCTCAGTTCTGACGGAGGCCACAACCCCACTGAGCTCCTGACTCAACGGGCCCGGCCAGCAGCGCAGCCTGTGCTCTGTGCTAGGAGCCAGGCTCTCCTCCCTTCCCCAAGCCCTGGACTTCCGTGAGAAGCAGGTGCCACCAGCGGGGGACAGGAAGAGGACGTCGAGGGAGGGCTTGTTTCTGTGGAGTGCCCAACCCTGCGGCCCCCAGCCTTGGGGCCGGGACGGTCCATGTCTGCTCTTCCTCCTGCACAGGGCTGGCCCACCTGGTGGCCGCCGGCAGGCCTTGTTTTGTAAGCCAATTTCTCCCTTTACCGACCAGTTAAACTGAGGGCTTGCTGCTCATCCTAGACATGAAATGTCACCCCGCCTAGGCCAGGCCTTCGCTTCCGGGCTTCTCCCCAGCCCGGCCCGGCAGGGTCCTCAGGCTGGAAGCTGCTTTAACTTCCACAATTAAACCATGAGGCTCATCGCTCCCTCAGCTCGCAGGCCCCATCTGTCGCGTTGTGCAGTGCCCCGGCCCCACTTTAGGTCAGAGACGGGCCTCGTTTGTCCAGGCAGAAGGCAGTGCGGAGCGGGGAGGGCGGGGGGAGGGGGGTCACGCCTGCGTCCTTTCTGGTCCCTCTGGGGGGCCGCCAACCCCCACCTTCCTCAGGAGCCTCCTCCTGGCCCCTGGGGCGGCTGGCTCTAGATCTTTCTCTATCTTGACTCCACTAGCCTGCAGAGTCCACAGAACTCCCCGGGGGCCCCTTCCGTCCAGAGCACCCTTTCCTGCCCACAGGGAGCTCCCTCCCAGCACAGACAAAGTGTTCCTCCCCTCCCCCAGTCACCGCAGCCCCCGGCCTCGGCCAGGCTCCGCCCAGCCCACCCATTTCCGTTGCCAAACAGCCCCCGGCCCTCCCTCCCCAGCCACCTCTTATTGGTCGAAGGTTGGATTAGGACTGGAGGCGGCTGGGGCAGGGGCTCCCGCCTCCTCCGTCAGACAAAGGCTGTGGCCGCGTGTGAGTCCCAGTAATTCCTGCAAACCTGTGTCCCAAACTGCTTGTTGGTTCTATGAGCGTCCGGTGTCTTTTATTTATTATCCTCTGACCATGGGCCCTTTCCCAGACTTCAATAAATTTCTCAGTTGCAGTGGCTGGAAGGTCCGTGTCTTTAGTGAGGCTCGGGGTTCAGGCAGAGTTGGGCACCGGCAGAGCAGGGACTTGGGGTGGGGACGGTTCTTTGAAAGCTGTGTTGGAGCAGCTGCTGGCTCCTCGCCAGGGATGGCACCTGGTGTGAATTGGGGCCCTTTTGTCCCTGGATCTTGGCCAAACTTCAGAGCCTGGAACATGGAGGAGCATACTGTCCCTCCGTGGGGGGAGGGGCTGGGCCCTCCGCACTGTCTCTGGGAGAGGCAGGGGCTGGGGTGGCCAGGGAAATGACAGCACAGCTCACAGCTTGGAGCTGGCACCAGCCCGGGTGCGGGTGGGCTGCTGGAGTTGGCTGGCCACGGTCATGGGGGTCTCAAACTTGGATTCCAATCCCAGCCATCTGCTAACTTGCTGTGTGACCCTGAGTAAGCGACCTGAGCCCCCTCTGAGCCCCCTTTCCTCCTGTTGGAGACAGTGGTGACAGCCCCCTGGAAGGGGGAACATATGAGTCCATG
>NW_011888938.1:1372327-1376995 GCF_000151845.1 Pteropus vampyrus
GGCAACGCGATAAATCAGTAGGTTTTCAAAGGAATCAGCCCGAGGCTGAATCCCAGGGGCTGTAACGATCAATTCTTTTAAGCCCATAATTGTTCAAATTACTCTGAGCAACATAAAACATTAATTTTAAGAAATTTAATAGAAAAAAAGCTCTTTAAATCCGCAACGAGATAAATGGCACCCAGCATTGCGACCTTTTCGGTACCTCGGTGACATTGAATAATCTGAAAGTTATTTACATTTTCATTCTTCGTGGGGAACGTTGACAAGCTTTTGGCGGCGGCGAGGTGTGTGGTGCACGAGCGCCCCCTCCCCCCTAATTAATGGGGACGCTGCGACTTCATAAGCAGAATTTTCATCCGCCTGCTGGGCGACCTGCAGTGACGGCTCCCATCCCTCCTGGAGCTGATGCAATGAGGTTCATTTTTTACCATAAAAATATTCCCTCCTGGCTCTAAAACATCGCTATGAGACTGCCAGCGGCTGTCAGGGGGCGTCACACAGAGGGGGTGCAAGGCCAAACCTGGGAGAAAGCCATGGACTGCGCAGACCCGCGTCGGCAATGCGGGTGTGTGATGGGCGCGTGGGTGTGCTGCAGCGGCTGTGGCGGTCAACCCTGAGGGACGGCCACCGGCCCCCAGACGTGCACAGCGCTCAAACCCTCCTTTCCTGCAGGGCGAGACGGCTCAGCCCGGCTGCTAGATGCCAGTAGGACAGTCCAGCCACCGACGCATGCGGAGCTGGGGCTAGGCTGGCTCCTGGGCCGGTGACAGGCAGCTCGGGGATGCCCTGGGCGCCCTGCCGAGTTCTGCCGGTCTGTCATTAAGGACCTGGCATAGCCCGGCGCCAGAACAGGGCCAGGGGGAAGCTGACCAGGCTGGTCGCTCCCTGCCGCTGTTTGGCCTTGGGCAAGTCGCTCAGCCTCTCTGAGCCTGCACAGAGCAGCGAGCACCACCTCCTCTCCAGGGTTCTGTAGCTTCCCAAGGGAAAGCTGGGGACAGGCGCAGATGATGTGCTTGGCAAACCTGGGGCAGGGCCAAAACCATCCTCCTCAGGTTCCGAGGGCAAATCCCAGTGACCCAGAGCGAGGAGAACCCGCCAGGCCTGCGTGTGGGCCAGACCCAGAACTCGGGGCCCTGCGCTGGCACACGTGCGGGCATGCTCACGCTCACCTGCCCTCCACACGTTACACACGCGCACACTCCCTGCCCATGCCTCCGCGGTCCAGGGCACATGAATACCTGGTGGCCGCTGAGGGTCCTCATTGGGGGACCATTTTTTTGTTGTAACAGAGGCCGAAATGTCCCTCGGCCTCTTGGCCCGGGTCGGGTTAACTTGGACTTGCCCCGAGGCAGGGGGCTGGACAGGCCGAGCCCAGGATGCCCTTCCTGACTCACAGGGAACTGCCCTGTGCCAGGTCCCGGGGGCACCGTGTCCTCGTGCCTCTGCAGGGAACGCTTCCAAGTGCAGGAACCCCGACGGGGTCAGAGGTGGCAGGTCCGATAGGAAATCGCAGGAGCAGCAGCATCAGTGTGGGCCCAGGGGCCCTGGGGGAGGACCCCCCCACCACGTCGCGGAGTCGGGGTCCCACCCACACTGAGTGCTGCCCTCTCCCTGGAGAGGTGGGTCCCCGGGAGCCGCTCTGCCTCACCTCTCCTGGGATACCCCAGCTCAGCTCGCCTCCCCCTCCGGTCCGGCACACAGGCCTGCAGAGCTGCTGGCCCTGACCGGAGGGATGGCACACCTGTGCTCCGTGTCCCTGGTCCCGGCCTGCCGGGGCGGGCAGCTGGCAGCAGAGGGAGCCTCTCCGGCTGAGTACAGCTGGCCTGGTGGTGTCATCTGCAAGCAAGTGACAGGAATGGGTGTTGACCACTCATGGCCCCCTCCCAGGAAAGGCCCTGAGTCTGGACAGGAAGGTGGGGGACCCCAGCCCTGGGCAGAGTCGCCTGGCACAGCAGGGACCTGCACTCCTTGTCACCAGGACCCGCTGGTCTGACGCCTGGTGGTCACTTACAAAGTGAGTTTGTCCTGTCCCCTGGTTGAAAGCTTTACAGGAGGCCCCGGGCCATGGCCCCCAGCCGGGCCCACCCTGACCATCAGCCTTGTCTGACCTCCAGAAAGGTCGGAGGTCGGGGCCTGTGATGCTCCAGACTGAGGCCATGACACACACCCTTGTCATCTGCCACTCCCATGTTCTTTCTTTGCTTGAGGAACAATGCTGGCTGCAGACAGGACAGCCGGGATTGGGGGCGGCCCCCGCGGGGTCTGCACTCGCCGCGGCCTCCCTCCCGGGCAGAGGAGGCGGGCCGGCCAGCAGCCACCAGCTCCGAGCTTCAGGACCGGAGCCCGGGCAACGGCAGGCGGGGGGAAGAGAAGGGTGGCGGAAAGGGAGCTGGACCCCTGAGCGCCCAGCGGCCTCGTGAGGCACCTCACATGGCATTTAGTTTTCCCCAAAACCAGAAGCCGGTGTGGCCAGGCTCCTTGGGACGGTCCCCAGCTCGCAGGGGGTGCCTCAAGGCCTTCCGGAAGGTTCCTTTTTTGGCTGTGTCAGTCCTCAGTTGGAGGTGTCTCCATAGTTTATACCCAAGACCTCTAGCGGGCGGGCCTTGCCTTGTGGGTGGCGGATGGGGGATGGGGGCAGCTCCTCTCTCCCTGACAAATGCTTCCTTCAGGGCTCCAGCTAATCTTTAGAATGACAAGGTTTAAAATTTAATTAGCAAGTTCCTCTTATGCAAACTCTCCTCATTAAACTAAGTGTCCTATTAGTTAAAATGAAGCCGTGGGGCGGGGTCTGAGAGGGGCTGAGGTGGCGATGGCTCAGGAGGCAGGGAGTTTTATGGCGGCCTTGGCAGCTGCGAGTTGGCTCATAACTTAGGTGGGCGGTGCTCTCCCCCAGTCCTTCAGGTGACATGGGGCCTCAGACCCGAGGGAGGGGCTGGGCTGGCGGGCCCAAGGCTGTCAGGGGCTGAAATATGCCGCCTGGGACACCAGCGCCCAGAGAGACCACGTCACTGTTGGGAGAGTGGCTGCCGGGTGCAGCCTCCACCCCGCCAGGGCCCCTGCGTCCTGTGGTCCTGGGGGGCCCTGCCCCGTTCCATCTCCCAGGGTCTGGGGCTGCCTGGTCAGTGCCACAAGAAGGGGGCGGCCACCGTGCGTGGCTTGTCCTTCTGTCACAAAAGTAATACATAATCCTGTGGAAATCCGGAACACACGGACCCCCCAGACTTGCGCTCAGCTCCCCCGCGGATCGCCATCGGGGCGTCCCTGCTCCCCACGAGCCGCTGTGCGCGTACCTCTCGCCAGGCTGCGCTCCACGCAGCCGCGCCGTGACCTGCCCCCTCTTCGCTTTACTGTCACACCGTGACCACGTCCTGGACCACCGAGTGTCCCCCGCGAGACGCGTCCCGCTGCTGGCCTTCGCTCAGGCCTGGCTGGCCGTTTCTGCCGGGCTCCTGAGCGTGTCAGCTCCGGGTCCCACCTGCCGGGAACGGGGCAGCTCACCGGGCTGTCGGGCCACCTGGTCACGGCCTGCCCGCCCCCACACCCTGGGGTCAGTCCAGAGGCGCCAGCCCAGGACCCCCCGGGGAGCCTCAGCATCCTCCACCAAAGGGATCAACCCCGTGCAACCTTCCTCTTTCTTTCTGGAATGTTCCATGCCAAGGCCGCTCCCACTCCCTGTCCATCATCCCCACTGTTTGTGGGGCTCTGAACACGGTTTAGGGGAACCCATGGCCACCTCTGCATCTCCCTCTCCACCTGGCTCTCTCCTCCTCACCCCAGGGTTCCTGGGGGGTAGCATGGAGTTCCCCAGACTTCGGCACAGGGCCACTGCCCGCAGAGCCTCCCCGTGCTCTGCACACGTCCCTCCAATGGCATGTTTCCGTGTTGGGCTGGGGTTCTGAACCCCGACCACGTGTGAGGACCGCCTGAGAGCTAGAAAGAAGCAGTAGGGTGGCCAGGGCCCCACCGAGACCGGTGGGTCCGAGGCTGGGGCGTGGGGGTCCCAAAGGCCACCGGGTGGACTCAGAGCCATCTGCAGATCCGGGTGAAGCGGCCGGGCTGGGTGAGGACCCGCCTTTCCTCTGCTGCCTGATCCACCTGCAGGTTCCGGGGACCCTGGCTCGGGCTCCCCGCCTCCGAGGAGGCCCTGGGCCAGCCTCTGACCAGGGACACAGCCGTGAGGCCGGCCTGCACCCAGCCTGGGCCGCGTCCGCACCCCCGCGTCTGGCCGCACGGCTGGCCCATCTGGCCCTTTGTGCGTGGGCCAAGGGGGCGTGTAGGCAGGACTTCCACAGGGCCCAGGGGGGCCGGGCCAGCACCCCCCAGAGGCCTGGCCCTGCCCGCCTCCTGCCACTCTGTCCTTTACCAAACCCTCTGCGGAATTTGTCAACGGAACTGTCTGCTCCTGACTCCCCCGTCACCAGGCTCGGTTAATGGGCCAAGTCGAGGGGCAGCTGGGGCGTGGGGGGGCTGAGGAGGCCGGGGGGTGTCCTGCTGCCTCGTGCTTCCTGCTCCCAGCCAGATTTCATGTCCCCAGCATCCTGCCAGTCGCGTCAAATTCCAACTGTCCAAGCCCCCCCAGTGTGCCTGTGCCCGGCGTCACTGTCACTTCCGAAGGCCACCCACCCGGCAGTCACGGGGCCTGAGTTAAAGAGCCGGGGACAGTGG
>NW_011888938.1:1381447-1386108 GCF_000151845.1 Pteropus vampyrus
CACAGCCCACAGGACGGTCTCTGAGGCCCCAAGACCGAGACGAGGGGCTGCAGCCAGAAGCCTAGTCCTTTGTCACTATTAAAAAGAAGGGTGTCAGCACTGAGCGGCACCCCCCGGCGTGTCAGGCACCCACGGGGCCCCTGTGGCTCTGCCGTTGCATCCCTGGGCTGGGGCCAGGGTCTCGGGTTATTCTCTAGGCTCCCCAGGCCCCAGCGGCCGCGTTGTGGGTTCCTCACTGGCCGAGGGGTCAGGGCGGTGCAGACAGCCCTTCACTGGCCGCATGCAGCAGCTTCCCCGCCCTGCGTCTTAGCCCTGCACCCCACTTCCTGTCTCACCAGGTCTGGCACCTCGGCTGCCGCCCCTGCCCTCAGGGCCCCCGGCAGAGCCCGAGACCCCCGTGGGTCGGGCAGCGTGGCCCCCGCTCTGCTGCTTCCCTCACCTCGTATTTATGGCCACTTAATCTGCGCGAGCAGCCAGCCCCCAATATATCTCCAAATATTGATCAGCTTTAGGCTGATAGAAGTTCAAGCTCACGGGGTCCCGCTCTTTGACCCCCAAATAGGATATGAATCTCAATCGAATGGACTGACATTCGCACGTGGCTCCTAGCCCGGGCCGGAGGCTGCAGGAAAATCAATGAGCGCAGTAATGACTCAGGATTTATAGAACACCTGCCATTTTAATATTAGAATAAATGTTCTATTGCAGAGGGGGGGACGCAGGGGGTCTCGAGGAAAATATTTCTTAGAGAGCCTTTTCTGCCGGAAAATGATGTGCGTGGAATTTTATGAAGTCAAATTTATAGACCTCGTTCAGGCTTATAATTTAGAACTCCTTATGAGAAAGGCATTAAGTAGGGTGCTTGGCGTGGGGGGGCGGGGGCCGGACAAGCGGGTGGTCCCGGGAGCAGGGGGAGAAGCCTCTGTTAAGAACACGGGGAGGAGAGGTGGGCCCAGGGTGCCCGGGTGCCCACACAGCCGGATGAGCCCAGGCCAGGGGCCAACGGGAGAGCCGGGGTCGGGGGTGCCAAGTTACCTCCACCCCAGGCTCCCAGGAAGCAGGGGTCCCAGAGCGTCAGGGCGAGGAGCTCCTGCGGGAGTCCAGGCGCACCTCAGGCGAGGCTGGGCACCTGCACGCGTGTGCACACACCGTCGCACGTGCCGGCACACAGGCACACGGCCAGGTCCCAGGCAGAGGCAGGCCCTGTGTGCGTGGGGGCAGGGGGCCCACGAGGCCAGGTACCAGGCCTTCTCAGGTCTCAGGGACCCCAGGCCCGTCCTGTCCAGCGAGTCACCTGCACCGTCTCTGTGTCTGGTGGAGATGGCTGGGGCCACCTGCAGGCTGTCAGCTTCCCCTGAGGCTGAGTGAGTCTCTCTCCCTCTCTGGGCCTCAGTTTCCCCATCTGCAGCTGGAGAGGTCCCGAGCATGACAGTCTGAGACTCCTCGACTGCGGGCCCCGGTTCTCTGGTTCTGGAGCTCTCCCAAGGGGTCAGGTCCCGGTTTGACCCCACACGGTCCCTGCTGGGAAGCAAGCCGGTCACCATGGCTGGCCCTGGGAACCAGCTGCGGGGTGCAGGCCCCCCGGGAGGCCCGGCCTCGGGCACTGGCACTTCCTCGAGTGGGGATTAGGGCCGGAAGGTGGGATTAGCTTCTCTCCATGGGGTATCATCTTCCCCAGACAAGAGGCCCCTGGGGGACTGCCAGGTCTGGGCTCCTCACTGAGCTAGAGATTATTTTCAGGGGCGATTCGGGGGCAACCTGAGGGAGGGGCAGAGCATGGATGAGGCTCGGGGAACCCCTGGCCCCGTCCCCAGCCCCCATCCAGGACTGCCACCCTCTCTGCCTGGCTCACGGGCTGTTACTGCCTAGCTCAAGGATACCCGGCCTGGCCTGGGCGGTCCCCTCTGAACGAGGAGACCAGCAGTCACACGTCGCTTCCTTCCCTGGGTGGCTGCACGTTGCCCACGGCAGGCCAGTTTGGGGGAGCGGGGGGCACACGCTGCCCTTTGAGTCTTACCGAAGCGGGGAGCGAGCGTGGCGATGCTGCCTTCTCTGCGGTCAGTCCCGCTCCCGCAGGCGGTAAATCTGCAAGCCTATGATTTGTGACTCCACACTCCCCATAAATCAGATCTTTCCTGATGAAAAGGTTGGTGCTCCCGGCTCTGCTTCAGGTCACTGTGCTTGTCCACAGTGAGTGGCTGAGGAGAAGGCGCCCGCCGGGACCCCGGCTGCCTGCCCCACCAGCGGGCGTGGGAGGCCCAGGCGAGGTGGCCGGGGTCGGAGGGGACACCGGGCTTCGTGGCAGAGCCGGGTCCTCTGCAGTGACTTGCTCCCAGACAAATGGCCGAGCCCCGCACCAGCACCCCCAAGGTACTCCACCACCAACGGATGTCTTGGCTCTTAGTCTGACGTTTCTAGAAATCTCTCTAGTAACAAAGGACGAAGCTGAGCTCGCCCTTCCCGGGTTCGCGGTGGACGGCGGCCGTGCAGGTGGAGGCCCTCGGAGCCCAGCCTGGGCGCTGCGTGTGGGGTCGCGTTGGCACCGTGCTGGAATGTGACGTTCCGGGGGGCCTCTGTCTCTAGTGGGACTGCAGGGGGACCAGGGCGAGCAGGGCTGTGGGGACCCAGCCCCCCCCACCAAGGCCATCCTGGCTGCTCCCTGACCCTCAGTCCCTGACCTGGCCGGGCTGGCACAGCACCGAGCACGCAGTGGGCGCTCGGCACAGTCAACCCGCCGCTCAGCCGGGGCTTAAACTGCCCTAAGCTTTCGGAACAGAAAAGGCTGGACCGTGGAAGCCGCGGCGGCTTCTAGAACCAGCTTCTAGAACCAGCGAGGAAGGCGGGTCAGGAGGGAGGCGGCTCCGAGGACCCCCTGGCCCCGGGCAGAAGGGGGCCCGTGCCGTCTTGGACTGAGAGGGCGGAGACAGACGAGCCCCTGGCCCAGGCGGGCCTGCGCCGGCGCCATGCAGCCGCGGTGCCACCGAGCAGGGCAGCGTCCCCACAAGTGATTCACGAAATCGTCTAGGACGTCAAACCCAGCCCTTGCGCCTAAACTGCGAATTCGTCAGAAACCAAAAGGCGTGAAGCCTGCATTTTGCAAGGAAAAGATTTACGGCCTCGGTGACGAGTGGATCCCAGGGAAGGTGCTGGAGAATTTGCCGGAACGCGAGCCCGCGTCAGCACAGCAGCCCAGCTCGGGTGTCGGTGGCGCGGTCGGGCTGGGCCGGGCCACATTCCTGCCTGGCAGGGGCTTAGGCGCTGGCACCAGAGACAAAGGCGCTAACCCTGGCTCCTGAGCCTCGGCCATTACGCTGATGAGGCCGGTCCTGGGGAAGCGCGCAGGCCTTTTCGGCTGATTGCGTCTGGAGATCTGGTCCCCAAAGCCCGCTCGGAAGTCCCGTGTATTTATTTTACTTAGTTTCTGACTGGGGGGCAGGGCGACCGGGGCTGGCGAGGGCCCGGGTGGCGAGGGGGAAGACTGCAGGGACCGCAGTGCGCCCAGGTGTAAACAAAAGCCACCTTTGTCCCGTCCGTGATGAGCTGGGGAGGGAATGGAGGCCGGAAGTGGCCCGGGCGACGGCTAAGACCCACCGGATCCAGCCGTGGGGACCTTCGGGTGCCTCCGGAGAGCTGCCCCAGCGAGGAGGGTCCGTCCTCAGGCCCTGGACCCCGGGCCCCAGCACACGGCCTCAAGGGGGGGCCTAGAAGAGCCCATTGGCAGCTGCCCAGACCGGCCAGTGGGGCCTCTGGACCACCTGACCAGGGCTTCCAGGCTGCCCAGGGTAGGTTCCCAGAGTCGGGTGACCAGGTCCTCCTCCGGCACCTGGCTGGCGGGGGCGAGGGGCACAGGCCTGTCGTGCCCCAGCCGCCTCTGACCTGGCTCCTTTCTGAATCTCCTGCTCAGGACTTTTCCACCTGCTGTGCCCTCTGCCTGGCACCTGCCCCCTGGACACCCTTCCAGGGCTGTGGGACACCCGCTCAGTTGCCATGCTGAGCTCCCTGGACTCCTCCTCGGGGCTCGGCCCATGTGGGATCCCTGGAGCACGGCTCCAGGCACCTCTCGGCTTGCGGCCACATAAACTCTAGGTTCTGCTCCGTCTTCGCATGGCTTCTCTGTGTCTGTGCGTCTCAAGTCTCCCTCTGCCTTCTCCTACGAGGACACTTGTCATCAGATCGAGGGCCACCCTAACCCAGGATGACCTCATCCCCAGGCCCTTAACTACTTACATCTGCAGAGATCCTTGGTCTGCCCTCACCGGCCTAGAGCCCCCCTGCCTCCCCGGGCGCCTGTGCCCCTCTGTACGATGGAGGTGGCCGTCCTCTCTGAGAGGACTGCGGGGCAGACCGCTGTCACAGAGGACTCAGGGAGGCCTGCTCAGTGCTGGCTCAGAGCACCGGCCCCCGATCCAGGTGGGCCCGGGACCCGGGGGCCTCGCCAAGCTCTCTCAAGTGAAGCATTTTGGTCTCAAAGAGACGTCTGCACATGTCCACTGGATGCCCCGTGCCCACACGGAGGGGGGCCATTGGTCAAGGTGAATTTCCAGCTATTTCGGCGGCTCTATCAAGGCAGCGGTCAAGGCGAATGGCTGGCCTTGTGCCCTCAGTGATCAGCCCGCTGGCTGTGCCCCCTGTGGGGGTCACCAGCAGGGCTCGGGCAGCCT
>NW_011888938.1:1389516-1394159 GCF_000151845.1 Pteropus vampyrus
TGGAGGCGACGGGGTGGGCGCTGCGGGGGGCGGGTGGGCTCGAGCGGGCTCCGCTTCGCAGAAGAGGAAGAGGAGGCTCAGGGAGGCTCAGCGGCAGCGCCCCGTAGCGCAGCGGATGGGCTGAGCCAGGAAGAAATCCCAGCCTGGGGGCTTGGCCTGCGTTCCCCACTGCTGCGGCCGCCCGCCCTGCCAGGGCTCCCTGACCTGAGGGGGCGCGGGAGACCCCTCGCAGCTGGGCTCCCAGCCTCGTGCACAGCCCCCTCCCAGGCACTGAGCTCCAGTGGGCGCAGAGGGCGCTCAGCCCTGGCACAGCATTCCCCCCCCCAGCCCCCCGCGACCCAGGGTCTGGCTGGCCTCTGCCGCCCCCTGGCTGCCACCCTGGCTAGAGGCATAACCCCACCATAGGTCACCTCAAGGCTCCTCTGGGGCCCAACCCGGGATTTTGGGAACAGGTTCACCAAATTGTCAATTAAGTGAAAATCAATGCTGACTCGTTTATCATGGGCCGCTGGCCGCCTGGGCCCCGGGGAGTGATTGAGGCCAAGTGCAGCCGCGGCTGCTGCCTGAGGGCGGCCTCAGCGATCCATCATCCCAGTGGCCACGGCGCCCGTGGGGTCGGGCTCCCGGGAGCGTGGGGAGATGGCATCGGGCCCTCTGCCCAGCACCCGGAGGCTCACGCCCCTCACCAGCCCCACTGCCTGGCCCCTCTCTCCCTCCCACCCCTCTGCCGTCCCCGCTCCCTGTCCCAGCCCACCCTCAGCCTGCCCTGGGGACGCGGGCCCCTCCCCTTACCCTTGCTCCAGGATGCTCCCCCCACCCCCGCCCCCATGGCCCTGCCATCGTTGGTGCCTGGGGACACTTTGGGGTCTCTTCCTCACAAGGCTCCACAGCCCTGAGGTCATGGCCGGGCCAGGTGGTATGTGGGAGGGGACCTGCCCTTACCCTCCTCTGTCTGACCTCCCCCCACTGGGCACCCCGACTTCTTCACCCTGTACTGTCGCCCGCGCTCAGCATGGGGCTGTGACCCACAAGGGAGCTCAGTGCACCCTGAGCTCAGGCCCCGTGTCCCAGCTGCAGGGGCAGAATCTGGCGAGGCCCCCATCCAGGGAGCAGCCCCCAGACAGCAGGCTGGGGTGCTCCCTCAGGAGGCCAGAGCCCCCCGACTTCCCCACGACTCCCACACGCAGCCGGGCAGTGTGCGGGCCCCAGAAAGGCCTGGCTGTCCATAATCCCTGCATAAGCAGCACCAGGCCTTCTCTGCCCCGCCTGTGAGCTGCCTGTCCCCCAGCCCCCGAAGGAGCCGCCGGCCCAGACCCCTGCACCCGCCCAGCAGGCCTGGGAGGCTGAGAAGCCGGTCTGGGCCCCTGTGCCCGCCGTTAGCGCCGGGGGGCTGTGCACTCACCCTGCAAGCCGGCGCTGCCTCCGGTGGCGGGGCCTCTGAGTGCCGAGTCCTCCCCCCTGGGCAGGTGTCCCGGGCTTCGAGGTGGAAACCTGCGGGGTGGACCCACACCAGACGCCCCCTCCCCTCGCCTCCGCAAGCACGAGGTCCCGGCCGCACACGGGGACGGTTCCACGAGGGCCGGGGATGCTTCGAGCCACACAGGGCCAGGGCCTTACATGCTGATCTCTGTTGACCTCCGAGGTGCACTTTTGGGGTCAGTTCATACCCCGCCAGCCCTGCCCACCTCCCGTGTGCCAGGCCCTGGGACCGAGGCGGATGGGACGCCACCCCTGCCCTCCCGGACCTGAGGCCACAAGAATTAGCCCGAGTGGGAGGAAGCATCTCCTCAAAGGCCTGTGGGGGCAGCCGTCACTCACCCACTCATGAGTTCACCGAGAACCACCTGTCAAACTATCGGAGGACCCCGCTTCCGACCACGACGGGTGATGGGGCCTGAATCTTCATTTACGCTAAGAAGAACCACCGAGAAAATATATAAAACACATGAAACAATGGTTGTCTGCTGTTGGAAGACAGGTGGCATGGGGCGGTGGTCCCCCAGAGACAGAGGCTCGCCTCAGCTCGCCGCCAGGCCCAGCACGGGGGTGGGACACGGAGAGAGCCAGCGGTGTCCCCAAGTTGGGCTCACAGAGCTGAAATGGGGAGGCCAGAGCAGCAAAGCGGGAAGAGAGGGCTGCGTGAAAGGGGGGGGCGCCCCGAGAGGCCCCGAGCCTCCCCTGGTCCCCGGCTGAGTCTCCAGGGACCACGGGCACGTGGGGAGCACGCCCGGCGCTGAGAAAGGAGCCCACAGCTCGCCCACGAGCTCGTGCACGGCGGAGAGTAGCTCCTGATTCCGCCGACCGGGGCGGGGGGCCCCTGACACGCGGGACGTCAGCGGAGCACTCGGGAGCCTGTGGCCTCGGGGTGAGGGCAAAATCAGCCCCGCACTAATGGCACTCGGGCAGGCCAGCCTCCGACGGAGCCGTGTCCTGCTGCTGGCATCGCACCCAGGGCAGGGGACCCAGCCCCCAACGAGCTGAGACGCACACTGTCCAGCATCCACGCAAAACTCCCCAGGCGTGCGAGGGAGCGGGGACGCGGCCCCCGGGGAGGGTGAAACGTGATACGAAGACTCAGAAACGACGCCCGTGAGGGACCAGCAGACAAGGCCATTAAAACCGTGTCCAGGAGGGACATGGAAGAGATAAAGACCCGCATCCAATCCCTAGACACACACGCGCGCATGCAAACGCATGCACACGCACACGCTTGCACACGCACGCACGCACACACTCGCACACGCACGCTCGCACACGCATGCGCACACACAGATGCACACACACAGACGCACGCGCACACACAGACGCACACACACAGACACACGCGCACACACAAACGCACGCGCACACACAAACACGCACACATGCACTCGCACGCTCACATGCACTCACACACAGATGCACACACGCACGCGCACACGCATGCACATGCACACTCCCACGCACGCACACACACGCACGCACGGCAGATGGAAGTAACCGCGGAGCAGGCGCTATAGAAGGACCGTGGTGAGCGAGTTGCCGACGAGGCCCTGGAAACTGCCCAGAACGAGACGGGGAAAAGGCCAGGGAAAGTGGTGTCCCCGCAGGTGGCCTAACGTGCCTGTCACCGCAGTCCTTGAGGGCGAGAGAGAGAGAGAGAGAGAAAGAGAGAGAGAGAGGGTCATATGGGAAGAAATAATGGCAGAAACTGATGAAATCTATCAACCCACAGGGCCAAGGAGCTCGGCAAACCCCAGACACAGGAAACGTGAACAAAACGCCACGGAAGCGCATTAAATTTCTTGAAAGCAGAGGTGAGGAGCAGTCGGTGGGGTGGGGCGGGGGCCACCGGGCAAGGTGCAGACACGCGAAGTGGGGCCAGCTCCACGTTGCAAAGCTCGCGGGACGGCCCGATGACCCCTCCCGGCTCGGGGGGACCGCCTGCCTGCCTGTCAGCACGGAGTCCGGCAGCGGCGACCTCACGCTCAGAAATGGAAGCGAGGCAGAGGCTCCGGGCGTGGGAGAGCTGAGGGGTCGCTCGGCCAGCCCGCCCCAGGAAGACGGACGGGGAAGCCCTCGGGCAGACAGACAGCGACCCTCAGCGGAAGGACAGGTCTGCAGGAAGGAGGGCGCTGGGGGTGCCAGCCGTGGGTGCCAACGGGGGTCGCTCTCTTTCTCATTAAAAACAAACTTTTTAAGACTCATCCCTTGTTTAAGGCCCCCCCCCCAAATGGTAAGCCTGTAACACGAAGCTCGTGACACATGTAAAAGTGCGAAACGACATACGCGTGCACTCAGCCCGGGCGGGGGACGCGGACGCGCAGCGTCACGAGGGTCCGCAGCCCCTCAAAGTGACCCCCGGAGGCAGGTCGCGGCAGACTCGGAATCAAGCCTTACCACCCGCACACAGACAAAGGAGTCCGGGCTCCCGAAACCCTGAAAATGCTCGAATCCAAAGCCCGGCAGAAAAGCGGGGAAGAGAACGCAGAGCCGGTGGCGGCAAGTCACGGTCCTTGCAGATGAGCTCGGCACCCGGCGGAGACGGCGGCCGCGTCGGGAACGACCTTCCCACGCCCCTCAGTGCGATGCACCAGGACGTCGCTTTGCGGGTGGCAGATGCCGCGTGCACTAGGACTCCGTTCCCAGGAGGGCCCCGGAGGAGTCAACTCCCAGACGCAGAGACCAGAACACAAGGGGCCGAGGGCGGGGGGCTGGGAAGTCGGGGTTCAACGGGGACAGACTTTCAGGTTGGGGGTGACGGAAACATTCGGGAAGCAGACGGCGGTGGTCGCACAGCCTCGTGAATGATATTCTCGCCCCTGAGTTGCACACTTGAAAAATGGGACAAATGGCGAATTTTATGTCGTGGCTATCTTACCACGATTTAAAACATGTTACTATAATAGGACAAAACCCATCGAATTGTACGGTTTCGGTGGCATGCGAACTACGGCTCATTAAAACCGTTCATAAGAAAAAGACGATGATGCCCGAATGGCTTCGAAAATCATCGCGCGGACCCTGTGTGCCGGGCACTGCTCTCGACCCTGGTGACAGGTGGCACGAGCGCAGGCTGGGCCCTCCCGGGCGCCCCTGGGGGAGACCCCGAGAACGAACAGGACGAACGGGAAACACTGTATCTGAAATGATTTGGAAGGGGG
>NW_011888938.1:1394209-1395888 GCF_000151845.1 Pteropus vampyrus
GGGGGCGGGAGTCTCGGGAAGACGAGGCTTCAGACGGGGCGGCCAGGAGCCCGCGGGCCTCAGGGAAGAGGGTTTTAGGCAGAGGCCTGTCAGGCTGGACCCCGTGTGGCCGATTTTGGACAAATCGTTTATAATAGCGAAGAAATAGCATCCTCCCAAATGTCTACGTGTCAGGGAAACTGTTAAGGGTTTTATGCTACAACCAATCCACCGAGGACTTTGCCGTCATTAAAAAAATATCTTTTCAAAAGGAGACTTGAATAAGCTGCAGGAAACGTCCATTGCAATAGGCAAAACACAGGAAATAAAATGGGCCGCCTACGCAATATAACGCGGCACAGGCAGTGCACACACATGCGCACAAGCGCACACACGCACACGCGCACACACACACATCGGGCGTCTGCCCCGCCTTCGCCGATGAGGGACGAAGGCCCGGCAGAGGTGACAAGCACAGGCCAGGGCTGTCCCATAACCCCGAGTCGGCCGCTGGGGTTGTTCCCTCCCATCCCAGGCGGCCTCTCGTGGTTCCTCCCGAGGTGACCCCGACCGGTGTGGCGACATCTCCCGTGGCCCGGCCCCGTGTCAGAGCATGTAAACAGGGCCCTGCCGTGCCCCCCGCGGTCCCATCCCGCATCCCGGAACAAACGAGAATCTTACTGGAACCCTCATAAATCTTCCGTTCCTGACAAACCCAAAGGAAGACGAGGGGACGGAGGAGAAGGGGGCGGAGAGCCGAGTCCCCTGCTAATTCCCTCAAACGGCTGTTTATTGAAATGAGGCACCAGGGGTAAACTGTCGCCCGGTCGATCGCGGTCTGTCTGATGCAATCAGCGCGGCCACCAGCCTCCCGCCCCGCCTGCGGCCGCCTTCCAGGCGGTGGCCCCGGGGAGAGGCCTGGACCTGGGACCGGCCCCACCAAGGAGGGAGCGCGTCCATCTGTGGGCGTCACTGTGGCTGTCACTGTGGCTGTCACTGTGGCTGTCACTGTGGCTGCTGTCTCCCAGCTCCCGCTGACCCCGGGCCCCTCGTCCTCCTGGCCTTCCCTGCAGCGGTACCCAGGGAGGCAAGGCGGATGCCCCGGCACGGCGGCCAGCCTGTGGGGACCTCAGCTCCCACCCGGGCCTCGGGCCCTGCGGCTCCCCGCCAGCTTGGGGTGCGGCCACACTGCGCGCTGCGCCCCTGTTCTCGGGCCTGCTCGGGGCTAAGGCCATGGAGTGTCCCCTGACCTGTTCCCACCATCACAGCCCTGTCTGGGAGTGACCGCTCCCTGGCTCCAGGTAACGGGCACCCAGCCTGGGGGCTCCATGCCCTGTGTCCCGGAGGCCCCCACCCAAGCCCCGCGGGCAGACCCCCAGCTCGGCACCTGGCTTCCCAGGTCTCCTTTGCAAGAAGCGACCAGCACATGAGGCCTCCGAGGGATGCAGGAACCCGGCCCACCCAGGATTCGTGGGGTGGCCGCCTCCTCCCCCACCCGGAGACCCCCGGGGCGATGCTCGTGGCTCACGAGTTCCTCAGAAAGTTTGGGGGACGTGAGTCCATCTAGGCACCAGCTTTGTGGCTGGGGTGTCCAGCACCCCCAGCTCCCGACTCCCCAGCAGTCGCCCACCTCTCGCACCCCCTTCACCCCCACGCCGACCCCCGAGACTGGCTCTGATGGATGGATGACCTCCGCTAAG
>NW_011888938.1:1396673-1399074 GCF_000151845.1 Pteropus vampyrus
CCCCGGCCCTCTCTTCCTCCAGGAAGTGTCTTCCCTGTGACAGGACGAGGGGTTTGGAAGGACGCCGTGACCTGAAGGAGCGGAGGGGCCGCCTGGGCTGCCCCTGACCAGCCATCTGCAGGCACCTGCTCCCAGAGGCTCAGGCTCCAGTGCCCCATTGAGGACACCCCTCCAGACCCCGGTCCTGTTGGCCCTTTGTCCACATTCTGGCCCCAATGAGACGTCCATAGTCCGGGGGAGGTGGCTGGTGAAGGATGCTGTCGTAATCACGGGACCTGCCTCGTCTGCCCATGGATGCCCACTCAGGGGACCTGGGAGGAGCAGGGGTCTGCCTACAGGGGAACTGTCACTTCGAGGGAGCAGCCCTGGCCTGGGGCGGTCCCTGAGGCTCGCGGCTCTGTCCCTCACGGTGGCACGGCCCAGGCGGAGGGCGGATCTCGGGGGCAGTCCTCACTTGGGCTGGAGTTCCGGGCTGGCGTCCACACCTTCCCCAAGGCCAAGACCCCAGGCGTGGCTCCACGTCTGACTCTTTCTGACGACCCTCCCGCAGGCCCCAGGCTCCCCGTCCACAGGGGAGAGGTCGGGGCGGCCCTGCTGGCCCGGTGTGCCGAGACGCGTCCGCCGAGATGCGTCCACATCCGTGCGGTGGGCTCAGAGGGGACGCGTACGCACTCTCTGCAAGCTCCCCCAGGAGATAAACGGGGGTGTTTTGCTTTGTTTTCGAAAGCCCCCAGCCCGGACGAGCGACTGGGGAAGCACTGAAGGACGGGGGCGGGGGCCGAGGGGCCGCGGCGGGTGGTGGGCCGGGCGCTGACCCCACTCGGCCCTGACCCTCTCTGAGTGGACCACCAGACGCGGAGCGGGCCAGCCCCCAGCAGCCCGGTGGCGTCCCCCGGCCGGGATGCGGAAGCCTTTCCCTGGCCCCGCGGGCCCCAGGGCCTCGGAGCGGGGAGGGGCCCAGACGAAGCCGAAAGCAAATTATTTTCGGGATTACGGCTCCGAGCCCCCGGCAGGATAGCGCCCATTTTTCATAGCAGACAAAAGCATTTTCCAAGGGATCAATTTTGCCTGTAGAAGTCGCCTTCCCTCAACCCACAATCCATCATATTTCCCCATTTGCAATTTCTCGGTGTCTGAGTGTTTTAAGTTTCCTATGAATTATTTTGTAAAGCTTTCTCCTTTCTCGCTGGAACGTGGCGTTCCGGGCCTGCTGGGCGGCCCGACGATGCCATTAGGCCGTGGGCCAAGGGGCCCGCAGTGTCCGCCCGCGGGGCCGGCGAGACGCGCTGCGGGACGGGCTTCCTGGTCAGAGGGGTCCCCGTCCCCCGCCAGAGGCCCGGGCTAGACGCGGGCCTGGCCGGGCAGGTGGGGCCGGTGGGCGGCGGTGGCACCGATGGTGCCGGCCGCGGGGGGCGGGGCAGCCGGTGCGGGAAAGTTTGGAGATTTATCCTCCGTGCTCCTGGGGGAGGACCATCCTTCAGGAGGCGGCATGTATAAAAATTCCCCGGCCTGTTGATTGGTCTGTCACAGTGATTTGTGGCTCTTCCCTCGAGGTAATGGGGAGCAACTGGGGCCGCGAAAGGCGGCTGGACAGGCTGCTGAACGGAACGGGAGGGGGCCGGGCGGCCGGCAAGATTTATTGACCTCGGCCCACGGAGGTCCCTTCAGCGCTTTTAATCTGGCCTTTCAGCTGTCACCGGCACTGATTACAGCCCGGCCTGCTCCCCGGCCCCGAGGGGGGTGGCCGCGGGGGCCGCGCCATCTGGCCCGCCGCCCGGGGTGCCCCTTCCCCACCCTCTGGGGCCCTGACCCAACATCAGCTGGGGCGGCTGCTGTTCGTTTCCATTTTTTTTAAAGAAAACAACTTCGTCGAGATATAGTCCACGTGCCATAGGATTCACCCGTGTGCATGGGACGATTCCGTGGCTTCGGTGTGTTCACAGGGTTATGCGACCATCGCCACGGTGAATTCCAGGACACTTTCGTCACTGCAGAGAGAGGCCCGAGGACAGTGGGGCGCTCTGCCACACGAGACGCCCGCGGCCCTGCCCTCGGCGTGTGCCCGGCGGGCTGAGAAACGCACAGCCACACGGACGCTCGCCACGGCCTCGTCCAGAACCGCCCGGGCGTCTTTCAAAAGGCGATGGAGACAGGAACCGTGGTCCACCCAGGCGGAGGAATGTCATTCCACACTAAAAAACGAGGCGAGGAGTCACGAAGAGACATGGAGGGACCTTACATGCTACTGGCCGCGGGAAGAAGCCGGTCTGAGAAGGCCACACACACGCAGACGAGAACCGCAGCGGGTCACTCACGCCCGTCAGAACGGCGATGATCAAAGAGACAGGCGGGCGGGGGCGCGGAGAGAAGGGAGCCCTCGTGCCCCGCGGGCGGGACTGTG
>NW_011888938.1:1400290-1405726 GCF_000151845.1 Pteropus vampyrus
TCACGACCGGAGACAGTTGCCGCCCCGGCCACCCCACTCGCCACCTGCTCCAAGCGTCTGCGTGCGATCGCCACACTCGGGTGTAGGTGCAGCCGTACGCCCGCTCTGCAGATGAGCAAACCGCAGGGCGAGAGGCAAGTGACCGCTCAAAGTCTGGAAGCTGGCAGGCGACAGAGCTGGCCCTTGACTGGGGCTTGCTCAGGGAGGTTACTCGGCCACCTACCGTCTGGCCCTTCAGAGAGGGGGCATTAGAGGCCATGGGCCCTGAGCCCTGTCACAGACTGGGCCCTCGGTCCCGACCCAAGTGCCGGGCAGAGCCCGGCTGTCGGAGTGGGAAGGCGCCGTGCTGGCCCCTGTCCTGAGCACAGGGCGGGGCGGGCTCTCCTCCTGACTGAAGCATGGCAGGTCTGTGTCTGCAGGGTGTGGGGAGTGACCCAGGGTGATGGCAGTGCTGGACCAGGGTGTCCCTGGGGTAGGTCCCCGAGACCTTCCCTCAGGTCCCCCTTAGACCGTCACCCCCACGCTGAAGCATCTGGGGACAGCTCCAATGCACGGCCCCGTTGGGAGGCTAAGCTGAGGGCAGCTGCCCTGACCCCCACCCCCCACCCCGGGCTGGCCCGCCTCCTCTCACCCAAAGGTGCTGATCCCCAAGGCTGAGCTGCAGGGAGGACCAGCTGGGGCAGGTGGCCACAGGCAACCCACATGCAGGGTCTGCGCCTACTCAGCGCCCAGCCCTGTCCACCGGCTGGACGTAGGCTGGGGGGTGGGAAATGGCAGCACGGCACGGCCGCCCACCACCTTCACGGGGACAAGTGCCTCTTCCTCCGAAGGCTGCTAACCGTCAATAACGGCTCCGGCTCAGAGCCGGCTGGACAGAGACGCTGAAGGGAAGTGACAGAGCAAACGCACGTCGCCTCTTGAAAGACACTTTTTCTGAAGCCCCTCGGCGTGGGCGTCCTGCGGGTGGCCTGCAATCTATTCCACCTGCCGCTTGGAAATTAAATTCCCTTTAGCCAAAAAAAAAAAACCCCAACCCAACAACAACAAGGACCTGGCTTCCATCAGCCTGGAGCATGTCCTCCCAGCCCCAGCCGGCCCCCCACCACCACCAGCGGTTAAGTTTAAGTATGCAAATGGGGACACCTTGCTAAATGGTCAGCCAGATTGATCCTGCCGTTTCATCAGGGAAATGAAATTAACATGGAGCCGAGCGGCTGGGCTGCCCCCCGGATCTGCCCTTCAGCTGCTCCGTATGCTCCTGGCAGCTCCGCCTGGCCCACCTGGGCCCTGACCCGCTGCTGGGCCTGTGGGCGGATGGCCCTGACCTTGAGGACTTAGGGAGGGCGAGGGCTGGGGGCCACCTGCCACAGGACCCTCAGCAGGCTCAAGTGAGGTCCCTGGGGTGAGGAGAAGGGTCCTTAAAGCCAGGGCTGGACCAGCTCGGCCCCCTCTCCCGGCCCCCACTCCCTGCCCGTGTGTCTGCCCCTCCCCCATCAGACTGGCCTGCGAGAGACAGGAACTCGGGTGGGACCCGCGGGAGACAGGAACGGGGTGTGCGACGGCTGGGATCCCCAGGCCCAGGTCCACGCCGGCACCCTCGATTTCCACGCCCTCCCTCCACGGCCGTCAGGCGCCCTGCCCTCCCTGGGGCCTGGCACTGGACCTTGAAGACACAGAAAGGATGGACGCTGCCCCCCCCCCAGCTGACCACACTGGCCCCCCCAGGGCCCCTGGAGGGGGAGGGGCCTTCAGGGCCCCCCAGCAGGGCTCTGTAGGGGGGGGTTACGGCTGGGGGGCGGGGCGGGGCACTCGTGGCAGAGGGTGCGTCAGGGGACAGGGCCCCGCCTCCCCCTGCGCGGCCCCCAAACCAGGAGGCAGCTGCTGCTGTGGGCGGAGCCACGTGGGGATGTTGGGACACGCCGGGGTCGAGGGTGGCAGATCGGGACTCCCGGGCCTGCTCCGAGGATGTGAGGGTGCGCCAGCCCCTCCAAAGCCACAGGCGTCCTGTCCTCACTCAGGCCGCCCTCACGCCCAGACCCTCCCGAGTGACCACAGCGGAGTGTGGGGACAGCTGTGATGGGCGATGGGAGGGAGTCAGGATGACAATGGCCCACGGCAGGGGGCCCAGGCTGCTGCCTCCCACGCCCCTCCCCCCCCACCGCGGTCCCCACCTCAGGGACTTCGCACCTGCCGCTCTCTCCCCTTCCCCCGCGTGCGGCCGGCTCCGCCCCGCCTCTCGGGAATGGGCTCCCAGGTCACCTCCTCCCTGGCGGCGATCGGTCAGCAGTGCCCTGTGCCCTCCTCGCGACCACCTTGACTTCCCTGTGGCTCCTCTCTGCCACGTGGGCGTGTCCCTGACCCTCCCAGCAGCCCCTCGGGCTCGGTCTTGTCCCTGCCTGTTTTATGGGGCGGAGCTGCAGAACCGGACTGAGTCCCACTGGCCACCCGGAGATGTCTCTGCCCGGAGGGGACCCTGCCCCCCCGCCGACCAGGAGGCGGTGGTGCCCCGGAGGCCTGTCCCCGCTGGGCCTGTGTCCCAGGCCTCCAGGGACCCCGCCGTCCTCTGTGCCTCCAGCCGCGTGGGCTTTAGAACCACAACTGTGATTATGGCGCCTGCCGCCCGCTGCGATTAAACGATTAAACGGATTCAGTCCCCACGCCGAGGCCACACCGCATAACGCATTTAATTAGTCGGTTCCGGCACCTTGTTGGCGGGACGGACCTGGCAAGTTCTCGGTGTAATACACTTAGTTCTGAAATGAATCACCATGTGGAGAGACGCACGCTCCGCCCACCCCACGCGCGGACGGGGCGCTGGGGGCTCCCCGGGGCTTGGCGGGAGTCCTTCCTGCTGTGGGGGGGTCCCCCAGGGGGCGGGGCTGGGGGAGGCCGAGGGAGAGTGCGTGCTCTGCCCAGGGTCGTCCTCCAGAGCCCTCCTGGGGACTGGGGCTGCCGTGTGGACAATGTGAGGACCAGGAACACTGCCCTGGGGGGGTCCCTGCTGTGCAGATGGAGAGGACTGGCGTCCCCGGGAAGGTCTGAGCTCTGGGACGCGGGGGGGCCCTGCTGGCAGGGGGTGTCTCCTGGCATCGTGCCCCCACCCCCGCAGGGGGGCTCTGGACCTGGGCCCTGGGGTGAGGGTGCCCGCTGCTGACCTCGGAGGCCTGAAGGCCCCAGGTCACTCCCTCAGCTCGCCCGCCCTCCCTTCCCGCCCCCCGGGGACTGGGCGCTTTCTCCCCAGTGGGAGTGACAAATTTGTGACTCCCCTGGGAAACACCCTTCACCTTGGTGACTGTCAAAGGGATGTTCGTGACTTTGGTGTTTCAAGGAAAGACAGGTGTTGTCAGGCTCCCCTGGGGGGCAGACAGCTGGGTGTGAGGTCCCCGTCCCAGCCCCACCAGGGCCCCGAGTACCCAGCTCGGCTGGCACCTCTCCCAGGAGACCTAGGGCCCCTCCGGCTCACCCCGCCTCCCACGGCCTTCCCCAGGCGGGGCTAAGGGTCTGCTCTTTTGGGTGCCCACTTCCCCATCTGAGCTCCATGAGGACGAGGTGCCCCCCAGAATCCACAGTGTCAAGACTGAAAGCATAAGCGAGAGATCGAAGAGGGGCCTCCCCAGACCCGAGCTATGCCGGCTTCATCCCTCCCAGTGGGACCTCGGCCGGGAGGGGCTCTGTGTGTCCTCTGCCCCTGGGGAGAGGGGCAGCAGGGCGCCTGGCATGTGTGCCCCTTGGACCGCCCACCTGCCAGGGGCTCCGGTTACTGTGTGTGCCTCCATCTGCCACCCGCGTGGCCGGGCCTCGTGCATAATTCAGGCACCTTGGAGGAGGCCCCAGCCAACGGGTATTGACGAGGGCCGACTAGCCCGATCGGATGTCGCGCCATCGGACACTTGATGAGCAGGACATGTGTCCTTTTGCCCCGTCTGTGCCGCAGTGACGGGCCGGGCGGGGAGCAGTGTGGGTGGTCTCGGTCTCCTCTCCGGGCACGGGGTCTCTATCGCCCTAAGACACAGCCACGTGATCACTGGGGTGCTCAGGGGTGGGTGGCGGTGGCTTGACGCCGGCCCCACCCCTCACCCGCCGCATGGCCTTGGTTGGGTCGCTGCACCCTCAGAGCTCCGGCCTCAGCTTCCTCATCCGTGAAATGGATGTGAGCGGGACCTGCTGCTCGGGGCTGGAGGGTGACCGCCGAGCGAGGGCCGCCCTGAGGTGCCCCAGCCGCCATGGCCCCTGGAGGCTGGCAGGCGTGGGGTCAGCTTGAGGCTGGAACCCCAGAAACCAGGGTGGAGACTGGGCCGGTCTGTCCCCCGGTGCCACACCCCTCCTCCCGCGGCACCCCTCGCTCAGGGAAATGGGGCCGGTTATGCCTTTCGCGTCTGACTCTAGGTCCTGCGCTCAGCACCCAGAACCCATGACCAGCCCGCACGTCACACAGCACCTCTAAGGGGACCGACCCACGGCTGCAGCCGAGGCTTGTGTCCTGGGCCTGCAGGTCTGGGCAGTGGGCTCTCTATCCCGTCCGTGCCATGGGCCACTGGGTCACCAGCAGCTCTCTGCCCCTCACTCCAGGAAAGATACGGGACAGGCGATGACCCCAATGGCCCTTCCTGTGCTGAATCTCGGGTAGGATCACCACGAGGAGCCTTCAGCCACAGAGAACCAGCGGCAGGGTGTGGGGCATGCCTGCTCTGTACCCCCTGCCAGTCCAGGCCGACCCCAGGCCTGGTCACACACACCCAGGATGCCAGGCACAGAGGACCCAGCCTCTGCGACCACAAAGCCACCCAGTGTCCCCCCACCAGACAAACTGGTCCCGGGGCCACTGCCCTCTCTCTGTCCGTCCAGGGCTGTGTGAGGACTAAGAGACACCAGAGCCGTGGGCAGGCGGGGGCTCCCCAGGGACCAAAGGACCCTCCCAGGCTGCCCAGGGCTTGGGCGGCTGTTCCTGGGACGCTGACCTTGTCCCCCTCGGCCTGGGCTCCCCCTCCCGGCACCTCTCTCCTGGAGCAGGAGCCTGCAGAGCAGGTAACCCGAGCCCTCTCCTCTGCTGCTGTTTTAAGAAAGGGGGATCCGTCCCTTAAATAATTGATGACGGGCATCAACAGTCGACCTTGGTGGACAGCTGGCGGGTGACGGCTTTCACCTTGTCGACAGCATCAGGTTAAACCAACTGCTGAGAGGTGCTGGCTGATGGGGGGGTACCCCAGCCCCCCTCAGGGTGGGGGTGCCCGGGGCAGGATTTCATCAGCAAGGGGGTGCTGGGCAATCCCAGCGGTGCCTGTGGGTGCAGAGGGGGGCTTACGTGTATACGCACTCGCACCCCACACTCGTGCAGACAGACACGTGATCACACGCATCACACATGTCCACGTGCCAGTTCCGTCCTGCTCGGGGCCACACCTGGTGCAGGAGCAGCAGCTGGCAGACCTGCTGGGC